>NC_082712.1:162884528-163256883 GCF_030144855.1 Hypanus sabinus
TGTTCACTCTGCTGACCCTTGACTGTGCTGCAACACACAGCTCGAACCACATCATCAAATTCACCGATGACATGACCGTGGTGGGTCTCATCAGCAAGAACGACGAGTCAGCTTACAGAGAAGAGGTGCAGCAGCTAATCAACTGGTGCAGAGCCAACAACCTGTCTCTGAATGTGAACAAAAGAGATGGTTATTGACTTCAGGAGGGCACGAAGCGACCACTTTTCGCTGAACACTGACAGCTTCTCAGTAGAGATCGTTAAGAGCACCAAATTTCTTGGTGTACACTTGGCAGAGAATCTCTCCTGATCCCTCAACACCAGCTCCATGGCAAAGAAAGCCCAGCAGCGTCTCTACTTTCTGCAAAGTTTGAGGAAAGTCCATCTCCCACCCCCCATCCTCATCACATTCTACAGGGGTTGTATTGAGAGCATCCTGAGCAGCTGCATCACTGCCTGGTTCAGAAATTGTACCATCTCGGATCGCAAGATCCTGCAGCGGATAGTGAGGTCAGCTCCCCTTCCCGCCATTACGGACGTTTACACTACACGCTGCATCCGCAAAGCAAGCAGCATTATGAAGGACCCCACTCACCCGTCATACAAATTCCTCTACCTCCTGCCATCTGGGAAAAGGCACCGAAGCCTTCGGGCTCTCATAACCAGACTATGTAACAGTTCCTTCCCCCAAGCTATCAGACTCCTCAATACCCAGAGCCTGGACTGACACCAACTTACTGCCCTATTGTCTTGTTTATTATTTATTGTAATGCCTGCACTGTTCTCTGTACTTTTTGCAGTCCTGGGTAGGTCTGTAGTCTAGTGTAGTTTTTTTCTGTGTTGTTTTTTACTTTGTTCAGTCTAATTTTTGTACTGCTTCATGTAACACCATGGTTCTGAAAAAAGTTCTGTGTACTGCACCAGCAGTTATGGTCGAAATGACAATAAAAAGTGACTTGACTTGACTTGAAGAAAAGCACAGTAGTCAAGGGAGAAAGGGTGTCAATTTTCAGATGAGTGAAAATCTTAGCTGGGGATATTGGAATTGGGTGATAGGACAATATTTGTGGGGGTGGGTGGTGAGAAGAGAGGTAAGAAAATTGACCAAGGGTCTCGGCCTGAAACGTCGACAGTGCTTCTTCCTATAGATGCTTCCTGGCCTTCTGCGTTCCACCAGCGTTTTGTGCGTGCTAACTGAATTTCCAGCATCTGCAGATTTCCTCATGTTTGCTAAGCAAATTGATGCCCATTGAGAGTTAGGAATCTGGAGAGGGCAGAATAGATGCTGATGGGAGCTTGAAAGGAAAACCTCAATATTCATGGTGACTATTGTCATTCAAGAAACAGGGAGTCAAGTAGATGGAGACGGTAGGGTGGAGCAAAGGGCAGAATTTTTGAAGAGGAAGTAATTTGAAGAGAAGAACACTAGCTGGGGTAGAAGCGGGAGTGGGGGAAATTCAGAGCATTTTCCGTGAGACAATAGATAGTTGAGAGAATAGAAATATCAACTGGAGGTTTGGAGTGGGTGACAGAATTTGCAGTAGAGGGAGAGCACTCACTGGATGGAGGGGAATGATCATGAGAATCTAGTAGGGCAGGGAAGAGAATGGATCTATAGTTGGGGGGGGGGGTTCAAGGTAGTTCCAGAGAATAGGGAACAGTGGTTGAGGAGAGAGGGGTGGTTTCTATTCAGACTTTGTTGGGAGAAGATAAGGGTAGATCATCACACATGAGGGTCAGGCAGATGCAGGAACAGGAATTAGCAGGGACAGTGCAGGAACAGAACATCAGTCAAGAACTGGAATTGGGGAAAGAGTAGGTAGACAATAAGACAAGAGTAGGTAGTCGTGAGCTGGGTTTGTGGGATGGTGATGTGAGGAGAAGGGGAAACACTAGTAGGTGGTGTGGGTGGAAGGGGAAGGTCAGAAGAGGGGGAAGCACGAGCAGAAGGAGTGGATAGGGTTCAGAAGTTTGGTGTACTGGAGGGCGTGTAAAATGTTGTGAAAGAGGTAACCAGCTGTAGCAAGAAGGAGGCACTTGGGAAGGGGAGCACCGGCAGTGGGGTTCGGGTGGGAAAGTGGGAAGGTCAGAATTCATGTGTGGTTTTCCAGTAAGGGGACTCACAAAAGGTCAGCAGAGCAGGAGCCACTGTGTGCCAGTTCAGACCAGCTTGGTGGGCTGTTACTGTGGTGGAAGACAGAGGAGCTTAGGGGGGGATAAGGATTACAACCAGATTTTTTAAAAAAAGCTGTGAGCACCTGATGAAGAGCCAAATGAGAACATCAAGTAATTCTTCACAAAAACTAACACACCACAGCCACTCCATTGGCTGCATGATCCAACTTCTTGGCATCAATTTTTCCCTCTTCATAACTCTTCAAACACCCAGAGGGCCACAGCCTTTCTCATAATTATGACTTGCTCCAACTCACAAATAACAAATACACACCGAGGAAACAAATAAAAATTCAGGAAGCAATAAGTTCAACCGCAGCCGTGTGAGATGAAAATACAATAAATTAATAAACATTCAGTAAGAATAAATGAGATGCGAACGACAAAGGCAAGAGGCAGATTGCCAAGTACAACTTCTTGGACAGCTGAAATGTTTGCTGTTATCTTGCTCACAAACTATGAACAGAAATGTTTTAATGTTCTTGTTAAATTTTCAATTTGCATATTGCCACAATAGGTCAATGGCCAACGCAATCTCAATGGCTTTCCACATGGCTTTAGACAACACAAGCACCCATGTCAGGTTGCCGCTCACCAACTATAGCTCAGCATTTAATACCATCATTTCCACAATCCTGATAGAGAAGTTGCCAACTCTGGGCCTCTGTACTTCCCTCTGCAATTGGATCCTCGACTTCCTAACCAGAAGACCACAGTCTGAGTGGATTGGTGATAACATATCCTCCTTGCTGATGATCAACACTGGTGCACCTCAGGGGTGTGTGCTTAGCCCACTGCTCTACTCGCTATGCACACATGACTGTGTGGCTAGGCATAGCTCAAATACCATCTAGAAAGTTGCTGACAATACAACCATTGTTGGTAGAATCTCAGGTGGTGATGAGGGGGCGTACAGGAGTGAGATATTCCAACTGGTGGAGTGGTGCCGCAGCAACAATTCAATGTCAGTAAGCAAAAGAGCTGATTGTGGACTTCAGGAAGGGTAAGACAAAGGAACACATACCAATCCTCATAGAGGGGTCAGAAGTGGAGAGACTGAGCAGCTTCAAGTTCTTGGGTGTCAAGATCACTGAGGATCTAACCTGGTCTCAACATATTGATGTAGTTATAAAGAAGGCAAGGCAGCGGCTAAAGTTTATTAGGAGTCTGAAGAGATTTGGCACGTCAACAAATATGCTCAAAAACTTCTATAGTTGCACCGTGGAGAGCATTCTGACAGGCTGCATCACTGTCTGGTATGGAGGGATTACTGCACAGGACCGAAAGAAGCAGCAGAAGGTTGTAAATCTGGCCAACTCCATCTTGGATACTAGCCTACAAAGTAACTAGGGCATCTTTAGGGAATGGTGTCTCAGAAAGGTAGCGTCCATTATTAAGGACCTCCAGCACCCAGGGCATGTCCTTTTTCACTGTTACCATCAGGTAGGAGGTACAGAAGCCTGAAGGCACACACTCAACGATTCAGGAACAGCTTCTTACCCTCTGCCATCCGATTCCTAAATGGACATTGAATCTTTGGACACTATCACACTTTTTAAAAAAAATATACAGTAATTTTGTTTTTGCATATTTATGTAATCGATTTACTTGTTTATTCATTATTATTATTTTATCTGCTAGATTATGTATTGCATTGAACTGCTGCTGCTAAATTAACAAATTTCACATCACATGCCAGTGATAATAAACCTGATTCTGATAAATTCTTTTTAGAGGAATGCTTCCTCTAAACCCAGATTTTTCAAAATACTGTATACTCCATTTTTAAAAAAATTATAAGACCATAAGACATGGGAGCAGAATTAGGCCATTCAGCCAATCAAATCTGCTCCATCATTCCATCATGGCAGATTCATCATCCCTCTCAACCCTAGTATCCTACCTTCTCCCCATAACCTTTGATACCCTGACTAGTCAAGAACCTATTTTCCTCCACTTCAAATATACTCAATGACTTGGCCCCCACAGCCGTCTATTGCAATAAGTTTAACAGATTACCACCCTCTGACTAAAGAAATTCCTCTTCCTCTCTGTTCTGAAGGGACATCTTTCGAAACTGAGGCTCTGCCCTCTAGACCCGGACTCCTCCACTAAAAGAAATAGGATTCCCTAAAGGTTAACTTGCAGGTTGTGTCGGTGGTGAGGAAGGCATATGCAATGTTACCATTCATTTTGAGAGGACTAGAATATAAGAGCAATGATATTAAGCTAAGGCTTAATAAAGCACTGGTGAGGCCTCGCTTGAAGTATTGTGAGCAGCTTGGGTCTCTTATGGATGTGCTGACATTGGAGAGGTTTCATTAGAGATTCAGGAGAATGATGCTGGGAATAAAGTATTTATGGTATTAGGAGCGTTTTATAGCTTTGGACCTTTACTCTCTGGAATTTAGAAGAATGAGGTGGGATCTCATTGAAACCTATTGAATGGTGAAATTTTTAGATAGAATGGATGTAGAGAGGATGTTTCGTATAGTAGGGGAGTCTAAGACCAGAGGGCACAGCCTCAGAATATAGGGATGTCACTTTAGAATGGAGATTATGAGGAATATCTTTAACCAGAAGATGGTGTGTCTGTGGAATTCATTACCACAAACGTCAGTTGAAGCCAGGTCATTGGGTATATTTAAGCACGAGGTTGATAGATTCTTAATAAGCTAGGGTGTGAAAGTTTGCGAGGAGAAGGCAGGAGAGCTGGGTTGTGAGGGCAATGGTTCAGCCATGATGAAATGGCACAGCAGACTTGATGGGCTGAATGGTCTTATTCTACTCTTTTGTCTTACGGTCTTATGGAAACATGTTCTTCCATGTCCATTCTATCTGGGCCTTTGGTTTCAATGTGTATGTTTCTTTCAGACCCTCGCTGCCACATCATTTGTTAAAGATGTTGGGAGAAATCAAGAGTTCCTCATGGTACCAAAAGGTGAAGGGGAATGAGATTCTTTGGAAAGTCTATATATTAAACAAGCAAAGTTACTGTCAGATCAGGAGATTAATAATTGTTATCATAATGACTGGAGTAAACAGGGGCAAAGTCCTGAACTCAAGATTCAATGTTCAGCATAGGACAATAAAAAAAAATCACCATAAGCTTAATCACCTCCTTTTTAAAATGAGATCTAAGGGAAATCAAGAGTTTATTAGTAGTAACATTGAAATAAAACTAGAGAAAAAGAATTTTAACAAAGACAAAGGTCTCACTGTAAGTAAGAACTGGAATTCAATTCTAAACAAAGTGGGACAGCAGAAAACTGATTGGATGAGGACTAACTAATCAGGAGGGTCGGATAACGAGGATATAAATACCGCCAGACTAGACTTGCCCAGGTATCATCTCGGATGAAGATGGCAGAGTTTGTTTTAGATACGTCAGTTAAAATCAATAACTATACCCGCCTGGAAGGCCAAGAGATTTTAACCATCATATATCCTGGGAAAGCACTACATCGTTTTTCAATAGTAACAACTCTTCAATTCTCGTCTTTCCCTCAAGTATGTTGGTAACAAATAACATCTTGCATTCTGAGAAACAGAAACTTCACAAACGGACTGTCAGACAATGTCTGAGACAGAGTTAGAAGAACTGAATGATTTGAGGGAGGATGCAGGTTTTAGGTCACTTGGACTCAAGAAAACAAAAAGCAAACACCAAACTTACATTTTGCAAAAATAACTAAATTATTACATTTGGAAGTGGCATGTACTACACAGAGACTCCCACTGTCATCATAATTTTTCCCGCTCATCATTATCCTCCGGAGGTACAGGTTGACTGTATGACCCACACAATGAAGAAGCAGCAGCTACAAGTTTCTCCAGAACGCTTAAACTCCGAGGAGTACCCTTATTCACCAGTAACTGACTGATGCCCACAGTCCCTAAAGCAAGTGCCTGAAGGTCATACTCAATAAAAGGTGAGATATGTGTGTTGGCACCAATAAGAAATAATTGGTCTGAGCCTCTCTAAATCCTCTAAACGCGTCATGCAGCTTTTTCTTATTAAAACTAATTCTCCAAAAAGAATAAAGCACTTGTCAGATCAATCAATAAAACTAATCATCCGTAAATCCTGTGGGGTGCTTTCCCTTCCTAGAAGTTGGCACCACCAACAGTCATTAGGATCTTTCAAATTCATTATAAAAAGACAATTTGCCATCTACTTTATACAGAATTATCATTTACTCTCTGATGAAACAGAGGATTTAGATCAGGGATTTTTGAAACCCACTGTAAATAAAATCACAATTAATGGCAAAATGTTTTGTTTGCAGACAAAAAATATAATGCAATGTGGCAGCAACAATGCTAAATATAATGCAATAAATGCTTTGCTGCATAACATTGCAACATTTCAGAAATCTTCTGCCCGTTTCTCCTCCAATGACAGATTTCTTCATTTAATCGAATCACAGATCTGAGATATATCAGCTGAAAAGTCTGCGGTGGGAGCTACTGTATGACTTCCATAGATGTGTAGTGGAAAGTGTATTGAGTGGCAACATTATGGACTGGTATGGAAACACCAATGCCTTTGAATGGAAAATCCTACAAAAGATGAATTCAGGCCAGTACATCACGGATAAACCCCTCCCAACCATTGAGCACAACAACATGAAACACTGTCATAGGAAAGCATTATCCATCATCAAAAATCCTCACCACCCAGGCCATGCCCTTTTCTCTCTGCTGCCATCAGTTAGAAGGTATAAGTGCCACAAGACTCACACCACCAGGCCAAAGAGCAGTTACTACCCCTCAACCATCAGGCTCTTGAACTAAAGAGGATAACTACACTCATCTATTGAGATGTTCCCACAACAAGAAGTCTCACTTTAAGGACTCTATATTTTGTTATTTCATGCTCACATTAATTATTGCTGTTTATTTATATTTGCATTTGCACAGTTTTTTGTCCTTTATGATCTACTAGATCTTTGATCAATCCTATTTACAGTTACTAGTCGATAGATTTGTTGAGTATCCCCACAACAGAAAGTATCTCAGGATTCTATGTGGTGACATATATGTATCCCGATAATAAAATTTGCTTTGAACTTTTTGAACTTTGTACTAAAGGTCGTTGTTCAAAGGAAAAGAACTTTGAGTATTGATCAGAGTTAGAAACGTATTTAGATCAGTGAAAAGGAAACACCAAGTTTATACCTCAATAACAAAGAAAGAGGAAAAGAAGAAAGCTACTCCCATCTTTTCATTGACTCCATTGTATTACTTTGTTATCCTGTGAATGCCAACATGAAAATGGATCTCAAAGTAGTTTATGGCGACATACTGCATACATACTTGATTGATAATTCGATTTTGAACTTTTCTCACAATGCCCTACTCATCTTTTTCTGCTTTGAGGCCTTGAGTCCATGAAGGGCAATAATACCTGTGGTACAGTACTGTGCAAAAGTCTCAGACAGACATATGGGGTAGGGTGCTTAAGTCTTTTGCACAGTAGTGTAGTAATTTTAATGAATTGCACTGTCCAGCTGCCAGGAAAATAACAAATTCCACAATATACGTAACTGATGATAAACCTGATTCTGATATGGGTCTCTATTGTGGACTGAGAGTGGGAAGGGGGCAGGGAGAGGGGGAGATCATAGAAAACCTACAGCACAATACAGGCACTTCGGCCCACAAAGTTGTGCCAAACATGTCCCTACCTTAGATATTACTAGGCTTACCTACAGCCCTCTATTTTTCTAAGCTCCAGTACCTATCCAAAAGTCTATTAAAAGGCCATATCGTATCCGCCTCCACCACCATTGCTGGCAGCCCATTCCACAACCTACCACTCTCTGAGTAAAAAACTTAGCCCTGACATCTCCTCTGTACCTACTCCCCAGCACCTTAAACCTGTGTCCTCTTGTGGGAACCACTTCAGCCCTGGGAAAAAGCCTCTGACTATCTACACTATCAATGCCTCTCATAATCTTATACACCTCTGTCAGGTCACCTCTCATCCTCCGTCGCTCCAAGGAGAAAAAGCCGAGTTCACTCAACCTATTCTCATAAGGCATGCTCCCCAATCCAGGTAACGTCTTTGTAAATCTCCTCTGCACCCTTTCTATGGCTTCCACATCCTTCCTGTAGTGAGGTGACCAGAACTGAGCACAGTACTTCAAGTTGGGTCTGACCAGGATCCTATATAGCTGCAACATTACCTCTCAGCTTCTAAATTCAATTCCACAATTGATGAAGGCCAATACACCATACGCCTTCTTAACCACAGAGTCAACCTGCACAGCTGCATTGAAAGTCCTATGGACTCAGACCCCAAGATCCCTCTGATCCTTCACACTGCCATTAGTCTTACCATTAATACTACATTCTGCCATCATATTTGACCTAACAAAATGAACCACTTCACACTCATCTGGTTTGAACTCCATCTGCCACTTCTCAGCCCAGTTTTGCATCCTATCAATGTCCCGCTGTAAACTCTGACAGCCCTCCACACTATCCACAACACCTCCAACCTTTGTGTCATCAGCAAACTTACTAACCCATCCCTCCACTTCCTCATCCAGGTCAATTATAAAAGTCCCGAAGAGTAACGGTCCCAGAACAGATCCCTGAGGCACTCCACTGGTCACCGACCTCCGTGCCAAATATGACCTGTCTACAACCACTCTTTGCCTTCTGTGGGCAAGCCAGTCCTCGATCCACAAAGCAATGTCCCCTTGGATCCCATGCCTCCTTATTTTCTCAATAAGCCTTGCATGAGGTACCTTATCAAATGGCTTGCTGAAATCCATTTACACTACATCTACTGCTCTTCCTTCATTGATGTGTTTAGTCACATCCTCAAAAAGTTCAATCTGGCTCGTAAGGCATGACCTGCTCTTGACAAAGCCATGCTGACTATTCCTAATCATACTATACCTCCACAAATGTTCATAAATCCTGTTTCTCAGGATCTTCATTAACTTACCAACTACTGAGGTAAGACTCATTACTCTATAATTTCCTGGGCTATCTCTACTCCCTTTCTTGAATAAAGGAACAACATTCGCAACCCTCCAATCCTCCGGAACCTCTCCTGTCCCCATTGATGATGCAAAGATCATCGCCAGAGGCTCAGCAATCTCCTCCATTTTCTCCCACAGTAGCCTGAGTAGCCTCCTCCGGTCCCGGCGACTTATCCAACTTGATGCTTTCCAAAAGCTCCAGCACATCCTCTTTCATAATATCTACATTCTGAAGCTTTTCAGTCTGCTGCAAGTCATCACTGCTATCACCAAGATCCTTTTCCATAGTGAATACTGAAGTAAAGTATTCATTAAGTACCTCTGCTGTTTCCTCCACTTCCATACACACTTCCCCACTGTCACACTTGATAGGTCCTATTCTTTCACATCTTATCATCCTGCTCTTCACAGACTTGTAGAATGCCTTTGGATTTTCCTTAATCCTGCCCACCAAGGCCTTCTCATGGCCCTTTCGGGCTCTTCTAATTTTCTTCTTAAGCTCCTTCCTGTTCGCCTTATACTCTTCTAGATCTCTAACGTTACCTAACCCTCTGAACCTTTTGTAAGTTGTTTTTTTTCTCTTGACTAGATTTATTACAGCCTTTGTACACCATGGTTCCTGTACCCTGCCATAACTTCCCTATCTCATTGGAACATACCTGTGCAGAACTCCACACAAATATTCCCTGAACATTTGCCACATGTCTTCTATACTTTTCCCTGAGAAAATCTGTTTCCAATTTAAGCTTCCAATTTCCTGTCCGATAGCCTTATAATTCCCCTTACTCCAATTAAACGCTTTTCCAACTTGTCTGTTCCTATCTCTCTCCAATGCTATTATAAAGGAGATAGAATTATGATCACTATCTCCAAATGCTCTCCCACTGAGAGATCTGACACTTGACCAGGTTCGTTTCCCAATACCAAATCAAGTACAGCCTCTCCTCTTGTAGGCTTACTACATATTGTGTCAAGAAACCTTCCTGAACACACCTACAAACTCCACCCCATCTAAACCCCTTGCTTTAGGGAGATGCCAATCGATATTTGGGAAATTAAAATCTCCCATCACAACAACTATTATCATTACACCTTTCCAGGATCTGTTACCCTATCTGCTTCTCGATATCCCTGTTACTATTGGGTGGCGTATCCTGTTCCTAACCTACACCCACAGAGACTCCATAGACAATCCCTCCATGGTGTCCACCTTTTCTGCAGCCATGACACTATCTCTGATCAATAGTGCCACGCTCCCACCTCTTTTGCATTCCTTCCTGTCCTTTCTGAAACATCTAAAGCCTGGCACTTGAAGTAACCATTCCTGTCCCTGAGCCATCCAGGTCTCTGTAATGGCCACCACATCATGGCTCCAAGTACTGATCCATGCTCTAAGCTCATCTGCTTTGTTCACAACACTCCTCGTGTTAAAATAGACACATCTCAAAACTTCAGTCTGAGTGTGTCCCTTCTCTATCACCTGCCTATCCTCCCTCACACATTGTCTCCAAGCCTTCTCTATTGTTGAGGCAACTGCATCTTCTCCAGTCTCATCAGTTCGGTTCCCACTTCCCAACAATTCTAGCTTAAACTCCCCCCTTAGCAAACCTCCCCGCCAGGATATTGGTCCCCCTGGGATTTAAGTGCAACTCGTCCTTTTTGTACAGGTCACACCTGCCCCAAAAGAGGTCCCAAGGATCCAGAAATCTGAATCCTTGCCCCCTGCTCCAATCCCTCAACCACGCATTTATCCTCCACCTCATTCTATTCCTATACTCAATGCTGCGTGGCATAGGCAGTAATCCTGAGATCACTACCTTTGAGGTCCTGCTTCTCAACTTCCTTCCTAACTCCCTGTAGTCTGTTTTCAGGACTTCTTCCCTTTTCCTACCTATGTCATTAGTACCAATATGTACCACAACCTCTGGCTGTTCACTCTCCCACTGCAAGATATCGTGGACGTGATCTGAAACATCCAGGACCCTGGCACCTGGGAGGCAAACCACCATCCGAGTTTCTTTCCTGCGTCCGCAGAATCACTTAACTATAGAGTCCCCTATAACTGCAGCCTTCCTCTTCCTTTCCCTAGCCTTCTGAGCTACAGGGCCAGACTCTGTGCCAGAGGCACGGCCACTGTTACTTACCCCAGTTAGGCTGTCCCCCCACAACAGTACTCAAACAGGAGTGATTATTGTCAAGTGGTACAGTCACAGGGGTACTCTCCATACCTGACTCTTCCCCTTCCCTCTCCTAACCGTGACCCACTTGTCTGCCTCCCGTGGCCCCAGTGTGACCACCTGCCTATAAATTCTTTCTATCACCTCTTTGCTCTCCCTGACCAGACCAAGGTCATCGAGCTGCATCTCCAGTTTCCTAACTCGGTCCTTCAGGAGCTGCAGCACAACACACCTGGTGCAGATATGGCCGTCCAAGAGGCTGGAAGACTCCAGGACCTCTCGTATCTGACACCAAGCACAGAAAACCGGCCTCACACACATACCACTTCACGCCTAAGCCCGTTGAGCCAATGCCCCATCACATTTAAACCTACCCACTCTGAACGCTACCCACTGGATATGGCGGTCTTCTTTTTAAACCTTTCCCGCTCTGCTGGCTGATGTCACGCGCCTATGCAGTCTTGTCTCTCTTTTATCCCGAGTTGTAAAAACTGCCTTCCCTTCTGAAATCATCTGTTCACTCGCAGCCTTCTTGCTCCAAATCATGGTTGGGAAAAGGGGAAGGGAGAGGGGAGGAAGCAGAAAGCACCAAAGAGACTTTCTGTAGTGATTAATAAAGCAATTACTTGGAATCAAATGACCTTTCCTGGTGTCTCAGGGCTGTGTCTGCACCTGCACCACCCACCCCCTTACCCCAGCTCTCCTTCTGTGCCACCTGGCCCACAACCCCCTGTGGCATTCTACCTTTGCCATTCTCAACATAGTTTGCTCCTGCCAGATTTACAAATTTGTTCTCTGCTCCACATTCAGAAATACAGTGCTGTGCAAAAGCCTTAGGCACCCTAGCTATATATATATGTGTCTAAGACATTTGCACAGTACTGTACATGGTGTGTTCTTTTGGTTTAGTCTGTAGTACCAAGGGTCATTAATATTCATTCAATCTATCTACAGTGAAAGAACTGGTTTATTGCACCTGTTGCTTTTCCACTGAGCTGAAAGCACTGTACAAGCAGTGTCACCAGGGATACCACATGACATGGATGTTAAAGACCATGAGATATAGAACCATCTGGCCCATCGAGTCTGCCCCAGCATTTCATCATGGCTGATCCATTTTCCCACTCAGCCTCAATCTCCTGCCTTCTCCCCATATCCCATCATGCCTTGACTAATCAAGAATTTATCCAATTACTTGGTCTCCACAGCTGCCTGTGGCAACAAGTTCCACAGATTCACCACTCTCTGTCTAAAGAAATTCTTCCTCATCTCCATTCTAAAAGGAAGTCCCTCTATTCTGAGGCTATGTTCTCTGCTTGAGCTCCCCCACCATAGGAGACATCCTCTTCACATCCACTCTATCAAAGCCTTTCAACATTTGATGGGTTTCAATGAAATCACCCTTTCTTCTAAATTCCACTGCATAGACATCCAGAGACATTAAACATTCCTCTTGTATAAACCTTTCAATCCCAGAGTAATTTTTGTGAACGTCCTTTCAACTCTCTCCAATGCCAGCGCATCCCTTCTTAGATCAGGGGCCCAAAACTTTTCACAATAGTCCAAGTGAGGCCTCACCAGTGCTTTATAAAGCCTCAACATTACATTCTTGCTTTTATAAAATTGGGGCAACAAACCAGCTTTCTGGAGCAACTAAAAGACATAAAGCTCACTACTCCAGCCACAGCCCTTCCACTTACTAATTTCATGTCTCTATTACTTAAGGTCATCTTGTAAGCTGAAAGCATCATAGATAAGAATTTTTGTGAAGCGGTCACACCTAAAGTGAAGGCAGACAGGATCACAGTGATAGGCAATATAATAGTTAGATTAGATAGATTAGGATACGGCTAGATTTAATTATCACATACACATCAAAATATCCAGTGAAATGCATTGTTTGCATTAACAACCAACAGACCCAAGGACGTGTTGGGGGCAGCCTTCAAGTGTCCTGGTCCTAAAAACAGATTTCTTGGAGATAGTTCTAATTAAAGATGAACAGAGTTCTTTTCAACAAGCTGTTTAGTAACTTCCATTGCACATAACTCAAGGGGATTTTCTGGTCTGCAATTATTACTCAACCAACACCACTAAAACAGAGATAGCTCTTTCATTTTGTCTTCCTGCTGAACCATGCCACATATGAAATAGTTGTTGTGGCTTTCAGAGAATGCTGAGGTACTTGAAGGTTTATAGGAAAAAGCTTTGTTCTACAGTCTATGTTGTCCTAAAGCCAGAACATTTCAAACACTGTCAAGAAAACTGAGCCCGAACAAGCACCCATATTATGGGCTGCAAGAAAGAGACTGGAATATTAAGTTAAGGTACTCATACTCACCATGGCATACATTACAGCATCTGTTTTCTGGCTGAATGCGTTCACTCAGTGGGCAATCCAGAGGGGGGCAGGTCTCATGAACAATGACCATGGTTCGATTCTGTGGAACATTAATCAGAGATATTATTAAACCAATATTCCTTCATCTAGGTAGGAAGAATATTATTTATCAACTTTAATAAAATGTTAGATAATGTAATCTCAGTAATAGACAGAGTTCCTTTGTTGGATACTGAACAGTAATACATCTTAAAGCCATTTTGGAACTCCTTCCATAACAATAGATTTAACCCTTACAGAACAAGAATCCTTTTCAGAAAACGACATATATGTCTCTATGCCTTGTGAGTACACTTGTTTGTTATAATACAATATTGCCCAAAGTAAAATAAAGATAAAATTTTAAATGGCATAATCCGGGGGAAGAAATATTCTAATTGCTATGGCGAAGTCAACTGGATTTTTTGAAGCTATTTACTATGTTGCTGCATGCAACAGCCTGACTATTTTATCTATCACCTTCCTTGAATCAAATATTAATATTATTTTGAACATTACTGAATTCCAATAGAAGCTCCACAATCAGTCATTTGCATAATCAGTTGGAGACTTTGGAAGAAATACTCGAAAAGCATTTTCTCTGAGAAGTACGAGGAAGCAATTGTAAAGTCTTCTTTGCTCAGTAGGTTCACTATTTTGCTAAATCTAGCACAGAGAGAAGGTATTAATATTGCTTTAGCAGTTAATATACTCTATAGCAGAAATTCTTATTCCATTCAGTTATATGGACAGACCAATTCAACACTTAGAACAGCCGGTTTCTGCAGGAAGTGCTGGGTAATGAAAACTTAGATTCCTATATCACTAAAGTAGAATTTCCTGAGTGCTTTATTGGGACATATATCAAGCAAGACAATCCACACTGAAATTTGGAAATTAGGGCAGGTGAGGTAGGTTTTAAGGTACTGCTCAAAAGAATTCGAAGAGATGAAGTGGTCCCAGAATGCCAACCCACAAATGTGGAAGTGTCAAAATCAGGAAAGGTCAAAAGGACAGGATTTATGGAACAAGAAACAGAGAGTATTAGTATTACTTTAATCCAGGGTGTGGCGATGGAGAGATTTGTCAACAGAAAATAAAACTTTAAAAAGGAGACATTGTTTAATCTGGTATGGTGTTTATCATCCATCGTATTATGAGAGGTGAAGGGAACTTAGTGCAAGTGAGGACAGGTTCTGAAGACCAAATTGAGGCAAGTTGGCCAGTTCTACATCAGAAATGTCCAAGTTGAAGATAATTGTGGCATCAGTAAGAATTTCCTTACCAAATGTGCAGGATATTCTCAGTCCCATAATAATGGTGCAGGTATGGCATTAGAAGCATACTTTGGGTCAAATATCAAACCAAGGCTGCAGACCGTTTGGTTTAGCCTTGGGGAGTTACAGAAAGAGTACTGGAGTTAATGGCTAGGGAATCTACGACTGGGACAATAGATCCCACTGTTCTTACACTAACTTGGAGAAAAGTGGATAGTGGACAAGCAGACAGGCAATTTTAAGACAATGAAGAGAGCCAATCGGGTGGTGTTGAGGTAGAGTTTACTTTCCTCAATAACAATGTGGAAAATCACATCTAAATGACTAAAGATCCATTTTTCTTTACTGAATCTCTATATACCAAAAGTACCAAAAACAGGAACTGTTTCAGAAACAGGGGCACGTTCTATTCACCTGCCAGAGAAAAATTCAGACAAATAACTAAAATTATCAAAGATAAAAGTTTTCCATTACTAAATTTACAATTCTGTGCATCTTTCATTTCACTAACCTGAACAGCATTATCAAAGATATGCAATAAATAACTGCCTGCTAGATTTGACATATTATCCTATAATCGTTCTTTCAGTCATCATGGCAGCATCGCTGTTAGCGCGATGCTTTTATAGGTTGGGGGTGTTAGAGCTCAGAGTTCAAGTTTGGCACCATCCATAAGGAGTTTGTATGTCTTCCCTGTGAGCATGTGGGTTTCCTCTGGGCACTCCTGTTTCTTCCCACAGTCCAAACATGTACTGGTCAGTAGGTTAATTGGTATTTGTAATTTATCCTGTGATGAGGCTAGGCTTATATAGGTGGATTGCTGCACAGTGTGGCTCATTGGGCCAGAAGAGTCAGTTCCATGCTGCATCTGTAAATAAATAATTCTTGCAAATCTTTTGGTTCCCATGAACAGAGGCACACAATTGCCGTAATAAATCACAGCACCAGACTATGGAAATGGTAGGAGAATACTCATTCATGAATATTTCCCACCCCATATCCCCAGAACCCCCACATTCTGTTTCCCTACAATAATAACCACTTAACATAAGCAAAATGCCATCTTATTCTTTTCACACTTCTTGATAATATGGCAGGACTCTTGAGCTGGTCTCTGAACACAATACATTGAATCTTGTGGGCTGTTTGCAGCTGAACAGAGCAGGAAGAACCTGCTCAAGCAAATGAGAACACAAATAGCTTCTGCAATTTGTGAAGATGGCATGCGTCTCTCAGGCAGGAGGAGCTGCACAGGATCATCCCTTGAGCCGCTGTTCTGTCACCTACATTAATCGCCCGTACAACTGATTGTTGCACAATTTCACTGCCCTCACAAAGCTCTTCACACTAGCATGAGATATCCCAGTAACGTGAGGCAAACAAAACAACAAAACTGTGTAATCAAGCAGGCTTTTTATACACCCAAGTAAGATGCAAATTGACAGAGTTAGAAATTATAAGGTATAATGATCACTTTAGTGCACTACACACCTCAATTTGATCAGAAAGTCCCTCACAGAAAGTGATTGGATACTTCCAGATTTTAATTTGTGTATTCTCTGAATAATATACATGGAGACTGCCCAAATTGTCACACAGATCAGAAATGCACAATTCTCATTGTTTGCCTTTTTAAATCATGTGCTTGTTATAACCATATAACAATTACAGCATGGAAACAGGCCATCTTGGCACTTCTAGTCCACTTACTCTCACCTAGTCCCACCAACCTGCACTCAGCCCATAACTCTCCATTCCTTTCCTGTCCATGTACCTATCCAATTTTTTTTTTGTTATCTTTGCATTGGAAATTTTTACAATATTTGCATTGGAAATCAACCATTTTACATCAGGAAGGCCAGTGGAGAGTCATCAAATAACTTTAACAATTGCTACAGGAACTTCATGTAACTGTTAACAAATTATTGCCATTGAATCCTCTTGCACCAATGTTTTTGCAATGATGCAATTAGGCTGACAAGAAGGAAAAATAGAACTCTATCAAAAGTCTAATTTTTGAATGCTCAACTGAATGATAATTGAATAATATACTTCTCAAAATTAGGAGTATTGCAAACCAAAGACTAGGCTCATTCAGGGTCTCAAAAAGCAGACATATCTTGTGCAGATCACAATTAACAAATATTGTTCAATTTGCCCAAAGTGAAAATGATCATAGGATCAAAACAAAGGGAGAGAGCTTCCAAACATCTCTGATCTGCAACTGTGCATTGAGAGTTGAGCAAGATATTTTTGATAAATTTCCACAAGTGAAGACCAGGGTTGAGAGAGATAGAGATTATAGGTTAGCTTTATTTGTCACAGGTACATCGAATCATCGGAACATACAGCAAAATGTATCACTTGCATCAAATCAAATCAGCAAGTATTGTGCTGGGCTAGTGTTGCCATACTTCCAGTGCCAACATAGCATGCCCATAACTCACTAACTCAAACCGCACCTCTTTGGAATGCGGCAGGAAACTGGAGCACCTCGAGGAAACCCATGCAGTCACAGGGACAAAGTATAAACTCTTTCCAGGTAGCTGCAGGAATTGAATCCTGATTGGTAATTGATGGTGCTGTAAAGTGATGCTATGCTACCACACTACCTATTGGTTACTATGTAAGGTATTGGTTGCTACCAAGTGTGGTATTAAATTAAATAATGTAGCGAATCAAATAGCTTTATTAATGAAATATTTCAGGATCAACTGGCTGGGTTTAAATTATGAATGTGCAATTTCTATTTCTTGTGTTGTTACACCAATATTTTGCAGCTACACAACATGATATTCTCAAGCCATGACTTGAATGGAAGAATATTGAGTTGAAATCAATGATTTGTGACATGTTAAACTAAGCTGCTGCTGTTGTAATTTAGTTCTGAAACCCAATTATTAAGAGAAGATTCACAAAAATTAGAATGCATAGCAGTCAATATGAATCTATTGTAGATGACAGGAGTTTGATAAGGTCAGAAATGGATAATAGGTCTGTATTCAAAGTTGCATAATGCAAGCATTGATGTTCCTTAGTTAGTTCAGGCGCCTTGCCATTCGGCGTAGGCGATCATACCTTTCCATCCATCACGGTCTCTGACCCTCCGAATTGCAGTTGTTGCCTCCCTTGTTTCTAACCATGATGTTAATCCATCTATCATTTTCATTCCCTGTCTCCCTCTGCTTCTTTTTCCTTCCAGCTTTCCAGCTGTAACTAAATGTTCCAATGTCTCTCTTCACATGATGCGTCCAAAGAATTCTGACTGCTGTTTTCTGATTTTTTTAAGTAATGTACGTTTTGTTTTCGTTCTCTGCAGAACTTCTTCATTGGTTATCCTATCTGTATATGAAATGCATATCATTCTTCTGAGGAACCACATCCCTGCTGCATTGATTCTTTTTTCCATTGCATTTGTGTATCTGCAAAAAACTACTTTACCCTGGATTTAGTAACAGTTTAGATATGAGGGAAAAGTGTTTCACAATCATAATAGTTGGTTGGTTAATAGTAATTATTGAAGCAGAAATTGAAATAGACAGAAAGACTTAGAAAATTTTAGAGAGAAAGACAGGGTCTGACGTACAAAGAGATTATATAAGCGACCTCTGACTGATGAATGATGACAAGAAGATAGGATTTATGTTGGAGCAAAGATATTTTGGTAACCAAGTACAGAAATCACTGATATCCACATAGAGCTCAAACAAAATTAAAAAAAAACAATTGTGTTGATGGCTTATTGTGCCAAAGGGATGAAAACTTTGGTACTGTTGGAGGTGCTCATAGGGAGCTTCACATAGATTCACCTAGCCTAAATCAATTAAGTACTGAGGATGGCTTCCACAGAGCAGACCATGTGATTTTGATCAATGCAAATAATGAAGATTAAGTATAGGTCTTCATATCAGAAGGGAGTAGTAGCAAATCATAAAACGTAAAGGATTATTTGAGGTGTTTACAGTAATCGAAGTATTTGATACAGTAGATTTTTGAAAAGCTCTTTTCTAAGGAACTAAGTCCGAATGGCGGAAAGGGGTCTTTAATGATGATGTAGGGCCAGTGAAGACTGATCTTACAAAGTATAATGTTAAATTAAATTTAGAATAGTCTTCTCTAAGCTCATAGAAGTGCAATTGTCAGGTTTCTGTGAAACAAAGATATTAAAAAATAAAGAAGTTAAATATGTGGGTGGTGGTGAGAAAATTTGATCTTTGAGGGGAGATTATCTTAATCTTATTCCTTCTTGTAATAACAGTACAATAACAAAGGTAAATTTTTCACTCAACAAGAAAATCATGCTTTACAAATGATGCGATGCTTTTGCCATCTGTTTACTGATATCAGTGACCCAAGAATGAAAAGGTTTCCAACTAATGCTATTATTTATTCAGGTCATTGCAAGAATATAGTCTTAATTAGTACTATGTGTGTTAGCTAATTTAGGTAAACTCTAATGATCCAAATATAAAATGCTAAACACTATTGTAGACCTGTAGAATGAATAATTTACTGTACCTACAATAAGAGGGCAAGGGGGCTGTATGGAAAGGAATTTACAGCCCACATATTCAGAAACTGATCATGTTTAATAACCAAACACAAGGAAATCTGCAGATGCTAGAAATTCAAACAACACACACAAAATGCTGGTGGAACACAGCATTTGTCGACACTGATGATGTCGACAGTGCTTCTCCTTATAGATGCTGCCTGGCCTGCTGTGTTCCACCAGCATCTTGTGTGTGATGTTTAATAACCTACTGAATCATGAGAGAACCAAAAGTCTAAATGTACAAGCTGTGAGAACAGAGACAGATGAGCATGATTTGCTACTTTAAGCATGTTCTGTCTTCTCCAAACCACTTGGTTTCTGACTTCCATTGAGTTATCACATTCATAATAGTCAAAAGAGAAAAGCTCTGTCTAGAAATCTCTCCCATACCTTTGGAAATGGAGTTGATCAACAAATACTGGATCAGTTAAATTCCCTTAGAAAGAATAATTCAGTAAAACATACAAACAGAACTCCTGGATGAATAAAGGACTTGTTTGCTGACAGATGGCATTTGACATCAGTATGTGGTTAGATACTTTCAATGGAGGGTCCCAGGTGCAGTTAGCTCATTTCCTTGAACACACAGCTCAAACTGAGAAGTTTAAAAGTTTGTATTCAAACCTACAATGGAACCCTATTATATTAGCCTGGTTGGTCACACACATTATGCCTCATGGGATCCTCATCTGATTCATCCCCACATCCTATTTTGCCATTAACTAGATACCCCAAGTCAGTAATTCTGCACAGCCATAGGTAATTCAGCAAGACATCATGCCTAAACATGTAACGGTAAATTCTAAAATGAACGCAAGAAAGGGAGGAGGAAGCAGTACTATCACAGAACATAGAACAATACAGCATAGTCCTTTCCCCCATAACGTTTTGTCAATCTTCTCCAAGATCAATCTAAGCCTTCTCCTCCATATAGCTCTCTAAATTTCTATCATTCATGTGTTTATCTGAGTCTCTTAAATGCCCCTAATATTTTACTTCTACCACTATTCCTGGCAGTGGGTTCAATGCACCCACCACCCTTTGTGTTAAAAACTAACCTTCTGACATCCCTCTATACTTACCTCCAATCACCTAAAAATGTTCCCCTTTTATATTTGTCATAAAGAAGGGGTACGTATGTATATAATGGCAGTCTTGGAAACTGAACTCATGCCTCTGAGGAGATTAAAATCTTAATCCAGCATCTCAATTATGCTACATGTCCTTTGAGTCTGCTTAACCATTCACTAATTCTCAGTCACCTTCAACTCCCACATGCAGTATATCAAAAGTCTGCCTATTTTAATCTTTAATATATTCAGAGATTCAGCCTCCACAGCCTACTAGGGAGTGAATTCCAAATATTTACCGTATATTGCACTTAAAGAAGGTTCCTCTTCCTAATTCTAAATGACACTTATTCTGAAACTATCTCTTCACCAGATTCCCCTACAATGGAATCAGCCTCTCAGTTTTCATCTTGTCCAGCCTCCTCTGCATTTTATGTTTATATAACAATACCTTTTATGTTCCTGATATCCAAGGAGTATCGGCTTAATATGGCCCACTCTTCTTCACGTCAGCCCCATCAAACAACATATTAACCTGGTGAACCTTTTCTGTATTACCTCTAAAGCAAGAAAACTCCTACTTAAATGTAATAAACAAGGATGTAATGTTCACAAAACGCTGCCTAGCCTGCTGAATTCCTCCAGTATTTTGTGTGTGTTGCTCGGATTTCCAGCATCTGCAGGTTTTCTTTAGTTAGGGATGTAATGTTGATGTTTTATGAGCCAGTTGAACTTGGAGTATTGTGAGCAATTTTAGGTCTCTTATCTAAGATAAGATGTGATGGTATTGGAGAGGGTCCAGAGGAGGTTCACAACAATTATCCTGGAAATGAAAGGGTTAAATCAGTGATGTCAAACTCAAGGCCTGCGGGCCATATCCGGCCCGGCTTACAATTATATCCGGCCCGCGAGATCATTTTAGATAGATCTATTATTTTAATTATTAATGGCCCGGCGATATGAAGCCTATGATTGTAAGTTAATACCAATCATAAAAATCATGCTTGCTCAGCAGTCTTCTTCATAAGAAACGGAATTTGTAAAGTGAAACACTTTGTAGTTATAGCAGAGACTGAGACACATGAGAACAGGCTGAAAAAACGGAGACAATGAAAGCTGCGTTCGCACGCGCCCGACTGATCCGGCCCGCATGAAGCTGCATTTTGCCCAATCCGGCCCGTGACCTAAAATGGGTTTGACACCCCTGGGTTAAATGTATGGAGCGTTTGATGACTCTGGGCCTGTACTCAAGGGAGTTTAGAAGTATGAGAGGATCTCACTGAATTCCATTGGATATTGACAGGCCTAAATAGAATGGACATAGAGAGGATGTTTCCTATAGTGAGTGAGTCTAGGAACCGAGGGTTCAACTCCCGAATAGATGGATTCCCATTTAGGATAGAGATGAGGAGGGATTTCTTTAGCCAGAGGGTGGTGAATCTGTGAAATTCATTGCCTCAGACAGTTGTGGATGCCAAGTAATTGAGTATATTTAAAGCGGAGGTTGAATGTTTCTTGATTAGTAAAGGAGTCAACATTATGGAGAGAAGTCAGTAGAATGGGATTGAGAGGGATAATCAATCAGCCATGATGAAATGGCAGAGCAGACCCAATGACTTAAATGGCCTAGCACTTGAACTGGTGAGAATTTAAGCTATTGACTCCTGCTGCCGTAAGACAGAATAACGACCTTGTATTTTATTATGCAAGTTCTGAGCCATTTGTAAAGCCAAACTTCCTGGCTTTTGACTCAAGTTTTCTTGTTTGTTTTCTGCAATTTCCCCTCCCCTCTCCTCTTGGACAGGATACAAAAGCTTCCAGAATTGAGGATTTCCTCTATCCTACTGTTAACAGATTCTTCAATGGACTTCTCATATTTTAAAAACAAATTCCCATTCTCCCAATCTACCTCATAGCAGCCTTTGTACCTTGTTTGGTGCCTGACTCTGTACTTTCTCTGTAGCTACAATACTGGATTTTTGCATTCTGTTTTCTTTTCTCAATGTTGATGTACATGTCAATGTCAATGTTGATATGAACTGCTTGGATGGCAAATAAAAGTTTTATCACTGTATCTCAGGTAAAGTAGGTGACAATAATAAACCACTGTAACATTTCAAATCATTTCAAATTTGGGGTAGCACAGTAGCATAGTGGTTAGTGTAAGACTATTACATCACAAAGGAGCCAGGTTCAATTTCCACCACTGTATGTATGGAGTTTGTACATTCTCCATATGACCACATGGTTGTTCTGGTTTCCTCTCACATTCAAACTCTAACCTATCAAATGTGAAATGGAGTGGAAGTGGAGAGAATGCTTCCTGTCTAAGACCAGAGGACACAAAATAGAGGGGCATTATTTTAGAATGGAGATGAGGAGGATTTTGTTCAGCCAGAGAGTGCCGAATCTGTGGAATTCTTTGCCACAGGCAGCTATGGAGGCAAAGTCTTTATGTGTATTTAAGGCAGAGATTGATAGATTCTTGATTGGTCAGGGCATGATGGGATATAGGGAGAAAGCAGGAGATTGGGGCCAGAAGGAAAATTGGATCAGACATGATGAAATGGCAGAGCAGACTTGATGGACCAAAAGGCCTAATGCTGCTCCTATATCTTACACTCTTATAGTTATTCCAAAGGTATACGGGTTAGTAGGTTAATTGGTTACATGGTTACATGGTGTAATCAGGCATGACTCATTGGGCTAGAAGGGCCTGTTATTATGCTCATATCTCTAAATAAGATAAAAATAAAATAAAAATTAATATCTTTACATATAAAGTAAATTTAGTTTTGATCTTCAGCTCAAAAATCGTTCATGTATAAATGCTCAAATTTTTCTATTTCACACTTTGTAAAACATTCAAAACAGAAAAAAAATGCAGTTTTCTTAACGGGGTTGTCATTTGTGAGGATTCCTTAAATGTGATTGGCTGCTCAGACAACTCCTTGACAACTGTACTCTGAGCACAGGAGATCCCCCTGAAGTCACAACAGTAGCAGTCAGAAAAGGGAAGGTTCTCTCCACGGAGATCATTATATCTCTATGGGGTGCTTACTCCGAGATCCATAAAGAGCACGTGCCTTCATCACTGCCTTCTGATTCTTAGCCAATATATTCCTCATTTAATTCACAAGTATATACCATCAAGCTTTTCCAGCTGACTACTCTATATTTAGTAATGCAGTCACATAATAAAATGCACTCGTAAGAATCAGGTCCAGCAGGTTCCAGCAAGGATGGGAAGAATTCCGGATTAGTAAGGGTGTCAAAAGTTACAGGAATAAGAAAGAAGAAAGGGGTTGAGAGAGATGGAATGGTGTAGCAGACTCAATGGGCTGAATGGTCTAATTCTGCTCCATGGTCTTATGATCTTATTAGGGAAGCTCTGCTAACAAAGGATATTGAATATTTGATTTAAAAAAAACACATGGCAGGTATAGGCAACAGACCTAGGCAGTCTCTTGTAAATACAGTGAGTAGGATAGATCTTAAGAAAGAAATTAGGATGGCAAAATATCCTTGGCAAGTAGGAATAAGGAGAATCCCAAAACAACAAATGCGGCAGATGATGGAAATCTTGAGCAAATTGCTGGAGAACTCAGCAGGTCAGGCAGCATCTACGGAAAAAAGTACAGTTGACGTTTCAGCCCAAAACTTTTTTTCCATAGATGTTGTCTGGCCTGCTGAGTTCCTCCAGTATTTTGTGTGTGTTTCTCAGGTTTCCAGCACCTGAAAAATGCTGGAGGGAAATAAACTGCTGGCATTTTGGATCAAGATCCCATGTCAGGATGAGAAAGAAAGGGGTCAGAAGCCAGAAAAAGAAGGCAAGGGGAAGGGGGAGTACATGCTTGTCAAAGATAGGTGGAACTAGATGATGGACAAGGTGTGTAGGTTAGGGGAGAGGGTTGAAGTGAGAAGCTGTGAGGTGATAGATGGAAGAGGTAAAGGGTTGAAGAAGATGGAATCTGATAGGAGAGGACAGTGAACCATGGAATAAAAGACAGGAGAAGGGGCACCAGAAGGAAGTGATAGGAAGGCAAGGAGTAGAGAACGAGTGAGGGAAAACCAGAATGGGGAATGGAAAAATAGAGAAGTAGGAAACAGAAGTATTACCAGAAGTTTGAGAATTTGATGTCCATGCCATCACTCAGGACCAAGAGGATAGCCAGGGAAAAATCAGGTCCCCTTAAAGACTAAAGAACTTATTTGTGTTTGGAATGAGGCATGGTAGTTGAGATTTGGAATGGATGTTTCTCATTTTTATTCATATAGAAGAACATAGCTAACTTGGAAGAGAATGGTATAAAGTGCAAGGAAGCATCAGATATCATGAGACAGATAGGGTTGATAAATCTACAGAACCATGAAAATTTGCCATGGAAAGTGGAGGAGGAGAAAGCAAAGCTCCTGATGGAGATATCAGAAGACTTAAGGCCTGCTAATTTTCTTTTATTTAAGAAGGGCAGCAGGAATAAGGAATGCAACTACAGGCCGGTGAGCTGTTGGGAAATTATTGGAGAAATGTCATGGTATGGGATGTACAGTATGTACATTTAGAAATACAATGGTTGATTATGGATCGTCGACATGGCTTTGTTCTGGAGAAGTATAGTATCACTAATTTGACTGAGCTTTTTGAGGAGGTAGCCAAGAAGATTTATGAAGGCAAGGTGGCAAATATATGTCAGAATTAGATTTATTCCTACTGACATATGACATGAAATTTGTTGGTTTGCAGCAACAATACAGAGTAAAGACATAAAAATCTGTAGCCTACAAAAATAAATAAATAATGCAAGAAAAGCAAGGAATAACAAGGTAGAGTTCATGGACCATTCAGAAATCTGATGGCAGACAGGAAGAAGCTGTCCCTGAATCACTGATACTATGGGTCTTCAGCCCCTGTACCTCCTTCCTGATGGTACTAACAAGAAGATACCATGTCCCAGATAGAGAGGGCCCTTAATGATGGACACTACCTTTTTGAGACACTACCTCAAGTACTGGAGACTCCAGTGAGGCAGTGTTTAGAATGATCTCCACTGTGCATTTATAGAACTTTGTCAGAATCTTTGATGACATACCAATTCTTGTCAAATTTCTAACAAAGTAGTGCAGCTGCCATGCCTTGTTCGTGATTGCATCAACATGAGAATTTATTAATGCCTTTGAAAATATCCTGCATGCTAGGTTGCTACTGCAAGTTAAAATAGAAGGGATTCAAGTTTAGTGGGCTAATCGGAACCAAAATTGGCTTTTTGAGTAAGAAGATAAGAGTGGGAGGATACCTTTCTGATTGGATGCCTGTGACCTGAGGTGCAATGCAGGGATTAGTCAAAATCAAAGCTAATTTATTATCAAAGTATGTATATAATATTAATAATAATAATAAACACTATATTTTTACTTTATATGTCATCATATACTATCTTGAGATTCATTTTCTTGTAGGCATTTACAGGAAAACAGAGAAATACAATAGAATTTATGAAGGAGTGCATAAAGTCTCAAAATGTACAGAAGATGACAATTTGTGCAAATACACAAAAAGAAAATAACAGAAATAATAATAAATAAATGAGCAATAAATATTGAGAACATGAGATGAAGAGTCCTTGAAAGTGAGTCTATTGGTTGTGGGAACAGTTCAGTGATGAGGCAAGTGAAGTTGAATGAAGCTATCCCTTTTGGTTCAAGACCCTGATGGTTGAGGGGTAATACCTGCTCCTGAACCTGGCAGTGTGAGTCCTGAGGCTCCTGTACCTCCTTCCTGATAACCTTGGTAGCAGGGGTCCCTGATGACGATGCTGCTTTCCCGTGACAAAACTGATCATCAATGGTCAATGGTGGGGAGTGTTTTACCCATGATGGACTGGGCCATATCCATTATTTTTTTGTAGGATTTTCCATTCAAGAGCATTGGTGTTTCCATACCAGGCTGTGATGCAGCCAGTCAATGTACTCTCCATCACACATCTATAGAAGTTTGTCAAAGTTTTAGAAGTAATGCTGATTTTTTTCAAGCTTCTAAGTAAAGGCACTGCCATGCTTTCTTCGTAATTGCATTTACGTCAAAGTCCTAAAATCTACACAATCTACCTCAGGGTGATCATGGAACTGTAACATTACCACCAATACAGCCTCCGCTAAATTCTCTAACTTCACTGGCTGGACAGTCAGATTAATATCATTATTCTCACCTGAGCTAACATCTCCAGTATTAAGGCCTGAGCTACACCCAATTGGCTCCTTTGGGTAGACCATGTCATTCATTTGTTCATCTCCTGATATAGACACAATTTTCAAAGGATTACCAGAGGAAAATGTGAGGATTCCTTTTATAACTCCATGTCCAATTTTTCATACCCTGCTTGAAATAAAACTTGATCATCCCACCAACTTTTGGGAATCTCTTATCCATGACCATCAGGATGCTATGAAGAACCTGAAGTTCATGCATCAGAAACACATAGCTACTGAATTAATGCAACAGGTGTACACATCACAAACAAACTTCTCATCCCCCCCCCCCACCCCAACTTCTGTCCCTGATACTATGGAAGAGACTGCAAGACCAACATTGGTCTCACTCATCACCACCTGAGCCCACAAAACTGGAGTGGAAGAAGTAATCCTCAATCCCAAGGTATTGCTGACAAAGACTACCAAGCCATTATTACTTTTAGCAAATTTTTTGAGCCTAAAATTCAAATTCAATGTATGTACATCAGAATTCTGACATAACATCAAGCATTTATTTTCCTGCAGATACTGCCCTTATTATGGGGTTGGGTCCAGAATTTCACCTTGCGATGATACCGAGCACCAGCCTAGCACATACCACACACACACGTTTTCTAATGCTGAAGGTAAACAATACAATGACTATAAGTGAAAGACTTGAATCATTAAAGCTTCCAGCACATTGCTTTGCTGAGCATCCTGAACTTGGAGATATTATCACTGACTATAAATCCCGAGCTTCCTGCTCAGCAGCACTGTAGGAATGCCCACTTTGGAAGGACTGCTACAGTTCAAGGCAATGGCTCAAGCTCAAGCTCAAATTTAATTTTCATTCAATGAAACATCATTGCTCCAAAGCCAAGATGCAAAACACAGTACCGATAGTCATACACAGCACAAAGCACAGATAACATATCAGTAAAATACAGTCAGACAAACAGACCCACCACATCCTTAAGAGCATTTAGGAATAGGGCTTAAAATGCTGGCCTTACATTGAGATTAAAGAGAGATTAGCTTTATTTGTCACGTGTGTCATTTATGTCTACAACCAACACAGTCCAAGATGTGCTGAGGGCAGCCCTAAAGTGTCACCATAGTATGCCTGCATTTACAAACCCTAAGCCACATGCCTTTGAATGTGGATACAGGAAGAACATACAATCTTTTTACAGACAGTGGCGGAAATTGAACCCTGATCTTCCAACTGCTAGTGCTATAAAGTGTTACATCAACTACTATGCACATTGCTCAAATTAATAAGCTAAAAATGTTTATTTATGGTAGTTATTCATAATGATTTGTGCCTCTGATCGATTTGTCAGTTTGGACTGTAATGAAAAGAAGATATTCTTTGGCCTTAACTCTCCAGTCCCACAAGCTTATGTCCAACTAGCTCTGACATTCAATGAACAAAATTGTCACACTGGATCCTCTTGTTATGCAAAGTCCAAGTACTGCAAGAAGTGAACATGCATAAGTCTTATTTTTATAAATACTTGAATAAGGAAGTGGAAGAGTGGGTTAGTAAGTTTGTGGACGGCATAAAGTTTGGTGGTCTTGTGGATAGTGTAGGTGGTTATAAATTACAACAGGACATTGCTGGATTCAGTTCTTTCAACAGAAATCTTGAAGCAGGGATTAAACATTGATATGAACCACCGCTCAAATCCAAATAAAGATAGCTAAAGCTTTCAGTAAAGTGCAACGTGCCAAAATAAGGTAATTTCAAAAAATCCATGGAAAACAGTGCAAAAATCTGTGCACAAAATGAAAATCCTAACTCCCCTGTCATAAATTGATGCTGTAGGTTGAATTATAAAATGCATGCAGCTCGGGTGAGCTGGATCACCAGATATGGAAATAAGCTCTTGATTCTACAGCATTCCTTCCTCCATTTAGATGATGAACTATCTGGTTAGCGCAGAGAGTTCTAATCTTGGTGGTACATTGAACAAGCATTAGTGCATCTTTCGGAATCAACTCATTAATATTGCTGCAGTCATCCATTACAAGAAAATGAAATGCTGTGAAAATTGAAGCAATTGCTGGAATGGGCATATCCGATCACAGGGCCTCAAATGTTTAAGGTTCATCTAAGGGGTTAAAGCAACTATCCTTTCTCACCCATTAACTGAATCAAGTCTGTGGACTGACATTTTCCAGGAAGCAGCCAAGAAAGCCTGCTTTCTTTCAAACTTGCTGACTTGATTTTTAATCCTAGCATAGTA
The DNA here is from genome assembly GCF_030144855.1 of Hypanus sabinus. NCBI lineage: Eukaryota > Metazoa > Chordata > Chondrichthyes > Myliobatiformes > Dasyatidae > Hypanus > Hypanus sabinus. The sequence continues at coordinate 162,913,640 of NC_082712.1, forward strand.
TATGATCTTCACTCAATGTTATAACCAGTGACTGTCAAATTAAAATTATTTAACACCAGACATTCTGCAGATGCTGGAAATCTGGAATAACACACACAGAATGCTGAAGGAACTCAGCAGAACAGGCAGCATCAGTACTTACTGCTGGATACATTGGTGGTGTTTAGGGCAGCAATGAAGGTCCTTCATCTCTGGTGGTGGTCAGGGCTTCTTTCATCATGGCAGTAGCTTCCACTTGGTTTTCACTACTGTCAGACATGCAAGTCCTGGGTGGAGACTCAGAATACTGTCACACTCAGATGTAGAAAGATTCTTCATTGCTGTTTCCGTAACAATTTTGTTTTACCAATCAGGGTTGTTAGCCCTAAGCTGAGCCCCAGAAGCTAGAGAACTGGTGGACTACTATTAGTCTGTCCTCTACCTTTTGACCAGTTTGGCATGGAAGACCCTACCAAGAGCCAAACCGCAAAGCCCTGACTCCAGCCAACAAGCTCTTTGGGACATCGAGGTACACAAGCTTCCAAAGTCCTCTTGGAGGAGGCAGCATCAGTGACAAGGACTAAACAGTCAACATTTCAGGCCAAAACTAGGTCTGCTGAGTTCCTCCGGCATATTGAGTGTGAAGACTATTCAAATATGGGCACATTGGATCTGGGGAACTGAGTTAAAAACCGGCCACAATGAGTGCTTGTTACAGTCATTCTTGATTGTATATTTTCAAATAGTCCATTTTTTTTTGAACAAGTACGGTTCACTTTAATTAGATGCTTGCGATTTGAGAAATCAAATCACAGAATGAGACAATGTTGAACTTACTCTGCATTCACGGCACTTGGATTTCAAAGCTCTCTGACCTTCGGCAAGCTTCTGACCCCCATAGAGACATATAGCTGCAGAATCAAACAAAATAAAATGCTGTTATGTGCAATCTGTCAGATTAGGAAAAAAGAAACAGTGCATAATCACTTTGGCACACCCTCAGATATGATCACTGGCAATGCGTCCAAGAAAATGAAATGAAGGATATTAATTATATGTTGCCTTTCAGGAAGCAACTTGTAAAGAAACATTCCCACACTCAGCATTGGCGTGCTTAAATAGAGGTCAAATTGTGCAATTGGGCCTTGAATGGATGACCTGGGTTCAAGTCACAGTCTTGATAGACATTCACATCATCTTTTTGCTACAGAGTGGCTGCTTTGCTCAATTGGCCTGCAGCAAATAGATGACTAACACCCAGAAGGAGAGAAATGCAATTACAAAATACACTATGTCGTGAAGGACATCTTTTATTCTCCTGACCTTTCTGTTATATCAGGGACATCTTTGACAGAGAACATAGACAAATCTGCAACCATTTAACCAATTTGTTTATCTAAGGTCTGGGATAATGGACTGAAATAACTAAAGTTTTGATTTATATCACCATTCCCCAAAGGAGTTCTGACTTGTCCTGGGATTTGCGAGCATTGCAGGTTAACTTTCAGGGCAATTCCAAAGCACCAGAGCAACACAAAAATAACAAACTCTCGTTTTCCTATTTTATCCACAGTGACTGGGGAGAAACAAAAAATCAAAACATCTAGATAAAGGAGGAAAAATAATCGCCTTGCTGATCGTGCTTAAGATGTTAAAACAGGTATCGCATCAGTTTGTCCTGCTCGTGCGGACATAAAAGGGCTTCTGGTCCCCAGAGATGTCAGAGTGAGGTACAATGGTAGCCAGGATGCCATATGATGAATGATTTAGTAAAGCAAAAGAAGCACAGAATTTTACAGCAAATAAAGGTGACACAACCCGTTATATCCATGCTAATCAAATAATAGCTTAATCCACTTTCCAACTCATGATGCACAGCCTTTAGGTTATGACTTCTGAAATGGTCATCCAAATAAGACCATAAGACAAAGAAGCAGAATTAATTCATTCAGCCCACTGAGCCTGCACTGTCATTCCTAAAGGCTGATTTATTCAACTCCTCAACCAGATTCTTCTGCCTTCTCCCCATGACCTTTGATGCCCTTACTAATTAAGTCAGAACAAGAATCAGGTTTAATATCACTGGCTAATGTCATGAAAACTGTTGCTTTGCAGCAGCTGTACCATAAAATACATAATTAAAAAAATGGCAAATTACAATAAGAAAGCATATATTATATGGCACATATCAGTACCATGCAGAAGTCTTACGCACATGTAAAATAATTCTGTAAAGTGAGATGCTTTAAAAATATTGAAAAGTTTCTAAACATCAAAAAGCCTACTATAAAGAGCAGTGGACAGTAAAAAAAATGACTAAATCAAATCAAGATTTGGTGTGACTACCCTTTGCCTTTAAAACTGCATCAATTCTCTTAGGTACACTGTCATGCAGTTTTATGGGAAAATTGGCTGGTAGGTTGTTCCAAGCATTTTTGAGAACTTGCCACAATTCTTCTGCAGACGCCGGCTGTCTCACTTGCTTCTGCTTCTCCAGGTAATCCTAGACAGCCTTGATGATGTTGAAATCAGGCTCTGTGGAGGCTATCATCTGAAACCATATTAAAAAATCTATGGTGCCTAACACTTTTGCACAGTACTGTACATAAATTTAATAAATAGTGCAAAAAGAGTGGAAAAACAGTGAGGTCGAGTGTATGGAATTATTGTCCATTTCGAAAGTTAATGGCAGAGGAGAAGAGGCTGTTCCTAAAATGTTGAGTGTGTTTCTTCAGACTCCTGTATCACCTTCTTGATGGCAGCAATGAGAAAATGACACATCCTGGGAAATGGGGTCCTTAATGATGGATGCAGCCACTTTTGAAGATGTCCTACCAACCTCCTATCAACTCCTGCTTTAAGTACACCCAATACTTTAAATTGTTTCTGCCACCCTTCCAAACAGTGAATTTCAAAACTCAGCACCACCAACCTCCCTCCAATAGTCCCTGCCCACCATCTGTTCATGGAGTGAAAGTAACATTCAACAGCTTCTCTGGAATCATCTAACGCTGGACCTTCTGTCACTTCTCCGAAAGGAAATTGATCTTTTCTGCAAGAATAGAGCATCTAAGAACCTCAACATCTTTCAAGTACTTTAAGGTGCTGATTGGAATAAAAGAAACAGAAATAACCTATATTTTACTTGAAAGGCATAGGATAGTAAAATGTCCAACTGCACTTCACATGAACCTTATAAATTATAATGTTCCCCCTAAATGGCTATTGAGAGACACATTTTAAAGAATGTTGTAAAGGATCAAAGAGAGTAGAATAATGAAGATATTTGTGATGTACAGTAAATTCAAAAACTTAGGACTGATCTGGAGGCCTAACATTAAAGTTTGCTGATTACATCTGGTAGTTAGTCGGCTGATGTAAAAAGACATAAATGAATCAAAGGGGGGTTGATAGACATGTGAGAGAAAGAATAAGCTGTAAGGAGACAGAGAAATAAGGAGAAGGGCTATGGGACTAATGAGATTGCTCAGTTGGAAGTTAGCAAACCTTCCTTGAGTAGTCAACAAGTCTATCATATGAAAGAGCAGTGCTTTCAAATAAGCCAAGATAAATCAACATTGGTGCAGAATTATGAATGGCAAATTTAGTCAATGTTAGATACACATTCTTTACCCTGTTGGTAATGAATAGCTTGATCAATTGTGAGGAAATATTACTCAAGCAAGGATACAGAACTTCTCTAACTAAAAGCCAGACTTTTAATGAGAAGCAACACACACAAAATGCTGGAGGAAATTATCAGGCCAGGCAGTATCTATGGACAAGTGTAAACAGTCGATGCTTCGGGCCGAGACCCTTCGCCAGGGTCTTTTGTCTCAGCCTGAAACATCGACCGTCTCCTTTCTTTCCCCATAGCAGGCCAGGCAGCATCCGAGTTCCTCCAGCATTTTGTGTGCGTTGCTAGGATTTCCAGCATCTGCAGATTTTCTCATCTTTTAATAAGAATATTACTGCAGGTGGTGCTGAAAGGCAAAATCAAATATGCTAAAGAAACTCCTTGATCTAAACCAATTTTCTGATCTCAGAAAGGGATCTGCAAGCCCCCTCCTGCTTTCATTGGCATAAGTTTTTTTGATGCAGAAAGAAATTCTAGTCCTATGGGCACAGGAAAGCTGATCAGATCTCATAATAGCACGTTGGTTCATGCTGAGAGAGTGCGGAGTTTTCAGAGCTATCAGAACATAAGGCCATCCTATGTCATTATGCCAAGTACACAATATTGTAGAGCACTATTATTCGGCTTTACTTCATTCAAAAGGAACCAAATGTCTGAGGTAGTGTATAATGCACAATTTAACAGTGTAGGCATGTGGTTTTGGACAGATTTCCACTGTCGATTGGAGTGAATGTGGAATCAAAATGCTGCCTGTAAAATTTTCACTTAATCTAAAGGATTCCATGGCATTATTCAAAGAACGTTAAAGCACCATATAGTTAATAGCCAGATATTTAGCTGTGATGGTGAACATGGCTCCTTGAAAGTGGCTACACAGGCTAATAGGGGGTAGTAAAAAAATAGGCACATGCCATCCTCACTTTTATTAGTCAAAGAACTGAGTTCAAGAGTTGGGAAGGTATGTTGCAACTCTTGTTTCTGGAACATCATATTTAGTTCTGGTTGCACCATTATAGAAAGGATGTTGAGGATTTGGTCAGGGTATAGAAAAGGTTTACCAGAGTGCTGTGTGGATTAGAGGGCTTGTGATATAAGGAGAGGTTGAACAAACATGAGTTGTTTCCGGTGGAGGCTGAGGGGAAATCTGATAAATATCTATAAGATTATGAGAGGGATAGAGGGAGTAGGTAGCCAGTATCTTCTCCCTCATGAATGAAATATTGAACACAAGAGGGCCTGCATTCAAAGAGTGGGGAGTTAAATTCATAGGAGATGTGTGATGCAAGTTTTTTTTAAACATATAAAATGTTTCACATCTGGAATGCGATGCCTGGTATGGTGGTGGAGGCAAATACAATAGAGAAGTTCAGGAATCTCTTTGACAGGCACATGATTTTTCAGGAAATGAAAGGATATGGACATTACATAGGCAGAAGGGATTAGTTTAGTTGGTCATTTGATTACTAATTAAATAACTGTGGCAAAAAATTGTGCTCTATTCCATGTTCCATGAATGTACTCCCAACATCTTTGAGGAAGTGTGTTCTTTGATCATCAAATTGATCAAATGGTTCCTTAGCCATTGTATGTAAATAATGTCAATTACAACGCTACAGTAAGTCACTCGCTGTAAAATAGTTTGGTGTATTCTTTGGGGAAAGTCTATATCAATTTAAATTCTTTCATTAATGAATCATATTTAATCTTCCTAACACTTCTTTTCACACTGATCTTTAGAAACTCACTGGTACTTGCAAGGAAAATCACAGTTATGGGTTCCGTTCACAAAAGTGTGTGTGTGTGTGTGTGTGTGTGTGTGTGTGATATAAAGTTCCCATTCATTTAATAGGAACTTTAATAAGTTGTACATCCTATTTTGTCTATCAATACTAATGAAAAACAAGAAAATGATAAGATATTGCTATGCATTCATAAATGCAATATCGAATGAGTATGTAGAATCTTAAGAATAAATTTCAGATCAAATGGGAACATTGAAAAAACAAAAAGTGAAATGGTTCACTTTTGGAATCAATTTATGCTTGAGAAAGCAAGCCGATGTAGTTCATTACTTCAGTTCAGGAGTCAACAGGTGTGAATTGAATTGACCAGACAATTGGAAATACCACAGATTCACTCTTCTTAAAATCTTTGCTGAATAAGATACAGACATTTATATTAGAAAAGTACACATAAGTACTGCTCTGAATGTTCAAATTAACACAGACAGAATATATTTCACCTGAACATTACCTCTCAGAAGGGAGTCTACAATCATTGTTAGTGGGTAATAAGAGGTGCAATTGAAGAGCAGCACTGTGACATGTTATAGACGGTGATGTTCTATGCTACACTAATGATCAATATGTACTGTTAACTAAGTGCTACCTTGGCAATTCTAATAACAGCTTGCCTTTTCACAGATAACATGTATAAAAATAAGCTGAATAGCTTTTCTTTGAATGATACTGGTGAAGATAAATTACTGCCAGGAGATATTGCTACATTACATTAACCTTCAGTCTGCATAGAGATAATCTCCAAAATTTTTTTATTAATTTTCTAATGACATGGAAAGCTATCAATGTTTTATCTTAATTGTAAATTGACAGCGAGCTGTTTACTGTTTGCCTGTATTGTGCACTACATGTATTTTGAATTATATTATATTTACTTATTTATGGTCATATTTTGGTTTATGTTTTGTGGGTGTCAGTGATCTGGAGGAGTGATCTGTTTTCATTTGGTTGTATATAAACTTTAACTTGAAGGAAGGAAACAGGATCTGTCAATGATTTCAGCAGATACTCTTTGTCAGCTGTGGTAATCAAAAGGATATACTAGATAGTGCCTAATTTTGCAAAATCACTTAATTTTAAAAGGATAGAGAGGAGACAGCTGAACATCCCATAATTAAAATCAGTTCTCAGAGGAGACTCAGGTTATAATATTTGAGCAGTGAAAAAGGATATTTGGAAGAGGAAAGCTTGCGAAGCTCTCCTCACAACATGGAGTAATGTTGAACAAGAGTGTGGGTCACAACATGTGCCCTCACCAATGCATAATCTTGTCTGTAGTGGCTCCTTGGTAGAAGTGAAACTTCCAGAAGTCCTGTAGAATGCTAGGAGGTACGTTAGCAAGGCAATAGAGAGGAGATTTAATGCAAACATAATACTCTTCAACCCAAACTTTAAAAGCCAAGTTGCATATTGAGATTAACAAATATCAAGTAGTAACACATTTATATCAGGAGGATTTACACTGGTATTAAATCCTTTTGTTTATGCCTACTAAATAGTGATGAAAATGTCAAAGCTACCCACACAAAATGTTGGAGGAACTCAGCAGGTCAGGTAGCATCTGAGGAAATAAATAAACAGTCAATGTTTCAAGCCAAGACCCTTCTTCAGAACTTGAAAGGAAGTGGGAAGACTCCAGAATAAAAAGGTGGACTGGGGGTGGTGGGGGGTGAAGGATGGTGGCTAAAAGGTGATAGGTGAAGCCAGATGGGCAGGAAATGTAAAGGGCCAGAAAGGAAGGAATCTGATTTGAAAGGAGAGTGGACCAGAGAAGAAACGGAAGGAGAAGGGGATCCAGGGGGAAGTGATAGGCAGGTGAGAAGAGGAAAAAGGCCAGAGTGAGGGGAGGGAAACATTTTTTTTACCTGAAGAGGAAATCAATATTCTTGCAATCAGGTTGAAAGCTACCCAGGCAGAATATAAGGTGTTGCTCCTCTACCCTGAGGTGGCCTCATCTTAGCACAAGAGGAGGCCATGGACCAACATATCAGAACGGGAATGGGAATCAGAAATAAAATGCTTGGTCACCTGGAATTTCGGCTTTAGAAGGTTGGAGCAGAGATGCTCAACGAATCAGTCCTCCAATTTCTGACGGGTCTCATCGATGTAGAAGAGGCCACATCAGGAGCACCGGACACAGCAGACAACTCCAGCAGATTTGCAGGTGAAGTGTTCTTCAGGGCCACGATTGGAGGTAAGGAAGGAGGGGAATGGGCAGGTGTAGCACTTTGCCTACTCTCAGGGATTAGTGCCGGGAGGGAAATTAGTGGGGACAAAGGAAACTCGGAGGGATCCCTGTGAATGAGGAGAGAGGGGGCAGGAGGTAAAGATATGTCTGGTAGTAGGATCCCTTTGGAGACGACAGAAGTTGCGGAGGATGATGTGTTGGATGCAGATGCTCATGGCGGAGATAAGGGCAAGAGGAACTCTATCACTGTTGAGGCGGGGTGAGCGCAGACGTTTGGGAAATGGAGGATATGTGGGTGAGGGAGCTCAATGGTGGCAACACTGACCTACTTTTGACTGAAGGGAGGCAAAAACTTGGAAGATTCTTTCATAAACACATTTTAAAATAATATGTCATAACTTTCTCTCAAAACCTCCCTTTAAGATATTTCTTCAAAATTACCTCTTTGCCAAAGTTTTTGCTCATCTGTCCTAATGTGACATGGTATTGTGCTTTATAGGTTAATTCTTCTGTGAAATGCCTAGGGATGTTTCACTACATTAAAGTCTGTAATGAGGCAAAATAAAAATTGTGCAAGGGGAAAAAATGTAATTATGATGTTATGTAATCTTTGCAGGTAGCTAATGTCAGTGAGATAAGAGTCACAGTGTTGTTTAGTATTTAGAAATAAAAACGCATATTTTTTAGGACCAGATTTCTGCTGTTCCATGAAGGAGAGAAGTAAAATGCCCCTATAGCCGCTATTAGATATAGTATGCTAAATTCAAAAGGAGTACTTATAAATGGCTCAGTGACACATCCAAAATTAGTTTAGCAAAAACAAAATCTTTAGATTCATCCACAATCTAAATCATTTATGCACAACCTCAATGTATAATATTGATCCAAGTGCTAGACACAAGGAATAATTGTATGATAAAAAGATGCTAATCAATGAATCACATTGAGTCCTGTGATGCAAATGTCCCTATAAAGTGCAAGGAAAGAATAGCAGAATAGCTGGAGAAGGAAGCAGAAAACACAATAATAAACTTACTGATACATGTAAATTTGTGCTACTCCAATTCCATTAAGAGGTATTTTAATCGGACTGATAAATCATAGCATGCAATAAAAGTGAAAGAAGCATTAACTAATGTGTTGTTTTGTTTCAACTGGGGACAGTGAAATTCAGGACTACAATGTCCTGCCAGTGATAATGCAGACAGTCATATTTCATCCATGGCGATTAAATTAACTCAGAAACCCCATTAAATACTTACTGCCCATTACACCTGCTGGTGTTCAGGACAACAGTGAAGGTCCTCCATCTCTGCCAGTCCACATTCCAGAAACCAATTTGGGGTCTTGAGACCAAGGACCAAAAAGCCCATTGCTTGGGATTAAATCAGCTTTGGGATCAGCAACAATCAACAGCAGAACGTAGCTTTGCATTAGGAAAGTACAAATATTCTGACCACAGTAACGTAGCTAGTTCAGCAATTATTTCATACACCCACAGCAGAAGTTATGTTTTACCAATAGTCTTTTTATTGGAAAGATTGATTAGGTTTAGTTCAAGGGCAAGAGTTTGAAATTTACTTCCAAAATATTATCCCATTCTATTGAGATATCATAATATATCTTGATGAGAATCAATAATCAATAATTATTTTGATTAACTTCAATAAAATGTATTTGCTACTTGCTTTTATTTAAATCACATAATATTGAAATCCAGTCTTCCCTGTAGCACAGAAAAGGCATTTGGTTTCTACATATGATTATATATAACCCTCATCTGAGATAGGGATATACTTTATATGGTCAGGGCATCAATTTTCATGGTCTGACATGCTGCTTATTAACACTTCTGCACACATACCAAAATAAGTTAATCTATTTCATATATAAATGCAATAACCAATATTAAAAGGAAGTAGTATTCTCTGTAGAAAGAAATAGAGTAGGGCAGGTCCCATGGCACACATAATCTTTTTCCTCCATGACACTTTCCCTCAAAGGTTACAGCAGTTTAGGTTTGCATCATGTCTCATCTGGTTTTGCATTAAATGTGATACAAGGATTAGAGGGCCCCTCAACTTGACAGAAAGTTCAATCCGACTGGCAAAGTCATTTATAGGATGGACCCAATTTGCTCAGAAATTAACAGAAGATGGCGCCAGTGAACAATGCAATCAAGGGCGACATCCTCCAGACAGTTCACAAAACTACTTCTTTCATGGCTTCTTTTTCTTTCAAATGTGGTTCTGCAACTGTAAGAACCAATGATCTACAATTTGGTGAGGGTGTATTTTCAGGCCGATAGAGCGATCTGGCACTTTGCTATCTCCAAGGAGGTTCTGTGAGGTATGCGGTCTCGAGGCCAAGAAGCCTGGAGACAAGTGCATGGTCAACTCCACTTCTTGCCAATTAAAGAATCGAGGAAGATTGAAATCATTGAGGCGAGTGCGGAAGGCGAGAGGGCGTGCAGCACCGTCTGCTGTCCTCGTGCTCGCCACTGCCATATGTGTGGGTTTCTCCCTCTCTCTCTCTCTCACTTGCTACTCTCGGCAGAAGGTCACTCTGCTTGAATGCTCTCTCTTTCTCTTTTTGCTGCCAAAGGATTTTGCTTGAGTCCTGAGTCTCGGGCAAGGTTTAATCGACATGGTTTGTGGATTGGATTCTGCAGTTACTGTTATGGTGTGTTTCTGGTCACTCCTGTAGGCAATTTCGAATCAAGGTGCCCTGCAGATGGCAGACACTGAGCTGAAATGAACATGCCTACTCTTTCAATTTTTTGTTTCACAATCTGTGTTTATCGCTAATTTATTTCAGTTGCCATTTGCGCAATTTCTTTTGCACTTGGGTGGGGGCTATGTTTTTCTTTAAACAGCTTTTCTTTGTTTCATGGCTGTCTGTGGGAAGATGAACCTCAGGAATGTATACTGCACACACACATCAATATTAAATGTACTTTGAATCATTACTGTTGAGATCCCTCAGTAGAAGCTGAAATGTGGTGTGGGAAATCGCTTTAAGTTCACTTTTAACACATTGCCTCTGTTCAAAACATGAAAAATAAGCAAACGGTATAATACTCCAACTAGACCACCAGATTTTAAAATATTTGCTGTGAATGTTTCCAAAACATGAATATGGAAAATAGTTTAGGGGAATGGAAATTCATATGCTCCACCTCAGCACTAACCGCAGTGCAAGAAAATGTTACTAGTTGTTTGTAATGACTCCGCCAGCCAAATTCAAGAATGTTAGACTTCTCATAAATACAAGAATTTCTGTAGATGCTGGAAATCCAAAGCAACCCACATAAGATGCTGGAGGAGCTCAGCAGGTCAGAGTGCGGTTCGAGCACTCTCAGTCATCTATAAAAATGATTAAACTGTCAACATTTCAGGCTTCTTCAGGACTGGAAAGGAAGGAGGGTGATTCCAGAATAAAAAGCTATGTGCGTAGGAAAGGTGAAGAGTTGGAGAGGAAGGAATCTGATAGGAGAGGAAAGAGGACAATAGGAGAAAGGAAAGGAGGAAGGAAGATAAGAGACCAAAGTGGGGAATAGAAGAGGGGAAGAGGGGGAGGGATTTTTTTTTATTTAGAAAGAGAAATCAATATTCATGCCATCAAGTTGGAGGTTAACCAGATGGATTATAAGGTGTTGCTCCTCCACCCTGAAGGTGGGCTCATCATGGCACAAGAGGAGGCCATGGAATGGGAATGGAAATCAGAATTAAAATGTTTGACCACTGGGAGATGGAGAGGAGGTACCCAGCAAAGCAGCCCCCCATTTTATGATGGGTCTCACCACTGTAGAGGAAGCCCTGTCAGGAGGAGTGGACATAGCAGATGACCCTAGTAGATTCACAAGTGAAGTGTTTGGGGCCCTGAATGGAGGTGAGGGAGGAGGTGAAAGGGCCGCTGTAGCACTTTGGAAACTTGCAGAGGTAAGTGCCGGGAGGGAGATTAATGGGGAGGGACAAATGGACAAGAGAATCACGGAGGGAGTGATCCCTGCTGAAAGCAGGATGAATGGGGGAGGTAAAGATATGTTTGGTGGTAGGAAACACCAGACTTTTCACTACCAATGATTCAGTTGAATCTTTAAGTGTTCTTCCATCTTATTCCACATCCCTATATCCCTACCAAAAGGCACCATTCATCTCAGCACCCTGTGTAATCTCCAAACAGGGATTGGTCAATAAGTTGAATACTATTACAGGAGTCAAAGGAATTGATATTTTGATTTAATTTTCATAACAAAGATTGAAGATTATCAGAATGTATAAGCTTTAATTTTTGACCCAATGGTATTTACACAGAGGAAGTATAATAAAAACAATGAAAAGTCTGACTTGAGTTTTATCTATTTGAAGAATGTTATCACAGGGTTCTGACAGCCATAAGAATGAAAGTTGCTTCCATTTTTATATTTTTATGCAATGAATGGTCAGAAATTATCATTGCCAAAATTCACTCTGTGGTAGTCTTGTAGGAACTCAGTCTAGCTCCATCTTGGACAATAACATGCCAGCATCTCCATGGCAACATTTCAGAATCATTATTCTGAACCAACCTGAAAGCAATATTTAAAAATAATCATATTGAAGTTCTTTTGATTGAGGACTTTTTCATCTTTTTGCTATTTCTCATGTGCTAAAGGATATGGAGTATTATTCAATTCAGTAAAATTGGAAATCAAAATAGAAGTCTGCACAGTGGCAATATTTATATGAAACTCCATTTGGGTCAGGTTTTGAATAAGTTCTATATTCCTGAATTGCAATTTATGTGAAGCAACAGTAAGGTGTGTTACCCTTGTTCCCATTAAGCTTCCCTGAAAAATGTTTTCTAACAGAATTAATAGAGTTCAAAGCCCTAATCTCACCAGATGGAGAGCAGCAGGGTGTACTCAGCATTTATCGCCGTACTTTTGTCGCTCTTTAGGATACTCTCATGGGGCAAGTGGATTGAGATTATTGCTCAAGTTACCTCAGCCCAGTTAGATTGAACTTAAAGTGGTTGGATGGGAGCAATGAAGAAAGTAGATTCACTCTGCTAAATTTTCATTTGTGATACATCATGTTGTAAGTAACTTAGACATCTCACTAATGAATAGATATGCTACATTATGAGAGAGTTGCATGTATACCACCCAATGCATCTTTGATGGTCAAATCCACAGTGAAACTGAACTGAAACTTCTTTGTTGTGGGTGGTACATTGCATTGAAAACATTTGCACAGCAGGCAGTATTTCCAACAGCCCCCGCAGTCCTACCTCAAAGGCAAGCAGAAGTCACTTAATCACATACCTTAATTTCCAAAAACAGATTATCAAAGCTTGTCCAAAAAGGGAAAGTGCCCCAGTTTCTTGCTATGACATTTCTTAGACTGGCTGAAAATACACATTGAGCACCAAGACCTATATTCTAGATAAAATGACGACAGTTTGTAAAATCCAGAACATCGTGTGAAACCTTGAACAGCACACATCATGGAATCAATGCCAGCATAATGAGCTGAACTGAAATCAGATATGACAATGGTGGGAATTCAACTGAGGGGTAGGATAAAACTGCTGGATATTTGGAGGAACTTTAACTAGAAGCCAGTCTCAAACAGATAGAACATTTTATTTTATTTAATTTAGTGGTACAACTCAGCTCAGCATTCCTCCCCCCCCGCACCCTGGCCCAATAAGACACACCACCCATCTATTTACAACTAGCCTAATCACAGGACAATTAACCTACTGACCGGTACATCTTTGAACAGAAAGGGAGAACATACAAACCCCTTGCAGAGGGTGCTGGTATTGAACTCTGAACTCCAGGCGCCCTGAGTTGGAATTGTATCACATTAACCATGGTGCAGCTTCCAGTGATCGTACCAAAAAGGCTGTTGGCTTTTGTCATCAGGCCAGGTATCACTGGAGGAAGTTTGTGTTTCTAATGACTTCATAGGAAGTCATTGCTCCTCATGTTATTTTTTTTAAATCAAGATTCGGTTTCTGTCCCATGAGTGAGAGAATGCAGTTTAGTCAAGTGCAGGGGTATGTCACATTAATATTTTTTTTTTGAAAACTTTTCAGATCAATTCCACCCAATTGGCATCAGGTGGATGGGATTTACTCAACCAGTATTTCTATTTCAGTGGTTGTACCAGTGAAACTTTCCCATTAGCTAATGTTATTGGCTAAAACTGATGCAAGGGGGTTACAACAGAACCCAAGCCAATATTTATTCAGTCAGCATCATGAAAATAGATTGATTAATACCCATCATGACAGAATATTCCGCTTATTAGGTCCATATCACAGCAGAACACTCCCACTGAAACCATTTCTCCTCTCTTCATCTCCCTGGAGGTGTTCAACCTATTCCCACTTTACAATAATCAGTGTGAATTTATAAACCAGGACAGTACAATTAATCTACCAGCACATCTTAGGGAATTTTGAAAAACCACTGTCAAATCCCAAATGATCACGTGGAGAATGTACAAACTCCACTAAGACAGCACCCAGGTTAGTCCCTGGAGCAGTGAGACAGCAACAGATGCCATACTGCTTGTGAAATCTTGCTGAAATGAAAATAGTTTCATTGAGTTTCCATTTTGCAACTGTGACAAAACGTCACACGATGTAGTAGTAGCAGCAAGCATTACAGTCTGCTCTGAATGGCACTTTAAAAATGTATCACATTATTACAATTCTCTCTTTTTTGACTGGGGTGGTTAGAAAAAGGGAATTGTTGGGGGTAGACCAAAATGGTCGATCATAGAAGACCGAGAGCAGTTGTAAGGAAATCCCCTAATCACACTTCACAACATGATATTAATGAAGTCTTTGTGGAGGATAATCAGAGGTTTTTCAACTTCTGACAATGTCTAATAACTTATTTTGAAATTGGTTTAAACTGTCAGAAACACAAGGCAATGATCCACTGCAAATTTTCTTGGTCACATTAATGAGTAAATTTAATTAATGCTTTGTGCTCTGTGGTTATGGTGGATTCACAAATCTTGGTAAATCCCATATAGTTTTTCCCCAGAAAACTAAGGAAGTTATCCAATCAGAGTCAATTTAAAAAGTACCAAGCTTGAAAGTTATAAAAAGAAACATTCTAATAAACCAGTGAAAATTCAGTTATGATTATGAACATTTGGAGAGGCATATGATTAGGAATAGTCAGCATGGCTTTGTCAAAGGCGGGCCGTGCCTTACGAGCCCGATTGAATTTTTTGAGAATGTGACTAAACACACTGATGAAGGTAGAGCAGTAGACGTAGTGTATATGGTTTCAGCAAGGCATTTGTTAAGGTACCCCATGCAAGGCTTATTGAGAAAGTAAAGAGGCATGGGATCCAAGGGGACATTGCTTTGTGGATCCAGAACTGGCTTGCCCACAGAAGGCAAAGAGTGGTTGTAGTCGGGTCATATTCTGCATGGAGGCCGGTGACCAGTGGAGTGCCTCAGGGATCTGTTCGGAGACCCCTTCCCTTCATGATTTTTATAAATGACCTGGATGAGTAAGTGGACGGACAGGTTAGTAAATTTGCTGATGACACAAAGGTTGGGGGTGTTGTGGATAGTGTGGAGGATGGTCAGAGGTTACAGCAGGACATTGATAGGATGCAAAAATGGGCTGAGAAGTGGCAGATGGAGTTCAACCCAGATAAGTGTGAGGTGGTTCATTTTGGTAGGTCAAATATGATGGCAGAATATAGTATCGATGGTAAGTCTCTTGGCAGTGTGGAGGGCACAATTTTAAGGTGCATGGAAGTAGGTACAGAGGAGATATCAAAGTTAAGTTTTTTTTTTACTCAGAGAGTGGTGAGTGTATGGAATGGGCATAGAGTGGTGGAGGCAGTTACGATAGGGTATTTTAAGAAATTCCTGGATAGGTGCATGGAGCTTAGAAAAATAAAGGGCTATGGGTAAGCCTAGGTAATTTCTAAAGTTAGCACATGTCCGGCACAGCATTGTGGGCTGAAGGGCCTGCACTGTGCTGTAGGTTTTCTATATTTCTATGTTTCTAAATTAATAACACTGCTTCAAAAAAAAATTTATTTAAAATTTCCTTTAAATATTGGCTTAAATTTTTGTTTTACACCTTTTATGATTTCAAGTTCTCTTTGAGACATAAATCTCTTTGAGATATTTCCACTGAATAAATATGTGAGTATCCATCCATTATTAATTATTTTCAAATCAAACTGAGATCCAAAATGAATTTCAATCATTTTTGATAAACAGATGGATATGCAATGCAAAAGTACATAGTTATGGCAACTTTGACTGTCCTCTTTCCCTTGTATCAGGTCAATGGTAAAAAGTTCATGCTCAAGAAACTTAAAAGGACACATTTGTTTGAACAGGGGCACTGCAGTGTGTCATGGCTAATGATTATCCTCAGCCAATGTTACTAAACAAATTAGTTGATCATTACCACAATACAGTATACAGGAGCTTGGTGAACACATTAAAAGGTACTTTATTGGTTGAAACAAACTTTCAGGAGTCTATAAAGGGACATGAAAGGTGATAAATAGAATGAACAAAGAAAAACTTATAACTATTCATTTTCCAAACATCTCACCCCAGAATATCAGCACTAGAATGCGTGCAGCAAAAATTAAACACAAAATTGCCTGAAAGACAGATGGATGTCAGGTTTTTGAATAAACATTTCTAGGATTTTGGAAGGGATCTCAAGGGTAGAGATAAAGATCCTCTGGCTTCCGGGGAACTGAAATTGACTGTGGAACCAGAGCCAGTAAATTCCAGATAAAAGTTTGGAGATATCTGATTAAAATGGCTGTAGAAGGATGGAGTTCTCTTAACACAAAGGGGAATAATTGCCAGTTCAAATGATATTTTTTAATCCAAGGGAATTTCCTAACTGAAATGATAGAAAGATGCAGAGCTAATGTGGCAGGATGAAGTTAAGATAATCATATTCTCTCTGGAGGGAGAAACTAAACCATTCCCAATTCCATGTTCCTAAAATCTTGACTGGACTTAAGACAGCTCAACACAACAATGTACATTCTCAGGAAGGATGGGAAATTCTAACATCAGCTTAGTGATCAATGACACAAGAGCCAAATTAATCTGGGAAAGTCAGAGCAAAGTTACAGGAACAGAGAAGTAGGCTTTCCATCACATCTGTCTCTCAAGGGAAACATTACACACAGGACCCAACATATGCAGGCTAAAGCTTTCAAACAAATTTATTAACACAAAACTATTTACAGAAGCAAATGATCACACAAGGTACAATAAATATAAAAGACCTAGGAGTCCTCAAAGATTTCCTGTCATTTTCCTTCAGGTCAAAAGAGAACGTCCGAAATAAAATGCTTCTTCCACCATCTCCAGCACACATTTTGATAACGAAAACCACCTCCCACCAGAAGACTTATGCTTCAGTGAAGAATCTTTCTTTATTGCCGAATCTTAGTCGTATATATATATTTTCCTTTGTTGTCCTTTTGAGGAAGCAAAGTACAATTTTTAACAGTCAAAACAATGGAGAAAGGCACAATGGCTTGTGACAACCACATCTTCCCACCTACAGTTTTCACATTCAGCCGCCAACCTGTTTTGACATGTGGCAAGAATTGGAAAATCCACTTTCCTGTCTGCCATTAAACCAGCATGAATAAACATAAATTATTCTTGAAGCACATCCTGCAATATATTAATGAGAACACATTACAGGAATTTAAGCACCTCAGCACCTGTTGGCACTGTAGTTCATGATAATTAAATGGCAGAAACCAATTCACAAGCAGGTCAAAAAAGTACTGCAGCTGTGGAATCCTTAAGCAGCCACTTAATCTGGTTAATAACATGAAATTCATTTCAAAGCTGCTTTATCTTATATTCAGTCATTTACTGTGATTCAACCTAACAGAACAAAATTTGATTTTTATTACTTTATTACTTATCACTCATGTGGTTGTAAAAGATGTATATACTATATAGGCAATACTGAGCTATGATACCAAGCTATGTAATAAATGGTGCAAAGATTATTAAACTTTAAGATATGGATTAATTAAGTAAATTAATTAAGTAAATAAATTCAGAAGAACAGATCCATTTTAAAGTCATGTACACTGAAAAAGCAAACATAATACATGGATACAATGTCAAAGTCCAGAGGCTTTCGATGATTTTAGGGAGAAGAGGGCATTAATAATTCTTTACTTAAACAATTGCGAGCTAACTTATAATTAGTACCTTGACCAAATACTGCAAAAGAACTGGAGGCTATTTGCCTATAACAAGTTGATTGTAAATTGATGTAATTTATTGATAGTCATAATGGGAAATTGCAAGAAGTGATGAGCATCAAATGTACAATGCTAGACTGAGAATGGTGTGGAGAAGATACAGTCTGAGACTTCACTTCTTAAGATTACAAACTCCATCACAAGTAATACAAAACCTGGGGGCAGGAGTTTTTATTTTGGTGGTGCATTTGCAGTCAAGTTGGCGCAAGAGGCCTCATACAGGTTGAGGCAAGAGATTTAAAAAGGGAGGATTTCGGCTTTATTCGGCAGTGCAGATGCAATTCATTAGCAAGGCAAATAAAAATGAGGCAGGGACAAGCGGAGCTGCCATTGCTGAGTGGACCAAGGTTACAGTGGAAAGACTTTGGCTCAGCAGGCTTCGGCGAGAATTTGATTGAGCGAGGTTCATATCCGGTAAGTTCATTCATTCTTCATCAGTTGGTACATAGTAAAAGCAGTGAGAATTGCTCCAGGGGCTGTGTGGTGTTGTGTGAGATGTAGAAATTCTGGGAGACCTCCAGTCTCCCAGACTGCCATAGCTGCACCAGGTGTACCAAGCTGAGCTCTCCAGAGAACGTTAAAGAACTGGGGCTGCAGCTCAATGACCTTTAGCTCATAAGGGAGACTAAGGAGATGCCAGTAGCTCGCAAGTTGCAAGAGGCTGGTAAAATAGGTGCCTGTCAGGAAAGGGAAAGGAAATGGGCAGCCAGCACAGAATCCCCGAGTAGCCTTTCCCCTCAAGAATAAGTGTATTATTTTGGATACCGCTGAGGGGGATGACCTACCAGAGCCTGGGGGGGGGGGGGGTGGTGGTGTTACTGGTTGGAGGTGCCAAAGCAGCCAACTCTTTGGCACTGAGTCTGCCACTGCGGCTCAGAATGGAAGAGGAGAGAAGAAGATGGTGGCAGTGATAGGGGATTCCATAGTTAGAGGAATGGACATGAGAATCTGTGGACATGTAGATGATATGCTACCTCCCAAGCGCCAAGGTCAAGGACATCTCAGACTGAGTCTTTGACATTCTAAAGGGGAGGATAAGCAGCCAGAAGTCTAGGTACATATTGGCAACAGTGTCATAGATAAGAAAAGTGAGGGGGCATGAAAGGGAGAAATTTGGGAATGAGGTAGAAAGCTGAAAAACAGGACACCCAGGGTACAAATCTCTGGATAGCTGGCTGTGCCACGCACCTGTGAGCACAAGAATAGGGTGATTTGGCAAATGAATACTTGACTGATAAACAGGTGCAGGGGGCAGAACTTCAGATTTCTGGATCATTGGGATCTCTTCTGAGGAAGGTATGACCTCTGCAAAAGGGACAGGTTACACCTGAAGCCGAGGAGAGGCAATATCCTTGTAGGCAGGTTTGCTAGAGCTGTTGGAGAGGGTTTAAACTGATTTGGCAGGGGGATGGAGTCCAGAGTAATATTGCTGAGGATAGGACTGTTGTTTTAAAAGCAGAGGAAGTGTGCAATGAAACTATCAGGAAGGATTGGCAGATAATTGGGCAAAGTTGTAGTCAGTGGGATAAGTTAAAGTGTAAAAGAGGATCAAGATGGAAAAGAGTGACAGATACAAGACTGGAGGTGTTATAATTGAAAGCACACAGTATACAGAATAAGGTAGATGATCTTGTAGCGCAGTTAGAGATTGGCAGGAATGACATTGAGAGCATCACTGAGTCATGGCTGGAAGAAAATTGTAATTAGGAGCTTAACACCCAAGGATACACATTGTATCAAAAGGGCAGGTAGTAGGGCAGAGGGGTGGCGTGGCTCTGTTAGATAAGCAATTAAATCAAATCTTTAGAAAGAGGTGACATAGGATCAGGTTTTCTGGGTATAGTTAAGAAACTACAAGATATACCATACACACACACACCTCTAAATAGTAGTCAAGATGTGGGCTAATATTACAAAGGGAGATAGAAAGGCACATCAAAAGGTCAAGTTATGGTAGTTATGGGGGAATTTCAACATGCAGGTAGATTGGGAAAGTTGGGTTGGTGCTGCATTCCAAGTGAGAGAATTTGTAGAAGTAGCTTTAAGATGGCTTTTAGAGCAGTTGTGGTTGAGCCCACTAGGGGATCAGCTGTTCCGGACTGGGTGTTATATAATGAACCAGATTTGATTAGGGAACTTAAGGTAAAGGAACACAAGGAGTCAGTGATCATAATATGATAGAATTCACCCTGTAATTTGAGAGGGAGAAGCTAAAGTCAGACATACCAGTATTATAGTCAAGCAAAGACAATTAAAGAGGCACAAGAGAAGAGATAGCCAAAGTTGATTGGAAGCAACACTAGCAAGGAAGATGGCAGGATAGATGTGGCCCAAAGTAGTAGTATTCTCAAGGCAGGATGACACTACTGTGGCTGACAAGGGAAGTTAAAGCTAACATAAAAGCAAAAGAGAAGGCATAAAATAGAGCAAAAATTAGTTGGAAATTAGAGGACTAGGAAATTTTTCAAAACCAACAGCAGGCAACTAAAAAAGCCATAAGGGGGTAGAAGTTGAAATGCAAAGATAAGCTAGCCAACAATATCAAAGAAGATACCATTATTTTTCTCAAATATATCAAGAGCAAAAGAAAGGCTAGAGTAGATGTTGGAGTACTGGAAAATGATGCTGGAGAGGCACTATTAGGGGATGAGGAAAGAGCAGACAGACTAGATAATTATTTTGATTCAGTCTTCTCTGCAGAAGACTCTAGCAGTATGCCAGACATTTGAGAGTGGCAGGGAGAAGAAGTGAGTGCAGTTGCTTTTACTAGCGAGAAGGAGCTTGGGAAACTGAAAAGTCTGAAGATAGATTTGTCACCTGGACCAGATGGACTCCATCCCAGAGTTCTGAAATAATAGACTATGGAAGCATTAGAAATGATCTTTCAAGAATCAATAGATTCTGGCATGGTTTTAGATGACTGGATAATTGAAAATGCCATTCCACTCTTCAATAAGGGATGGAGGCATAAGAAAGGAAACTATGGGCCAGTTAGCCTGACCTCAGTGGTTGGGAGGATGGTGGAGTCAATTGTTAATGATGTGGTTTTGTTGTACTTGGACACCAATGATAAAATAGGCCAAAGTCAGCATGTTTTTCTAAAGGGAAAAGCTTGCCTGACAAAACTGTTGGAATTCTTTGAGTAAATAACAAGCAGGATAAACAAAGGAGAATCAGTGGATGATATGTATGAGGCTTATTAACAAGGTAAGAGCCCATAGTGTTACGGGAAAGATACTAACATGGATAGAGCATTAGCTGATTGGCAGGAGGCAAAGGGTGGAAACAAAGGAAGCCTCTTCTGATTGGTTACTGCGACTAGTGGTGTTCCACAGGCTCTGTGTTGGAATGGCTTCATTTATATTGTATTTCAGTGATTTGGATGACAGAATTAAAGGCTTTGTGGCTAAGTTTTCAGATGATCAGAAGACAGGTGGTGGGGCAGAGAGTGTTGAGGAAGCAGATACACTGCTGAAGGACTTAACAGGATGAGAGGAATGGGCAAGGAAATTGCAGATGGAATACAGTGTTGGGAAGGTGTATGATTATGACCTTTGGTAGAATGAATAAAAGCAGTCTATTTTCTAAACTTGGAGAAAATTCAGAAATCAGAAATGCAAAGGGACTTGGGAGTCCTTGTGCAGGATTCCTTAAATGTTCACTTGCAGGTTGAGCTGGTGGTGAAGAAAGCAAGTCATTTCAAGAGAACTAGAATATAAAGGCAAGGAAGTAATGCAAAGGCTTTATAAAGGCTCTGGCAAGGCCTCACGGGAGTATTGTCGTAGTTGTGGGCTCTTTTTTTTAAGAAAGGATGTACCGACGTTGGAGAGGGTTCAAAGAGCATTTGTAAGAATGATTCTGAGAATGAAAGGCTTATCATATGAGGAGCAATTAATGGATTTAGGCCTTTACTCACTGAAATTTAGAAGAATGAGGGTGGATGCCATTAAAACTATTGAATGTTGAAAGGCCGAGATAGAGTGCACGTGGAAAGGATGTTACCTATAGTAGGGGACAGAGGACACAGCCTCAGAATAGACGGATGTCCATTTAGAATAGAGAGGAGGAATTTCTTCACCTAAAGGGTGGTGAATCTGTAGAAATCGTTGCCACAGGCAACCGTGGAAGCCAGGTCAGTGGATGTACTTAAGGCGGAGGTTGATAGGTTCTTGATGAGTCAGGCTGTGAAAGGTTACAGGGAGAAGGCAGGAGAATGGGGCTGAGGGAAGTGGATCAGACTAGACTCAATGGGCCAAATGGCCCAATTCCGCTCCTGTATCTTATGGAATTACTATTCCATTCTCATACAAAGGCAAGGCCTGGATTTCAGTTAAGCATCTGTCGACCTTCCCACCAGTGTTTATCTTTGCATCAGTGTGGTTTTAATTGCCATCTCAAGCCAACGTTTCCACTTGATGTCAGCTTAAGACTTCCACTTTGCAAGCATGTTCAGATTTTCTATTTAAGTATTACAGACACCAAAATTGTAAATATGTTATTTTTAAAAGCTTACCAAATTTCAAAAAGGCATGAAGCATTACGAGGGGTGATTGATAAATTTGTGGCCTAAGGTAGAAGGAGTCAATTTTAGAAAACCTAGCACATTTATTTTTCAACATAGTCCCCTTCTACATTTACACACTTAGTCCAGCGGTCGTGGAGCATACGGATCTTGGACCTTCAGAAAGTATCCACAGCAGGGGTGATTGATAAATCTGTGGCCTAGGTTAGAAAGAGATGTTATTAACTTCAAACTTTCTGCATAATCACTCAAAGAGATGAATTGCATGTGCTTGCAACAAGAGCTGTATAACTCATCTCCTTCTACCTTAGGCCACGAACTTATCAATCACCCCTCGTACAAGCAGGACGAGTGCCACTGTACTTTGCCCATCAAATAATTGTTTCAAAGATATCAATGGCATTACAAAAGTACATGCAAGTTCACCCTTAACGCCAAACGATGAAGTACTCTACCCCCTCCCAAACACACACTTGGACATGCAAATTGTCAGACAATGAAGGTTATCCTCAAACACAATAAAAATTAAGCAAAAATATAAAGACAAGGATGTCTCTAATTAGTTTAGAAGACATCATCCTCAAAAATAGTATCCATGTTTATAGACTTCTACCAGCAATATAAATTAACTATGGGTCCTTATAAGAGAAAAAATATGACTTATCATGCACAGGGCAGAAGACTGTGGAAACAAGGCAGGTAAGTTGACCAAAGAATTTATTGAACACAGTTTCTTGCACTTTTGGGACCATCAAAATGCCAGGGATGCAATGAAATTCAGCCACGATTAGTAAATTACATTGTACACACCTCTCATCTTCGATTGAGACTTCTCTGTTTGATTATCCACTTTCTTCACAGCTAAAGTAATTTTGTCAAAACCCATCACAAGTTATAATTCTCACTGTCTTTTCAATCTAACAGGCTTGTTGAACCAAACTGCCTGGAAATTCATTTGCATCAGTACTATTGAGCATGTCACAGTTAGCCATCACATCATACCCTGCCTCTGATATTCATTCCATTGAAGTCAATAGAATGAATTCTGGTATCAGTATAAACATGCTGATCCAATTATCTAAGACTTTTGTTGGGATTGAGCATCTGAGCAAACATTCTTTAATTGTTCTGTCCTACAAATACCAGATTGTTCTAAGATCACAAATAGTAGCCCAAGACTACAGAAAATCATTACATGAAGCCTCTTTGGAGCTTCTAAATGCACTCAGTTGACCTCCATCAATGATTCACCCAACCTAATAAGTATCTATGTCACAACTGGCTCTGGATATTTTGAAAACTTCCATCTTCAACCATGACAACAGTAATAAACAATACAACCAGTACTGTGGACTCCGGAAACAAATAACTGGTTAGCCAAATCATGCTGCTGGATTGCCCTTTATTGTCAAATGAGGGATAGTTGCATGGTAATGCTTCCTACATTGCCAAGATTTGTGTATGAATAAAGGGTTGTTAGACAAATTCCAGGAGGTAACCAGCACCTTCTTATTCCCACTTTGGTCACTTTGGTCGCAGAGGAAGGCAGAAAGATCACAGAGTTCAAAATGACACCACATACACTTTGGTTTATGCTGGTAAAAGTGTCAAATCTTGCAATTTGAGAATCATGTGCTGATCTAAAGAGTTATCTTTGCAACTGCATAAAAAACAAGTTTCTTGATTAAACTATGCATTCATTGAAAAACCTGTCTAACAATGGAAGAACCCTTTTGTGAAGGTCTGTCTCTTTTTTGTCATTCTCCATGTTAAAGGCTCTCAGAAAATTTGATTCTTTTGACCTGCCTGGTGACCTTCCTACTATAAATGTCCTACCAGCTTTGAACCTGACTGGCATTGCTTTCAATTTACTTCCAACACTATTTTTAATATGGCTCATTATTTTAAAATACACTGTCTGAAGATTTAGTTTTGCAGGAATAATGAAATCATTCCTATCAGTTTTAAATATTGCAGACAAGAAGATTTAACGCTGTGTAAATCTTAATTGAAAACCCTGGAAATTCTTTCTTTCCTGGGGACTGAATGCAGGTGTCAACAGATTTATGTACGTACTTATTTAGCAGGAGCGTGGGGTTGGCCCTTCCAAATCTTTGCATCCCAACAAACCCTGACAAATCACATTAACTCTAATCACAGGACAAATTAAAATGACCAACTTATCTACCCGCTACAACCTTGGCCTGTGGGAGGAAACTGGAGGACCTGGAGAAAACCTATGCATTCCACGGGTACAGAGACTGCTTAGAGAATGGCATCAGAATTGCACTCCATATTCCAGAACACCGAGCTGGAATACCGTCCAACTAATCGCGATGCTACCATGGTGCCCATATGCCAGATATTATTAGAACTCTTTTAAGTAAATGACCATTGAACTTGACAAGAGAAGTACATTGAGATGCAAATTTCTGAAAAGAGATTAATTGATTTAGTAGGAAGATGAAAGTAATTTATGCAGAAAATTATTTGACAAAAGGTTTTTCTTCCCCTCCCCTCAGGAGTCAATGTTTCACAATCTTGAACTTACTTTATTTTTTTGTGGTGCTCTGTTGAACACTGAGGAATTTGATAGCTCTGGGCCTGTACTTGCCGAAGTTTAGAAGACTGGGGTGGGGGGTGGGTGCAAGGAGCAGAATCTCATTGAAACCTAGAAAATATTGAAAGGCTTAGACGGAATGGATGTGAAGAGGATATTTGTTATAGTACGTGAGTCTAGAACCAGAGGGCACAGCATTAGAAAACAAGGACATCCCTTTAGAACAGAGATGGAGGAATTTCTTTTCCTAGAGGGTGGTGAATCTGTGTAATTCATTGCCACAGACAGACATGGATCTAAATCATCAGGAAGATTTAAAGTAGAAGTTGAATGGTTCTTAATCAGTATGGACATCAAAGGTTAAGGAAAGAAGGCTTGCGAATGAGACTGACAGGGGTAATGGATCAGCCATAATGAAATGGCAGAGCAGACACAATGGGCCAGATGGCCTAATCCTGCCCGTACATCTTTAAGAACATGGTATTAATGATCATTCAAGTAAATTTTCCAATTTTCAATTCCATCTTTCTTTCTAGAGTTGTTTAATTGAAAATGTTACAGAAGATGAAACACATGAATCTTCTTAGAACATGGATTTACACTGCATCTGTTAAAAACAATCTTAAGATGGCAAAATAATGATTTCCACATCAGGGCTCTTCATGTTAAATCAGAAGCAACTATTTTCATGTAGGAAATTTTGAAGAAACAGTAAGACAAAAAGGAGGATTCAGTTCTGTTCTAAATAATCTACAATTACAACTTCAATTTATAAACTGGAACCTAAGTTCTAATCTTTTACAAGTTCCAAAAACAGTAAAACACATGACAAATAACACAATGGCTAGTAATGCAGTAAGGCTGGATTACAGACAAAGTGCAATTGTATCAGATCTAGGTGTTAAGTAATGACTTTGAGGGCAAGAAGAAACAATCAACAAAAGGCATAACCATACAAAGTCCTCTGGGTCATTTTTTTTTATATCTGTGTCATAGCTCTGAAAGCAGAACTGCAGACAAAGTTCATGGCAGTTAATGGACATAGGATTGAGTCAACCATTCACATGAAAGCACATTCATTCGGAAGCTGATTCAATTCCTGTGCGGTTTCATTAAAATCTATAGATTTACAATAAAGGAGAGTTGAGTGGAAGAACAGAAGTTTATGATCTTCCTATAAAATTCCATTTTGGTTCTCCCTCCTGTCTACTGTTAGATTCTTCAAAGTAATGTAGCCATTGTCTTGCTCTCTAACTGCCCCCAATATATCCACAGAAGACAAAAAGAACACACAATGCCTAATGCATCGAATTTCTACCAGAAAGTTGTACCATTGACATGAAGGCAGTTTTTAATATAAGCAATACATTTAATAATGAAAGTTGTGCATCTCAGCATGATATTGAAAATGCTGCTTATGAAAGTAACTAGATCTATAGGAAACATGCTGGGATGTTCCATCCAGTTACACTTACCTACTTCAATACTTAATTTTATCTACAGTTACCACTCTTTCAAATGGAGTGATCACACTAAACATTGTAGCTCATTTAAAGGGAATAGAGTATGTAACGCAAAGAGATTGGCTATGTTACAATAAAATGCAATTGCTTCACACCAGTGGATATATTAAAATGGAATAAATCTACTTATGGGGCAGGGTACAGCATTTCCTTCGCTCTTAGAATAATGGAACTTGGAAAGCAATCATTTAATAGTTTTTTTTTTAAATCTAATAAAACCACACAACAGACGGAACATAAAAAGGAAATTAAAGTCAATTAACTCTTCTCGCCCTGTATCCAACTGAGATCTTTATTATACAAAGCTAAATGGATGTATTTTTATTCAAGTTTAACTCAATGAATTAGAACACCTTCCAGTGAGTCATTCAAATCTTGCTGCAATCACACCCAACCCACAATGACATTCAACTGTAACTGATCATACTGCTATACCTGCAGATGAAACCATGTGGGACAATGGTCATCAGATCTCCATTCAACATCAGATTCCATGTTAAGGAGAAATTTAGTACTGTTAGTACTGTTGATTAAATACTTTTGTAGGATATGGTAGAAAAATTGTATAGATAGAGAGAAAAATAACTCTTTGGAAGATTTCTAACCAAAGAGCCCTTCTATTCATGATTTTTATAAATGGCCTGGGTGAGGAAGTGGAGGGATGGGTTAGTAAGTTTGCTGATGACACAAAGGTTGGGGGTGTTGTGGATAGTATGGCGTGCTGCCAGAGGTTACAATGGGACATTGATAGGATGCAAAACTGGGCTGAGAAGTGGCAGATGGAGTTCAACCCAGATAAGTGTGCAGTGGTTCATTTTGGTAGGTCAAATATGATGGCAGAATATATTATTAATGGTAAGACTCTTGGCAGTGTGGAGGATCAGAGGGATCTTGGGGTCAGAGTCCATAGGATGCTCAAAGCTGCTGCACAGGTTGATTCTGTGGTTAAGAAGACATACAGTGTATTGGCTTTCACCAACCATAGGATTGGGTTCAAGAGCCGAGAGGTAATGTTACAGCTATATAGAACCCGAGTCAGACCCCACTTGGAGTACTGTGCTCAGTTCTGATCGCCTCACTACAGGAAGGATGTGGAAACTATAGAAAAGGGTGCAGAGGAGATTTACAAGAATGTTGCCCGGATTGGGGAGCGTGCCTTATGAGAATAGGTTGAGTGAACTCAGCCTTTTCTCCTTGGAGCGATGGAGGATGAGAAGTGACCTGATAGAGGTATATAAGATGACAAGAGGCATTGATTGTGTGGATAGTCAGAGGCTTTTTCCCAGGGCTGAGATGGCTAACACAAGAGATGCTTGGAAGTCAGAACAGAGGAGATGTCAGGGGTAATTTATTTATGTATTTTTACTCAGAGTGGTGAGTGTGTGGAATGGGCTGCTGCCGATGGTGGTGGAGGTAGATACAATGGAGTCTTTTAAGAGACTCATGGATAGGTACATGGAGCTTAGAAAAATAGAGGGCTGTGGGTAATCTGAGGTAATTTCTAAAGTAAGTACATGTTTGGCACAGCATTATGGGCCGAAAGGCCTGTATTATGCTGTAGGTTTTCTATGTTTCTAAACAGCCACAATATATGGTCTCCTCTGTACAAGTACACATATACAGGTGAAACTATAATTGCAAGTTTGTGAAAGTAGTGGCTATGTTTTGTGTTGATCTAAGAACAGAGACTGCTTATGAACTCTGTGTCTGAGATGGTATTTAAAGTTTGTGAAATTGGAAAAGGTTGATTGGAATAGATGAGTTCAGTTTAAGTGGCATCTCCTTTTCTCAACCTCACAAATTTCCTCAAAGTCTGACTTTAAGGGATAAACGTTGCCCAGGAAAAGCAATCTTCCGGGTTCTTTTTTCACTCAGTGAGGGCAGGTTGCCAAGTCTGCAATTGATTGATTGGATTTCTCCTTTCATCCTATCCAATATCAAGAAATTTCTTATTTCCAATCTGTTGGAACCCTGCCAGATTTAATTATAATGTAAAGCAACAGCACAGTTACAGGCCCTTCCAGCCCAATGAGCGCACACCCATGTGCCCAATTCACCTACTAAACCCTGATGTGACCGCGTGGGGTTTCTCCGCCGGATTAAACCCACACAGTCATGGGAAGAACTTTCAAACTCCTTACTGACAGTGGTAGGCAGTGAACCCAGGTGTCTGGCACAGTAAAGTGTTATGCAGACCTATACACTAACTTAATGCCCTTTTCAGATGTTTCCTGAAAATCACCACCACTGCCTCTAAGCAAAAATCACTTGTTTTGCAGACATGGCACTCACTTAAACTTTAAACAGTAAAAATTTCATACTCTGCACAAGCACCTTCCAACCCTGTTTTATCGCATCCTTGCAGCAAACACTATTTTTCTCATTCAGTTACATACCCTGCTTCCCTTTAAGCTCAACTACCCTGGGGCAATTATTGATTTTTCACTTCCTTTGGTCCATCGTGCTTTATTTGGTCAAAATCCTTGAACTAGTTCTCAGTGATGCTGGAGGTTATGTAAATTAGCTTTCTAATTTCGGAGGAAACTAATTTATAAATCTATATTATTTAATCCCCTCTTTAACTGTGTGTTAGTCCCTAGCAATTTTAGTATCTATTCTGAGAATATTTTGTGATACATTGCTAGAAATTTTTTCTTGACATTATTTGATACTTGTCTTTTAACCTAATTGGGTAACCAACCTAATGTCTTGTTTTCTTGTGATATGGTATTCTCAGCTTTCTTCTAACTGCATAGCATCAGTAAATGGGAGCAGGAATAGGCTGCTCAATCCCTCAGGCCTGCCGCCCATTCAGTGTAAACATATTTGATTGGCCCCAGGTCCCATCTCCTGAGCCAGTTTTCCAGAGTCTTCAATTCCCAAATCCATCTAAAATTCATCTCCTTCCTCTTTCAGTACTTCCAATGATCTCATGTCCACAATCCCCGAGGACAGAGAATGATGGCGATTTATTGCCCCCTACAAGTTGATCCTGGACACCTCATTGCAAATGGCCACCCTAAGGGAGAAGAAGCAGCAGTGGAGAGGGCAGTAGACCATGACAGAAAGGGAAGAAGGAACAGAACCAGTGGGAGGTGATAGGCAATTGAGAAGACAAGGAGTGAGAAGGTAACTAGAATGGGGAATGGTAAAAGAGAGGAGGGTAGAGGGCAAACTGGAAGTTTAGAGAAATTGATGTTCATGTCCTCCGGCATGGAATACGAGGTGCGGCTCCTCCAGCTTGAGTAAGACCTCATCACGGCAATGTTCCTTCTTCTTCAGCCCCTTACCCCTATCACCTCCCGGCTTCTTTCTTAATCTACACTCCCACACCTTCCCGCCCCCCCCCCCAACCTCACCTATCACCTGCCAACTTGTGATCCCCCGCACCATCTTGGAATTCTGGCTTCTGCCCCTTTCCTTTCTTGACAAAGGGTCTCGGCCTGAAAGGTCAACTGTTTACTCCCCTCCATAAGCAGTGCATGATCTTGAGTTCCTCGAGCACCTTGTGTGTGTTGCTCAAGATTGCCAGCATCTGTCAGGGTGCATGCATACAGGCAAGCACATGACACTACCTGTTGTACTAGCTGAAGCCTCCCATTAGAGCTGCTTTCTACTTATGCTCTGTCTCCGGTGTTATGAAGGTAGGAGTAATTATTTAATTTAACCCAGCCTGTAATTTAATCCCAAATGCTGCTGTGACCTCTTTCTTGAAAAACCTATCCAATGAAGCTCAACACCCTGGTCTTATCAGCATTCAACTCTCCAACTGTAATTACTTTGTTTACTTTCCCATCAGGTTTTCTTTATCTTTTGGGTGAGCCATCTTGCCACTTTCCCAGCATGACCATTTCCTGCTCTCACAAGTTCCACCCATTCACTTCATGTACTGCGTGCCTTCATGCTCGTAGAACCTTTGCTCACTCAGTTACCTTACATTTCCTTGGTTAGCACGCCAGGTCAATCTATTTATCCATTACTACCTGTTGAACCTTGAAAACACCAGTATAAATAAGTGGGAATAATGAAAGACCATAAAACATAGAATAGTACAGTATCGTACAGGCTCTTCGACCCACGATGTTGTGTCGACCTTTTAACCAACCAAGGTCAATTTAATGCTTCCCTCCCACAAGGCCCTCCATTTTTTGTTCATCCATATGCCTATCTAAGAGTTTCTCAAATGCCCCTAATGTGTCTTCCCCTACCACCACCTTGGCAATGTGTTCCACATACCCACCACACTTTGTATAAAAAACTCACCTCCGATCTTTCCACCTCACCTTTCCTGCAATCAGCTTAAAATTATACCTTTTCGCTGGTTGTCCACTCTATCTATGACTCTTAACATTTTATACTACTTTATCAAGATACCCATTACTCCAAAGAGTAAAACACCATCTCACTGAATCTTTCTTTATAAGGGATGCTTTCTAATCCAAGTGGTATCCTATTAAGTCTCCCCTATACCTTCTCTAAAGCTTCCAAATCCTTCCTAAAAGGAGATGACCACAACTGAACGCATTACTCCACATGGTCTAACCAGAGTTTGACTGGACTGCAACATTAACTCACAGCTCTTGAAAACAATTCACTGACTAAAGGACAACACCTTCTTAGCCCGATCAACTTGCCCAGCATCTTTGAAGGATCTTTAGATGTGGATTCCAGGATCCCTCTGTTCCTCACACTGCTAAGAATCATGGCAGTAACTTTGTACACTGTCTTCAAATTTGACCTTCCAAGTGTACCACTCCATCCTTTTATGGATTCTACTCTATCTGACATTTCTCAGCCTAGCTCTGCATCCTATAAATGTTTTATTGTAAACTCCAACAACCTTCTACATTATCCTCAAAACCACCATCATGTTGATGTGCAGTCACACACATAGTAAATTTAGTGGTCAATATTCTTATAAGCTTGGGGTTGAAATAGGACCAATCAAGTATGACAGTGGAAAAGTGTGTATGGAACTGGAGCAGATAGTGGAGGTACATAATGAATATTTTAGTTCAGTATTCACAATGGAAAAGGACCTTGGTGATTGTAGGGATGACTTACAGAAGACTGAAAAGCTTGAGCATATAGCAATTAAGAAAGAGGATGTGCTGGAGCTTTCGGGAAGCATGAAGTTGGATAAGTCACCAGGACCAGATGAAATATACCCCAGGCTACTGTGGGAGGTGAGGGAGGAGATTGCTGATCCTCTGGCAATGATCTTTGCATCATCAACAGGGATGGGAGAGCTTCCGGAGGGTTGGAGGATTGCAGCTGTTGTTTCCTTATTCAAGAAAGGGAGTAGAGATAGCCCAGGAAATTATAGATCAGTGAGTCTTACTTCAGTGGTTGGTAAGTTGATGGAAAAGATCCTGAGAGGCAGGATTTATGAACATTTGGAGAGGCATAATATGATTAGAAATAGTCAGCACAGCTTTGTCAAAGGCGGGTCATGCCTTACGAGCCTGATTGAATTTTTTGAGAATGTGACTAAACATATTGACGAAGGTAGAGCAGTAGATGTAGTGTATATGGATTTTAGCAAGGCATTTGATAAGATACCCCATGCAAGGCTTATTGAGAAAGTAAAGAGGCATGGGATCCAAGGGGATCCAGAACTGGCTTCACCACAGAAGGTAAAGAGTGGTTGTAGATGGGTCATATTCTGCATAGAGGTCAGTGACCAGCGGTGTGCCTCAGGGATCTGTTTTGGGACCCCTTCTCTTCGTGATTTTTATAAATGACCTGGATGAGGATGTGGAAGGATGGGTTAGTAAATTTGCTGATGTCACAATGGTTGGGTATGTTGTGGATAGTGTGGAGGGCTGTTAAAGGTTACAGTGGGACATCAATAGGATGCAAAACTAGGCTGAGAAGTGGCAGATGGAGTTCAACCCAGATAAGTGCGAGGTGGTTCATTTTGGTAGGTCAAATATGATGGCAGAATATAGCATTAATGGTAACACTCTTGGCAGTATGGAGGATCTTGGGTTTCGAATCCATAGAACACTCAAAACTGCTGCACAGGTTGACTCTGTGTTTAAGAAGGCATACGGTGCATTGGCCTTCATCGACTGTGGGATTGAGTTCAAGAGCTGAGAGGTAATGTTACAGCTATATAGGACCTTGGTGACCCCACTTGGAGTACTGTGCTCATTTCTGATCACCTCACCACAGGAAGAATGTGGAAACTATAGAAAGGGCGCAGAGATTTACAAGGATGTTGCCTGGATTGGGAACTATACCTTATGAGAATAGGTTGAGTGAACTTGGCCTTTTCTCCTTGGAGTGACAGAGGATGAAACATGACCTGATAGAGGTGTATAAGATGAGGAGAGGCATTGATCGTGTGGATAGTCAGAGACCTTTTCCCAGGGCTGAAATGGCTAGCACAAGAGGGTATAGTTTTAAGTAAGTATAGAGGGGATGCCACGGTTAACTTTTTTATTTACGCAGAGTGGTGGGTGCATGGAATGGGCTGCTGGTGATGGTGGTGGAGCTGGATACGTTAGGGTCTTTTAAGAGACTCCTGGGTAGGTACATGGAGCTTAAAAATAATAGAAGGCTATGGTTAACCCTAGGTAGGTTCTAAAGTAAGTACATGCTCAGCACAGCACTGTGGGCTGAAAGGCCTGTAATGGCGCTGTAGGTTTTTCTATATTTCTATGAAATAGTGATCTTAGTCACTTCAGTATATTGGATAACTTGGAGAATGCTGCAGAAGCTACGGAGCGTTATGGACAATCCCTCTCACTGCCCTCCATGACACACTGGACAAACCGAGGAGCACCTTTAGTAACAAACTGATTCCACCGAGATGCACCATTGAATGCCACAAGAGATCCTTTCTCTCTGTGGCCATAAAACTACAACTCCTCCTCCTTAAGTATACAAATATATGGTTTCCTTGCACATCTGTATTTTGCACTATGAATTTTTAATCCACATTTTGTATTTTCTTGAACTTCAATGCTTATATTTTGTATTTTAAAGTAGATATTTCTGTCTGAGCAACCTTACAACAAATCTTTCAGGATAAATACAGTAAAGCTTTATCTTATCTTATATACAGTACATGCCTGTGCCTCATACTGCACTTCAGAAATTCGACTGCTCAGATCAAGTGTACAATACAGATGCTGTTGCACACCCAGAAGGGATGACAAGGAGAATGAATGATCCTTGGATTTTAATAACATTGTTATCTTGGTGCACGGTTAGAGGCCAACTTACAATCCATTACATGCCTGCAAATTGACTGGATGCCTGTCCTTCAGTTGGAGGTCTGTCTTGGTGTATTTGAGTGGGGGGGGGGCTTAGTGGGAGGGAGGAAAGGGTCATGTTTTATTGATGTTGATTTGTTGGCTGTTGTGTTCTGTTTTGTTGTGTTCAGCATCATGGACTGACTGTGTGGCGACACTTGTGGGCAGCCCCTAGTACATCCTTAAGTGCTGGTTGTCAATGCAAATGATGCACTCCACTATATGTTTTGATGTACACTAATAAATGAATCTGAAGTGAAGGCAAGGAGAAGGAGGGAAATTAAGATAATGCAAGAGCATAAGATCCATGTTCTGTTCTATCCCCTGCACAATCATCTCCACAGGCTTCAATGGAAGATGGTGCTCAAATCTAACGACATTGTTATGTTCCAATTTTGTAAGTTTGTTGTACAAACTGCAATGAAATGCACAAATTAAGAATTATGCCCCAGTAGTTTCTTTACTTACGTCGACATTCTTTGCAGCATTTGCCTGGTCTATATACTGGCCGAAAATCTGCAGGGCAGTTTAGAGGAGGGCATGATACTCGCCTGCACTCAATGGCTCCATTCTGAATTAGAGAGAAGAGAGACCCATGAGAAAATGGTAACAATATTTAATGATCAATGCAGTTTATCCAATGAGACCTACAAGCAAATTAAGACACGTGCCTTGCTGCTCCATGCTAAAGAAACATGAGGAATACCACAGATCTAATGGAAAACTGTTTCCACTGTAAATGTGTGGAAGGGATTGTTAGAAGTGGGTCATTGTTCTTCCAACTCAACCCAGTGTTTCTCTAAATGGTTGGCATTACCAAACACTTAGTGTGGAGGGGTGAAAATGATTAATAGTCACTTTTATATTGGGGAAAGTGTACCCCAACAAGTCATCAGCAAAAGGACTGCCTCTTTATTTTGATAAAGGAAGCTATTCAGCCCATCAATTCCACACTACCTCCTATTGGAACAACTCCATTGATCCTGTTCTTCTATTCCCCTCTCCTTATGCAAATTATTCTCTTTCACATGGCCATCAATCCCCCATTGACTTTTATAATTTGCTTTCTCAATGGCCAGATAATTGCTAGGATGTATTAGGAAACCAGAGCACCTGGGGGTGGGTGGGGGGGAAGGATTGACGTGATCACAACGGAGAAGATACAAGCTCCACACAGGCAGTACCTAAGGTCAGGATCAAACACTGGTCCCTGGGGTTGTGAGGCAGAACCCACCTGATCTAAACAGCAGAGAGAAACTCTAGCAGAGGATTGAAAAGATGAAGGTAAGCTTTAAGCAGTAGCACAACATGTGATTCATCATCATTATGTGTCGTGTTGTATGACATCGTGATCATGGTCTTATGATCTTGGCAAATTTTTCTGTTGAAGTTGTTCACCAAAGCCTTATTCTGGGCAATGTCTTTACAGGATGGGTGACCCCAGCCATTATCAATATTCTCCAGAGATTGTCTACCTGGCATCAATGGTCGCATATCCAGGACTTGTGATATGCACCAGCTGCTCATGCAACTACCTACCACCTACTCCCATGCTTCATGTGACCCCGATTGGGGGTGGTGGGGGGGGGGGGGGCTGAGCACGTGCTACATCTTACCCAAGGGTGACCTGACCTGCATGGTAGCAGAGGGAGGGAAGGCCTTCCACCTCTTTCGGTAGAAACATAACTCCATACCGCCACCTGAGCATGTGATTAACATGCCGAAAAAAAAAAGTGAAATCTGCTATCCAGGCATTGGATCTTTAACTGTATCAAGCTGATATTTGGTTTACTACAGTGATGAATCCCTCAGGATCTTGACAGCACATCCTAACTTGTGCACTTCAAATTCAATCAATCTTCTGGGTGTCTTGGTGGTTAGCTTAATTCAAGTATAATCTTCGAACAATTAACTTTTGATGTTGACAGGCATGAAGAAAGATAAAAGGCTTTCTTTGGCACAAGATCAGACTCTTTTTCATATCAACCTCATGACACCCAAGTCAAAAAGGGATGTTGTAGGTGGTCAAACAACAGCACAGTACTTAAATTAATGGACAAATATCACAATATATGTTTGAAGCTACTGCAGTGGGGAATTTAAATCCAATTAATTATTTAAATCTTGAAACATAAGCTAGTATTAATATTTGTGACCATGAAATTTAAAACCATCATTAAAAAATCAATTTGTTCACTCTGTTCCTCCAGAATATTCTTTGTTGAGTAATACTACCAATAAGAACCTCACACTCAGTATCAGCAATATCAAGGAATTGATTGTGGACATCAGGAAAGGGAAATCAGGAGAACACACACCAGTTTTCACTGAGGGTTCAGCAGCAGAAAGGTTCAGCAACTTCAAGTTCCTGGGCGGCAACATCTCATGCGATGGCAGAATATAGCGTTAATGGTACATTTAAAGAGAAGGTTAATATGTTTTTAATTAATCAGGGCATCAAAGGTTATGGGGAGAAGGTGGGAGAACAGGATTGAGAAGGATAATAAATCAGACATGATATAGTGGTGAAGACTTGAAGAGCTGAAAGGCCTAATTCCACTCCTACCACCGTATGTTTCTTGTTCTTAACAGCTTTTCCAATTGTCTCTGTCATCAATAATTCACTAACAATAACAAAAACTGCTTAAGTACACAAATAATTAAAAAAGGAAACATTTCAAAGAAATTAAGTTAATAAATTTATCCAAAAACATGTATCAGATGCTCAATTGTATTTCATTAATGGAAAGTAATGGACCATTAACCTCCATTATCCAGGCCAACGACTTCACTGTAAGGAATGGAGCCAAAACAAGAAACCATGATATGTCACCGAGTTCAGGACTAAAAGTCAGATTTGTCAGCACTGTATCTACAGTGCATTCTATAGTTTGAAACTGCAATACTCTGGTGCGGATCTCAGAAACATGTTGGTCATCAAGGTGCATGTGGCCAATGGTATTCTTTTGTCGTGTCGCACTAATGGCAGATGACCTCTGCTTTGAACCATCAGAAAAATATTGATGAGAGATCAACATCAACTCTTCAGATGCCATCTGAACTGCTGCATACCTCCAACCATTTCCTATGTTCCTCTCACATTTCCAACATCATGTTTTTGAAATAAGGAAGATTACCATTGACATAAAACATTCCAGTGCCTAAGCAGAAAACTCTGGCTTGACCAGGACGAGGAATCCAGCTAACAAAACTATTTTAAAGATCAAAAGTCAGCAGCAAGAGGTAAGGTATGTCAAAGGGATGCAGAAGGGATGACATAGTTCCAAGCAGCAACATAGTACGGATGCTTATCAACTACATTTAAGGTTTCCATCTTTTTAAAACCAAGATATCAACAGCTATTTTCTGATCAGTTAATATTAACCTTCCTTGATTGAGAACTGAGGGAAGTTATCAGTACTGACAAAGTTTTACCTTTTACATAAAATATATGCTGGCAGGAACTTCCTAATCAGTATCCATTTTCTTCCAGGCAATTGACTCAGTACACTCTATATTTTGTTATCCTCTTCCATGAAACTTCACACTCTAATTTACTTACAATTTTTAAGATTGCTACCTTTTCCTCAGAAATTAAATGGCATATGTGGAATACCCTAACTGATTTATTGCTCTGAATGAACAACTGTCCTGAAGAAGGGTCTCGGCCTGGAACATCAGCTGTTTATTCATATCCCTAGAAACTGCCTGGCCTGTTGAGTTCCTCCAGCATTTTGTGTGTGTTGCTTTGGATTTCCAGAATCTGTAGAATCTCATGCTTATTCATTCCTATTCCTCCTACTTTATCATGCTTTTACATCAGATTGGTCACAGCAGTTAATTTGACAAGTCATATATCATGAGAAATGCAAATTTATACAAGAGACAACAGATATAGGTTCTCACTTTGTCAATGGTTCCAGTCAATGGGCGTGTGATTAAGGTGTTTCTGCTGTAGAGATTGTGCTGTGGACTCACCTTGCCAACTCACTATGGAAGGAACAATTCACTATAGAAGGAATCCCTAGTTCATAAAAATACCCCTCAGCATATGTAATAAGTTACCTCCAACAATTAAAGCTAAAAAGATTAGTGGCCTACTTAGAATTTGCTTCCTTCATAACACCTGTGATCTTAATACAGAATTCTGCAGGCACTGCCTATAATCAATTCCTCCTGTCAGAATCCCAAAAAATGTTTTTCCTATGATAGCTTTTCTGCCAACTAAGTTGACAGCCAGCAAAGACACTATAACTTAATTAGGAACCCCATTTTGTGTTTTCCAAGGGCAAAGAAAGAAATCTGAAGGTACCGGGATTTGGAGCAAGACAAAATACAAAATGATAGAGGAACTCACTAAACTAGGTAGCATCTCAAATAGTTGACATTACAGATCGTGAGTCTACATTAGAACTGCATAGACCAGTGTGGGGAAGGATGAGGCAGGAGTTAGTAAGTGAAAGGTGTGGAGTTGAGGGGTAGGTGGAATCAGATGGGGAGGAGAGAGTGGAGATATTGAAAGAGGTGATTAGTGGAGGCAAAAAGATGCAGCTTATGGGATCTGGTGAGAAAGGAAATGAGAAAAGTGGAAAGGTGGGCAATGGGAACCTGGGGAGAGGGAATAGGGAAAATAGTGAGTAAAGTGTGGTGTGGGTGACAGGCAGATGGAACCAGAGAGGGAGGCAAACTTCCAACCTCCCTTTCCACTCCTCTGGATAAACCTCCCAGAGACCTTATCCCACCATGATGAGACATGGCCTTATCCACACCCACACAGATTCACCCTGGTCTTGGGGCATGGAAAATCACATTGCTTCAACCGGGCAGGAAAGAGTTTACAGCAGAAACTTGCTCTTAAATTGTCTCTTGCTCCCCACTTCCACAGACATCCCGAGCTGTCCAGTCCTCGCAAAGAGTACAATGGACATCATGCACTTTCAGTCCGCTCAGATAAAATCACCCCAGAAGCCACTGACCTTGCAGGTGCAGTTTTTGCACTTTTCAACCCAGGAGTCCATGCTGCGGTGCACCTCTCTGTTCACCCGACAGGTCTTCTCACAGTAGCAGCTCTCCAGCTCATTCAGTCGGGCCTCAGCATAGTTTAACTGCAACAGTATGATTAGCAGTGAGATTATACAAAATCAATTTCAAATGAAAACCCGTGTCACTGATCCATGCCACCGTGTACTCCAAGTAAGTCTCTTTGCATTCAAGTTATCCAAAGGTGACCCACCCCATTATTCCTTCCTCCATAATATACATTACAAAGCAAGCTAATTTTCTTGTGTCAATCTGTTTTCTCTCAGTCTTTCTATTCTCCACCAAATCTACAGCCCTTAATCTGGAATTCCCTTTGTAGCTCCCAAATAGGGTTCCAGCGTATTGAAGAACCCCAACCAACTCTACAAAAAACAATCCAGGTCCTTCTTATCCTTTTCAACCTGTCAACAATCTTTTTAACATAGTTACCCTCACCAAGCTCATCCAATGCCTTTCAGATTCAGACCTACTTGTCACATGAACTTCAAAACACACAATTAACTGCATCGTTTGCACCAACAACCAACTTACCCAAGCAGGTGCTGGGGGCAGTGGACAAGTGTCACTACACGTTCTGGCACCAGCATAGCTCACCATGCTCGGCAGAACATAACATTCGTATCACCTATGTGGCTCACTATATTTTGTTTGTCTGACAAATCTCCTGTGTAGTGTCTTGAGTCTTTGTTTCTACATTACCATCACTGTATAAATGGCCGTAAAATGCTTTGCCATGGTCAAGGCAAATTCTATACCTCAAACAACTATTTCAACCATAATCTTCACGTTCTTTCTTCTGAATTACTTGGAATTATTGGTGGTCATATTTATAGCTTCTTGCTTTGATATGTATATAAGCATTTTTATGCAAGTTAATAATAAAATATCGGCGTTCTGTTCATTTTAGTGAAGCCAGCTTCCAGAAATTATATTATCTGATGTCTTTCCCCACATACCCTGTCCCATAAGATTCAATAAGGCTAATAGATTCTTCACACCACAGGGGGCAAGGTATTTGGACCAGGCATCAGCAATTAAAGAGGAAAGCTTGTATTAAAACTGGAGTTGCAGAAAGCTGATGGATGATAGTCTCTAATACTTCTTCCCTTTGTATAATCATCACGATAAACTGCATTGAAGCAATTTGGAAATCTGATTAAAGAAAATAAAGACAAAACTGCTGGAAATAAATAAAATTAATGCTTCAGGTCCATGACATTTCAATTCTAAGGTTCCAGATTTGCATCTGCTAAGTCTACAAACATTAATGGTAAAATTCTGCTTTCTCCAAATTACACACAAACATTTAGCTACCTTCGGAAGCAAGGAAAGAACAAGAGATTAATTAATTTTATAGCTCCTTCAACTGCAGGCAAAGACACAATAGGGTGGGCCTAACTTCCTTCTGGTCTAAACTCCAAATCCACATGTAAAGAACAAATTTAGCCACTTGCCACCAATTAGGAAATCAAAAAAAAAATGAAATTGGCACTGCTCTTTTTACACATTTCCATCTGAATGCAAATGAAATTAAAGATTAGGCAATTTGAAAAGTGAATTAAAAACAAAATTGCTGGAAACTCAGTAACTCAGCTGGCAACTGTGGAAGAAATCTCAGTTAAAATTTGACGTCCATGACCCTTCATCAGAACAAGTTCCTGACAAGGCAGGTTAGCTGTGACTCTTATCACAGTCAGTGTCTGAATTACTGGGTGCTTCCAGCATTTTGTTTTTATTTTCCACATCTGCTGTTTTTTTTAATTTTTATATATATATAAGAACTGCAAAAGGAAATTTCTGGATACTGTTGGCATGTTCTACATCAGAGGAAATCAGAAATGCAATTGAAAGCAATCTCTGCAATATAAAAATGATAAAGAGAAAAAAGATGCAATGCTAACCTTTGACAGGATGCCACACAAAACAGAAGCTTTTCACTGTATCTTGGTACATGTGACAAAAATTAACCCATATGTGTCACATTCGTGGCCGATGTAAATGTATAAGAGGTTCACTTGTAGATTTGAGATCTCTTAACATTAAATAAAAAAATGAAAAACTGAAAAATGTAAAAAAGTAAAACTGAAGTTGCTTCAAAATTCCACGTACAGATAGTCACGTTATAGTCACAACTGGCTGCAAGATTCAATTATGCTTGTTGCATTCAATTTGCAACATTGCCAATGCACTTATTATTTCAAATACTGATGATGGAAATACAAAACAAATGTGTGAAGTTCTCAACTGGTCAAGTAGTCTTCATGGGGAAAGAAACAGTCAGTATGACATCTTCCATCAGAAGTAGAAAAGTACAAAAAGGATGTTAAATGGGGAGAAGTGGGAACATCAGTGAGATGGTGTATAATAAAGTTATCATTGATAAGAATTACTTTAGAAAATAATAATCAGATGCAGAAATGAAGAAAAAAATAAAACAAGAAATGCCACGAGCAATGTGGAGACAGAAAGGAAAACAAATGGAGTGCTAATTGAAATTTTTTATTTCAATGATTGAGTTCAGAGGTATGCAGTGTGACCAGACTGAAGACCAGGTGCAGTGCTTTAAGCTTATATTGGAGAAACCTTGAGGATCAGAGTCAGAGGTGAGAGTGGGAAAGGTGCAGGGTATTAAAATGTGACAGGAAACTGGAAGCTCCTTGTAGCCTGCATGGAGATGTTCCAAATGCTATCACCCAATGTAAAGACAATGATATTGTGAACACTGAATGTAATAGATTGGAAGAACATTGCAAGGGAATTCACCTGTAAGTACTGTTTGGACACTGAGATCACAGGAAGAGACAAGGTAAATGGACATGTGTTGTACCGTGTTATATAAGAAAATACCAGGAGAGAGAGTCATTGGTAGAAATAGAGTGGCTTAAAGAGCCATGGAATGAACAGTGCAGTTACCCGTTGCTTGATTTCTCTTTCCTATTACCACTGCTCTTGGTCTCCAACATTTGGTTAGGATATGTTGCAGTCCTCAGACCCCAATATTGAATTTAACCATC
Organism: Hypanus sabinus; assembly: GCF_030144855.1. NCBI lineage: Eukaryota > Metazoa > Chordata > Chondrichthyes > Myliobatiformes > Dasyatidae > Hypanus > Hypanus sabinus. The sequence goes on from NC_082712.1 coordinate 162,955,462, forward strand.
TCAGGTAGTCATATTTTTAATCCTTTCCCTCTCTCTCTCTCTCTCCACACGTGCCCATGTTTCAATTCTTCTTTTTCTCCCTCCCGTCTCCAACCGCTGATTCTTCAAGTAATAGTTTTTTGACAGCTTTAATCTATGACCTATAATAAACATTCTCAATCTCACACTTCCTTTGCAACTTGGTTTCAGTTTGTCAGATGAAAGACCTTAACCCAAAGCACATGACGTTTCTCTCTCCACGATTGCTACCGACCTCTGAAGCATTTCCAATTAGTAGTTTCAGTTTCTGCATTTTTTTCCTCTTCAATTCCTGGCAGTTTTTAAAACTCAGTTTTTATTTCTCCACAGATACTACTGGCCTTTCTTGGAGTGCGCTTTCATTTAAAATTTTCAGTATCTTCTGAATTCTAACTTTGAATTCCAGCAGGTTTTATTTTCCTCTCCTCTGTTCTTCTTCTATCTACACTGCCTTCAAGTAGATTAGGCACCACTTAAAGCCTTTGCTGAATCAGTAAGAATTTGTGTCATGCATCTATTCCTTATCGTCACCCTAACAGAGATCTTCCATATTCTCTCCATCTTCACCCTTTTCTGCAAGATAAAACATTATTTTCCACACTTTTCCAATTCTATACAGAGTTCATAATCACTGAAACATCAGCTCTGACCCTCTTCATAGATGCTGCCTGACCGGCTGAGCATTTCTAACATTTTCTATTTTTAGATTTTAAACCAAGGTAATTTATACCCAATGAAATATTTATGAACCACATAAAAAATAATAATTTTTTTGCTGCTGCTAATTCCTCAGTTAATTCTCCTTTGTTTCATTCATTAAAAAACATAAGCAAACACAAAATGAATATCTTACTTCAGGCATGAAATGTATGCTCACCCCAGAGGATCAGAGGCCTAATTGAAGCAGCAGTATCTCATGACTGTACAAATACTATTCCATCCTTCACCTTCCATAAACATCAGCTCATGGAACTCAGGAGAAGAGTTAAGTTCATCAACGATTAATTCAGTGGTATAGAGTAACAAATGTCTAGCCCACATGCACAGCAGTGGCTCTTAACCGCTATAAAATGACCTAATTATTTATATCACAATATCTACCTTGAGACAATTCATGTCAAACTTCATCCCCAGCTGGTAGCCCATCTTAGTAATCTGCACTCGGCCTTGAAGAATGTTCCACTCAGGCGACGGAAGTGAACTTTGGCAGCAAGAATTCAAGAGCCCTACAACCCAGGATAAACTTTCGGGAAGGTTAGAATTAAGCCTTGGAATTGCAATACATTCCTTTGGGGTTCTGACTTTTTTCTGTCATTCATTCCTTGGGATCTTTCTTCTGGTTTATGGATGTTTGCGAAGGGTAAGAATTGCAGGTTGTATACATTCTCTGGTATTGAATCAGTAATATCTTCAGCACTAAGGCCACAGAAGTTCAACAGGGTCACTCTTCATCATCTTTCTCAAAAACAATTGGGGCTGACACATAACACATTGTTACTACTCAACAGGAAAGCAAAACAATTGCCCCCATCCTGTCAGGGCACAGCCAGGTTCCCATGCACCCTAATGTCAATAATTTATATGATTCTCAACTCATTATTGCGTATATCTTGAGATATTAAAATCCTTCCACATTTTTGCATCCTTTTAGTTCTCTATAAACTATCATCATTGGTATTCTCCTTCCAAGATGGCGGTGCGACGCAGTTTGCAGCGGCCTCTCCGAAGTTGATATCTGTTAGTTGTTAAGCGGGGTGCCATGCACATCCTAATCTGATGAAAAAATAGACGTGGGAGCACAGAGGAACATCTGGAAATCTCCAGGAAGGCCTTCTTCGTTGCTGCTGCTGTTCTGAGGTCCGGGTCTCTGCTGAGAAGAACAGGCCCCCAGTCCTCAGGGTCGCTTTGCCGGTGGCCATTGGCAGGGTCATCGTAGTGTGCTCGGCAGAGGATGGTGCTTAGAAAGGCCGTGCCGGAGGGGATGATCAGTGGTTCGACGGACTCGAAGTCCACTGTGGTCGGGGCACTTTCACTGTGTGCAGCATCTGCGAGGCTGGGTCCGGCGGCGCCATGGAAGTCCATAGCGGGGGTATTCCCTTCTGCCACCTGCATGGGATGATGAGTCTGTTGGGACCCTGGGGACTTGTGGAAACTGTGTGATGGTTTATTTCCAACTTTTAGCATCTTTGGACTATTTTTACTGTCCCCATGGTCCGGTTTTTATCAATTATGGTATTGTCTGCACTGTTGTAACTATATGTTAACTATAACTTTATGTAACTATGTGGTTTTGTGTAGGTCTTGTAGCTTTAGATTTTGGTTTGTTGGGAGGTAGAGTTGGTCTTCTGACTTGGTGTGTCTGGGTAGTCTTGTTTTGTCTGGTGGATTTGGAGCTCCTTTCCGGGGAACGCGCTAAGTTGGAAGCGCGATGTTAATACACAGCATCCTCTCCGGACTCTGGATTTGGGGATTGCGAAACGTTATGTGGATTTTCTGGTGTAGTCTGTTTTGTTGTGTGCTTTTGTAATATCATTCTGGAGGAACGTTGTCTCATTTTTAACTGCATTGCATTTGTAGTTTCTAAATGACAATAAACCAAAATTCAATTCTAATTCTAATTCAATTCAATATTATGAAAGAGAGTGTCTTGGAGGTTTCAAGATGCATAAAGATGGATCTCAATTAGATGTATCATAGGATGCTATGGAAAGGAAGGCCAGAAATTCTAGGGACTCTAGCAGAGATTTTCTTTGTACTTTCCTTAGCCAAGGGCAAGATCCCAGAAGAGTGAAACATGGCTAATGTTCTACCTTTACATAAGAAGGGCAGCCAGGGAACAACAGGCTGAGGGGAAAGTTGATAGAAGTATGTAAAATTATGAGATGTATAGTCAGGAAAGACATTCTTTTAATCTCTAGGGTGGGAATATCAAGTGCTCAAGGGCATTGGACTAGGATGAGAGGAAGAAAAGCTGAAGAAGATTTATGAGATTATGGTGAGCTGCAGATGCCTGGAAAACACTGCCAGGGGAATTAGTAGGAGTAGATATGATAGCAATGGTTTAACAAGTATTTTGAGGGGCACCTTGAAAAACACAGGAATGGAAGGAGATAGACCACATGCAGGCAGATGTGATTAGATTTCATTGGCATCACAGTCAGTAGAGACATTAACATAAACCAATGTGAAGTGCTGCAATTTAGGAAATTAAACCAGATCACCTCATGCACAGTACATGACAAGAGAGTGACGTAAAACAGAGCAACCAAGTACGTAAGTCTGCAGAAGTGTCAAAATAGTGAAGATGGGACACCGAGTACAAGAGTTGGAGCATCATGCTACATTTGTCTAGGATGTAGATAAGATGCTACCTGGAATATTATGTGCAGTTCTCGAAAGCATACTATAGGAAGGATGTGATTAAGCTGGAGAGCACGCAGAAAATTTCTACTGGAAATTCTACTGGAGCAGAAGGAATTCTACTGGAACAGAAGGGCTTAGGTTTAAAGGACAGACTGGACAGGCCATGATGTTTTCCCTGGAGTGAGGAAGGCCAAGGGATGATCTTATGGTGGTTTATAAAATCATGAGTGGGTAGATCAAGTGGACGGTCACAGTGATTTTCCCAGGGAAACAGAATCTGAAATTACCAAACAAAAGTTTACGTTGAGAGGGTAAAGATTTATAGTGGACCTGAGGGGTTCATTTTTCTACACAGCAGGTATGGTATAAGCTACCAGAAGAAATGCTACATATGAACACAATTACAACATTCCAAAGAAATTTGGAGAAGATTATGGATAGAAAAATTTTTAAATGATCTGGGCTGAACACAGGCAAATAGGAATAGCACAGGATATTGATATGTATATTGAATTGGGCCAAACAGTTCATTTTCATAACTTTATGAATCAACAGTTCATGTTGAACACTTGTAATTGGTATTGGTATTGGCTTATTGTTGTCACATGTACCAAGGGGCAGTGAAAAACTAGTCCTGCATACTGGTCATACAGGTCAAACCATTACACAGTGAATTGAGATATTACACTGTAAAAGAAAATGTTCAACAGCTACAGAGAAAGTGCAGTGCATGTAAACAACAAGGTGCAAGATCAGAACAAGGTAGACTGAGAGGTGAAGAGTACATTTTATCATACTAGAGAACAACAGTCTTAGAACAATGGGGTAGAGCCTGGTGGTAGGTGGTTTCAGGCCTTTTGTATCTTCTGCCCGATGACAGAAGGTAGAAGAGAGAATGTCCTGGTTTTTTTGGTTATGCTGTTGCTTTACTGAGGCAGTGAGAAGAGTCCGTGGTGGGGAGGCTGGTTTCCATGATGAGCTGAGCATTGTCCACAACATTCTGCAGTTTCATAGAGTAGGTAGAGCAGTTGCCATACAAAGCTATGATGCATCCAGTAGGTGCATTCTATGATGCATCACTAAAATTTTAAGTTTTATGGGGACATAACAAGTATCTTTAGCATCCTGAGGAAGTAGAGGTGCCTTGTTAAGCTTTCTTGGTCATGGTGTCAGTGTGGCTATACCATGACAGGGCATTGGTAATATTCACTTCTAGGATCTTGAAATTCTCAACCCTCTCATCTTCAGCACTGTTGAATACTTTTGTCTTTTGTGTTTACCCGCTTGAACTACAGCCTTTCCATTACCTCACCCTCGGCTATCATACATTCAACAACATACAGGATATTTCTCAATAAACACCGAGAAACCTTCCACATTGCTTGAAACATTTTTCCCCCCAATTGTCCCTCTTGGCATCACCATTAGTTCACTTTCTTTATTTTTCCTGCTGCCCTTTCAAGAGCCTTAGAAATTTTAAACACCAGAAGAGTCTTTGAAAATGGAAGCTCCAAATGAAAATTGATTTTTTTTCCTCTTAAATTCATCTATGGGAAGAATAAATGCTCGGGAGTATTCAAAGATATGTATGCATCGAAAATAAAGGTATCTGCTTCATTTCTGTGGATGTGTTCCAATATGTAAGCAATTATTTAAAAATTCCAAGATAAAATTTATTACCAAAACTCATTGCACCTCATCTTGGAGAGAAATTCTCAGCATATTATGCAGTGTTAAAAAAAACATTGAAGCAATCCTGAGAAGGCTGGAATTAAATCATAGCCCTGAAGTTACTCTGAAGTTGGTTTATTTTTGTGCATTATAGAAACAATTTTATTTGGCTCTCTGTTCCTTCTCTCCCTTGCATCTACCTGTAGCTACTGCACTAGAAATAAGTAATAAATCTAATTCTACAATGATCTAAACATTTATTTTCTCATAAATCATGCACTAAAATGGCTTTACTTGACCCTTGCAATTTTGGGTTGATGCTGTTAACAAAAGATTTTCATGTAGGCACTTCACACAGAAAACTGTGCTCTTAGGAAAAGCTGGTTCTAATATTTGTTTGTGATTGTTGCATGTTAAGTGCAAGTAATTTGAGGAGTCCTTGCACTTGCTAAGATCTACTAGTACTTGTAGGATTATCCCTACACAGTTAAGAAGGGCTCAGAAGTTATTATGTACCATCAGAAGCATTAACAGCAGGGTCAGCCAACTGATCTCACACAATGTTCACCAACATCAAGCTCGAGTTCAGGAGGAAGAGGTGGATACATGCACTGAGGTGCTGCCTGCACACTACAACAGAGGTCGACACCAAAGATCAAAGTCCAAAGGTCAATCAGAAATTCAGAAGTCAAGGCCCGATGGCCTAAGATTAAGGTCTAGAGATTGGAGGCCCAGAGTCCTGTCCAGGAAGTGGAGGATTGTTGTGTGTGTGGATGGTTGAGTGGGTGGAAGGGTGGAAAAGGGCTTGTTTTGCTGTTGTTATTTTGTTGATTGTTATGTTCTGTTCTATTCTGCTGAGTATTGTGGACAGGCTACACCAGCAATTAAAAGTATTGAGACACTTGTGGGCTGCCCCTCGTACATCCTTAGGTGTGGTAGTTGTTAACACAAACGGGGCATTTCACAGTATGCTTCAAAGTACCTGTGAGAGTAAAATATGAATCTGAATCAAAGAGCAGTCGGAGCTGGCATCCAGAAAGACCGTTGCCTGCAGTCATGCACAGGGGAAGTGATACCAGTGTTACAGTAAATCCACTGATCTGACAGAAACTGTCATGATCAGTGGAAACAACATCCAATCTCATCCATCAACTGTTGCGTGAGTAGACTTGCATTTCTCCAACACCGTTCTAGTATTTGGATAAACCTTTCTTAAAGATTATACACCTACAGTTATTGAACTGTTGCATTAGGGTATAGAATTGTTATTTTTCTTAAAATTTAACTTTCCTATGCTTGTTTGTAATTTTATATAATCACCTACAGTATATACATGTAATTGTTCACCGAACTTTCCAGTAATTATTTCTATATTTTTGTAGAGGCTATTTAGTTTTCCGTAACAGGAGCCACACCACTTCAATCTGGGTTTTTATGGGCTAATTATCTTTCTTTTTAAATCTTTTTATTAATTTTTAAACAAACATAAATGAAACATGAATACAAAGTGTTTGAGAGTACATAATTGATAGTTTAAGTAGACATTCAAATATATAATAATAAATATATATAGCCTCCCAAACTCATAGTATTTATGAACAAAAGAAACAAAAAGAAAAAAAAACAAAAAAAAAAGAAGAAAAAAAACACTAACCAACATGGGCCTTTGCATAATGTTAAATACATACAGTAGTGAATGGGCTAATTATCATCATTCAAATTTTTGGTTATCTCTAGTCCAAGACAACCATGACTACTTTTTCTTTATCATATTCTGTTGTTCATGTAACATTTAGTAAAACCACTGCCAATAAGTTTATGCCTCATCCTTGATGTCTGAAGAACCTTTGGATCACAAAATCATCAGCTTCCAGAGACAACGTAACCATGATAGAAAGCAGGTACTAATGAACCGACCATGGACGATGGATGTGTAGTATTGTACAGTTTTGTTCTTAACCAGCTGTACAAAAAGTATTTCCCGTTGATTTGTTTCCTGCCAGTTTTCAAAAAGGAAACTGAGAAGGCTAGTAACAAAGGAAAGGCAATGTTGAAATGATGCCACTAAGGACTTAGCTTAGTTATAGCCTCTTGTGTGTGGTAGTGGTTGCCAGGAGGTCAACATTTAACACTCAATCTTTATGAGTGTAGAGGGAGGGGAAGAGTTATTCTCAACACACGCTGCACAGCTTGTTTTGAGAGCTGCTCAAACATAGGGAATGAGCAAAAATCAGGGAAAAGCAAAAATATTCCCAAACAAGGACATTGCAAAACCATGAGTCTACCGTACAGAGACAGGATTGCTGAGGTGACAACTGCCTTTCAAGGAGATGCAATGGTGGCTTCTACTTATTAAGAAAAGGAAACATTCACAATTTGCTGCCATTCAGCTGGAAAACAGCACCAATTGCAGATCAGTTCAGAATACAGTGCAAGCTGGCTTTGCTCATGAGTGTAGCAGGGCACTTTACATTGAACAAGAATGGTCGTTTCAGTGTCTGTGGACCTGCAATCCTTCGGGCAAGTAGACTTGAAGACGGCAGACCAAATTCACAAATACTCTGAGGCCTCACTGTGGTAATGACAACCTTGCAGCCACAGTAAATTATTGGCCATTTCAAGAGATTTTATGATCAGTGGTGATCCTCAACTTATTACTGTTGGGGGAGTAGGCAAAAATAAAAACAGTTAAATGTTAAAGGTAAAATGGTGAGAATCCCAACGAAACCACCATGATTTTTGCTCATTCCCCATGTTTGAGCAATCCTCAAAACAATCTCTGCAGCGCGTCCTGAGAGTACCTGTTCCCCTCCCTCTATGCTCATAGAGATTGCAACTTGTGATTTCAGGTCTAACCACTGGCAATGCATTTCACCGTGTATGCTCTGAAGTAGGTTGCTCAAGTGTTACAAGGTTTGCCCGAAGGCCTTCTGTCAACTCGTGCCTCCTTCCTCCTCAGGAGGCATACTCTGTTGGATGGATTCAGGGAATGCTTTGTAACCCAGGGTCACTTGGACTGCCCGCTTCAGAAAACTCCCTCCCTCTCTCCTCACACTCTGCCTGCCACTGTGCCGTTGCTCCAGATTGTGTTAGCTTAGAGCCGCAAGCCCTGTAGTGCCCTTCAGGACATTCTGACAGCAGATTCATATCCTGGAGCGCTCTGCACTCAGCTCAAAGCCGCCTCATGGCTGCAGTTACAACTACGAGCTCTGGCACAACCAGGTCCGAAGTAAATAAGGAAAGATTGCTCTTGGGGAGAAGGTTGATTAGGTATTTCTCCTATCATTGCAATCATATAAATGTTCGGTGTCTTTATAAAGGTCTCTGGTAATTGCTGTGCGACGTTACTCAGACTTACAGGATTCTGCACAAATTAGTTGGTCTTTGGGTGCACTTAGTGCATTTGCAGTGCTGCCTAACAACATGCACGGCAGAATAAACTGATGTAACAGTAAGGGAGTGGAGGACCCATGGGCGAAAGGCATGTTAGCCTAAGATATTCAGAAATCAAATGCCCTATCTAAACCTCAAAAACATAATATAAAATAGGAATATAATATTCAAGGGAGAAGCAACTAGATTTTCCAACACTCCAGTTGGCAGGGTACCTGCAAAGGACAATTCAATGTTTAAAGCTGCTTGCCCCAATTCAGGAACAGTTATTACCAAAAGGCTCTTGAACCAAGGAGGATAACTTCACTCAACTTCACTTGCTCCATCATTGAAATGTTCCCCAACCTATGGACTTGCTTTCAAAGACTCATCATCCCATATTGTCAGTATTTATTGCTTTTTTTCTTTTTGTATTTGCACAGCTTTTTGCCTTTTGCACACAGATTGAACACCCAAGTTAATGCAGCCTTTCATTGATTCTATTATGGTTATTATTCTATTATGGATTATTGAGTATGTCCACAAGAAAATGATTCTCAGTGTAGTATATGGTGACATTTACAGTATGTACTTGGATAATAAATGTACTTGGGACTTTAAAGGAGCTCTGGACTAGAACATAGCCCTGATTTGGCACCCAAGAAATCACAAATATTGTGTGTTTTAGTCAGCCATTTTTGTTTAGCTTAGCTTCCATAAATTCTGCTCAAAATGTCCATTTTATAATTATGCATTGCGGACTGCAAAAATTCTTTGTGTCCAGCATAATCTTAGTTAGGAATCTTTCATGCCAATGAATGTAAAGTTGCAGGGAGGGAAATTACCAAAAATCCATACTTACAATGATTTGTTTTAATATTGAATATTTTTGGCAAAATATCGCATTGGTTCAAAGACATTAGAGCAAGATTGAACTGTATCTTGATCTCAATTCCAGAAAAGGTTAAAAAGCCACCATTTAATATGTTTCAATATGCTGGCATCATCTTCCAAACTGAAATGAAAATGAGGTTTGGTTATCAATGTAATCTGAAAAGCTTTACTGTGCAACTTGGATTGGTTTGAATATATTTTTCAAAGAAAAATGATAACACACCTCCAAGGAAAAATGAAGGACAGTTAAATATATCAAGCTTTCCATCTATCATTCTTGTCAAATTCAATTTATCCATTTGTGGTTGGAGTAAGAAAAGGGGGTTCCAATGAACAATTAGCTTTCTTTGTATTTGAAGACTACCTACATGAAGTAGAAAAATCACTGATCAAAGGTGGATATTCAAGATTAAAAGATACTATAGAACTATCAAATGCAAAACATTTGGTCCAGCAAGAGATTCCAGGAGAGAGGGGTAGCAGGAGGGAGATAATGTTCTTCAAAGCAAGAGAAATATTCAGACAGCATGAATTGCCAGAAGGCTGTTAGCACTATTCAGGGTCAGGTGTGTTCCTACTACCTGCAGCCCAATTCCTGCTTGTGGAATGGTCGCAGCAGTGAGGACATTGGGAGTCACAGCTGTGGGAATCTGGTGAGAAGTGAATTCGGGCAATAAATCCTACATCGCCAACCGACTCATTCTTTAATGGTGCTAGATTTGCAAGCTGAGCAGTTGCCGTGAATAAACCTATCATAAGTTTAGGAGAACAAAATATTTACCTCATTTAAAAATAAAATTGTTCACCATGTTTACAATGCTCTAGTCGTCCAGCTAAATCAGAAATCTATGTTGACCATGAAAGTAATCCTAAATTCTTGTTGTGCATCCTAGAGTTTGGGGAATACAGAGTAACACACACGCAAAATGCTGGAGGAACTCAGCAGGTCAGGCATCTCTGGAGAGGAATAAACAGTCGACATTTCAGACCAGACCCTTTATCAGGACTGGAAAGGAAGGGGGAAGAAACCAGAATAAAATGGTGGAGGGAGTGGGGAGGAGTACAATCTGGCAGGTGATAGGTGAAGCCAAGTGAGGGGAGAAGGTAAGATGTCAGAGAGAGAGGGGATGAAGTGAGAAGCTGTGAGGCAAAAGATGGAAAAGATAAAGGGCTAAATAGGAAGGAATCTGATGAGGAAAGTACAGTGACCATGGGTGAAAGGGAGGAGGGGGGGGGGCACCAGGAAGAGGAGTTTTGGAGTTGGAGAATGCATCTGTGAATCCATTTATCCAATGGCTATTTGAAAGATTAAAGCAAAGCCTGGTGTTTTAAAATTAAAAATACCATAAACCAGCATTCTGGTAAACTCACTTTGGTCGTCATTTTCGCAAGCAGTTCCTGCAGATCCATAATGCCTTGCACCAGGTTAAGGAAGTCGCTGCATGTCGGACATGCTCCAAAATAGCAAGAGTAAAGAAAGGACAAAAACGTAAGAATTGAGGCACAGACTATATAAGGTAGAACACTGATGACACTAATGCCAATCATTATTTCAAAGCATCCATTTTACTTAGGTTTCCATAGCAACTGCAAGAAACCACATTCTGCTATGCAATGCCTCCAAAACAATAAGTAACATTGGCATGCACAATATAACATTACACTCTTGCAATTTAGATGGGCATGATTTTCACAGCAATGACAAAACAAGACTCCAGTTGTCACCATGGAATTTGTAGCAAACCTGTTTGAAAGCAGACATTCCTTGAATTTGTATTCCTGCATCATCTCCATTCACTCCCCTGGTGCAAGTTTTCAACAGAATTTTATTTAAATGTTGTTGATTTATTCTCAAGCTGTATTCTGTTTTCATGCCACTGAAAGGATACATTTCTGAAAGGTTTATAGCTCTACACAGAGTTTCTATAAAAAAATTAGGTTTTTTGAAGCGGTTAAATTTACACAGCCTTGGTTATCAGATCTAAGGACATAGGCTCAGAAGGAACAGAAGCAGGATGAGGCCATATGGTCCCTCAGTCCTGCAGTTTCAGTAAGATCACATCTGATCTGACCTCGCCCTTGGCTTTGTTCTCCTCTGTTCCTTTCACCTTCCACATAGACAATAAATCTATCCCACCCTTGAATACATGCTCGAAGTTTTCGGATGGACTCAGAGTTGGCTGTGGTCGGGTGCTTCCAGGGGCCTGTATCGGCAAGCTGCGGCGCTGGAGGATCATGGCAGGAAGAGTTTTTCCTCCTTCTACTGTCTGCGTGAGATGATGGGCTGTCGGGACTTTGAGACTTTTTACTGTGCCATGGTCTGCTCTTTATCAGATTACGGTATTGCTTTGCACTGCTGGAACTATATGTTATAATTATGTGTTTTTTGTCAGTTAGTCTTTTATCAATTATGGTATTGTCTGCACTGTTGCAACTAAATGTTAACTATAACTATGTGGTTTTGTGTAGGTTTTTGGTTTGTTGGGTGGTAGTGCTGGTCTCTTGACTTGGCGTGTCTGGGTAGTCTTGTTTTGTCTGATGGGTTTTGGAGCTCCTTTCCGGGGAACGTGCTAAGATGGTTGTGTGACACTGTTATGCAGCAGCCTCTCCAGACTCTGGGTTGGGGATTACCAACGTTATGTGGTTTTTCTTGTGTGGTCTGTTTTGTCATGTGCTTTTTTGTGATATCATTCTGGAGAACGTTGTCTCATTTTCTAACTGCATTGCATTTGTGGTTTCTAAATGACAATAAATGGAATCTCAATCTGACTTATTCTGTATCAGCAGTTTTCAGCGTAGGGATTCCAAAAAAAAATTCACTAGCTTCAGAGAAGAATTCCCTCCATGACGCACTTATACAGTGTCCGCTCAATATGAAAATATGCCCCAAGTTTTAAGTGCCTGCTCTCCAAATGGAAGCACAGCTTCTCAGCAACCACCTTTCAAATTACTTTAGAATGTTATATGTTTTCACTTTGATTACCTACCACCCCTCTAAACTGAAATGAGCCAGAGTCACCCTCATCAACTTTTCCTTATTCAACTAACACATCAGTTCAGAAATCAACCTACTGAATTTTAACTGAACTGTATCCAATGCAAGCTTTCCTCCCCCGAGACAAGACAGCCAAAACTTGTGCAGTCATCTTTTCTCTTTTCTCTATCACCTGAGTAAATGCCTTCTGGAAAATTAAATGTACCATATCTACTGATTCTTCTTTATTCAGTAAACTCATTAAATTCCCATGAACTTCTAAGTTTTTCAAGCATGATTTCACTCTTAGAATACCATGGTAATGCTGCTTGACTGTAATTATTGTTTTTAATGTAAGTTCTGCCACTGCTTATCCAATAATGACTTACCATTTCTTCAAAATGATTTATGTTGATGACTAGTTCAACTGGATCACTATTTCCTGCTTTTTGCTTCCCTCTTTTCTTAAATAAGATAGTTAAATTTGCAGTTTCCCTATCTGCCAGGATCTTTCCAGAATCTAGGGAATGTGGGAAGACCAGGAATAAGGGGATCTTGTAACTTCCAATCTTTTCAAGCACCTCTTTTCTCATCAGCGACAGTTTTAGGTACTACCCCCCACCTCACCCCCCTCCAGCTTTTTCTACGATTGTTGGGCTGCTTTTAGTTTATTCTATCATGAAGATAAACTGCATACTGTATAACAAATTTGTACAAAGTCTGTTCCTTTCCTCATTCCCATTTAATCATTCCCCAGTCTAATCCTTTAAGGGCTCATCATCTAAATGTGACATTCATTTTTATTTATTTGTGGAACTGCTCACCATCTGTTTTTGCACTCTTGTTAGCTTCTGATCATAACCCATTTTCCTTCTCCAAAACAGGACAAAGACTAATGACAAACAAGAGAAAATCTGCAGATGCTGGAAATCTGAGCAACACACACAAAATGCTGGAGGAACTCAGCAGGCCAGGCAGCACCTATGGAAAAAAGTACAGTTCATGTTTTGGACCGAGATGTTGACTGTACTTTTTTCCATAGATGCTGTCTGGCCTGCTGAGTTCCTCCAGCAGTTTGTGTGTGTTGTAAAGACTAATGACTCATTTTCGTTAAATGATCAACACCTATAATGATCAGTTACTGTTGCTGCAAATACTTCAATAATATGGAATGTTTTAAGTTCACTTTAATGTGTAGTTGTTCTGCATAGCATGCTATAATTAGAGAAAAAAATCAGCTTTTGTGAGCATTTAAGTACAATATACACTCAGTGATCACAATATTGGGTACAGGAGGTACCTAATAAAGTGGCCAATGATTGCATGTTCTAAATTTGGCATGTTGTGCATTCAGAGATGCTCTTCTGCACTCCACTTTTGTAATGCTTAGTTATTGAGTTACTGTCGCCGTCCTGTTAGTTTGAACCAGTCTGGCCATTCTCCTCTGACCTTTCTCATTATCAAGGTATTTCACCCACAGAACTGCCACTTACGTGATATTTTTTCCCCACCATTCTCTGTAAACTCTGGAGGCTGTTGTGCATGAAAAACCCAGCAGATTAGCAGTTCTGGTAATACTCAAACCATCCCATCCAGCACCAACAATCATGCCACAGTCAATGTCACCTAGATCACGTTTCTTTCCGCCACTCTGACATTCCGTCTGAACAAAAACTGAACCTTTTGACCATGTCTGCATGCTTTTATGCATTGAATTGCTGCCACATGATTAGCGGATTAGGTATTTGCAGTAACGAGTGTACAAGTGTACCAAATAAAGCGGCCACTGAGTGTAGCTCTTGAAACAAGAACAGACAAGATGTGGAGTAGAGGGACCAAGGCGCAGGGTTCACAAAAGTCTTATAAGTGGGTACAGCCAGTAAGTAGGAAAGCTCACCTTTTTTTGTGGATGGTGAATGAAAAGTAGTCAGACGGTGCTTAAATTAGTGAGAGCATTGATGGAATATTGGTCTTATTTAAGAAAAAAATGCAAATGCCTTCAAAGCTATTTAAGTAAGTGTAAAGGATTATCATCTAGCATATACTGTACAATATATAAACACAAGAGATTTTGCAGATGTGGAAATCCAGAGCAACACACACAAAATTCTGTAAGAGCTCAGCAGGTCAGGTAGCATCTATGGAAATGAATGAACAGTCAACATCTCGGGCCCAGACCTTGCTTCAAGACTGGAAAGAGAGGGGGAAGACAAAAGAATAAAAAGTTAAGGGGAGGGGAAAGAGGACTAGCTAGAAGGTGATAGATGAAGGCAGGTGGGTGGAAAATGTAAAGAGAATTTGATAGGAAAGGAGCGTGGACCATGGGAAACAGGAAAGAACGAGGGAAATTGAGGGAGATGATAGGCAGCTATGAAGAGGTAAGAGGACAAAGTAGGGAATAGAAGAAGAGGGAAGGGGGAGAAAAAATAAATTGCTGAAAGGAGACATGAATGTTCATATCATCTGGTTCCCTAGATGGAACATGTGGTGTTGCCCCTCCACCCTGAAGCTGACAATTTGGACATTGGAAATATGTTTACCTCATGGGAGAATCTACAACCTGGGTTCACAGATGAAGTCTATTATTACTTTAGAGAACTGCAAATCTTTGGAACTCTTCTTCAAATGGTGATGGAAACAGAGTTATTGAATACTCAAAGTAAAAGAAAAAATATTCTTGGTGAGTGAAAAGTGACAGGAAATTGCACAGTCCCTGCAGAAGATCATCACCCCTCATACAAACTTTTCTCCCTCCTGCCATCTGGCAAAAGGTACCAAAGCATTCCGGCTCTCACAACCAGACTGTGCAACAGTTTCTTCCCCCAAGCCATCAGACTCCTCAATACCCAGAGTCTAGAATGACATCTACATCATTTATTATTATATTCAAATTTTTCATTTAATGTGCCCATTGTCTTGTTTATTATTTATTTACTTACTTATTAATTATTGTGCTGCCCTGCACTATTCTGTGCACTTTATGTAGTCCAGTGTAGGTCAGTAGTCTAGGGTAGTTTTTGTGTTGTTTTACATAATCTAGTGTAGCCTTGAGTTGTCTCACATAATCTAGTGTAGTTTTGTGTTGTTTCATTTAGCACCATGGTCCTGGAGGAACATTGTTTCCTTTTTACTGTATACAGGTTTCCCCCACAATCTAAAGGTAGAGCGTTCCTATGAAACCGTTTGTAAACTGAAATGTCGTAAAGCGAAGAAGCAATTACCATTAATTTATACGGGAAAAATCTTTGAGCATTCCCAGACCCAAAAAATAACCTACCAAATCATACTAAATAACACATAAAACCTAAAATAACACTAACATATAGTAAAAGCAGGAATGACATGATAAATATACACCCTATATAAAGTAGAAATATTGTATGTACGGTGCAGTTTCACTTATCAAAATCGGGAAGACAGCGAGTCAAAGTCGATTTGGAAAAATGAAAAATCGGCAGGTACACACATAAGTACATCCATGCATACGCACGTACACGCATGCACAAACAACTGCAAACACAAGGTTTCATGGTCATTGTAGTCTTTCTCGGGGTAAACACACATATAAAGTGAGCGTCTCTTTTTCGTAAAAGCGAAAATCCTCTTTGGTTAGTGAATGTAGGTCTTTCATAACAGCGAGTTGTCGTAAAGCGAACTTTCAAAAAACGGGGGACACCTGTACCGTACCAGCATTTTATGGTCGAAACGACAATGAACGACAACTTGATTTGACTTGAAATGGGAATACAGAAATTACACCAACCATGAACTTCTTAAATGCCACGGTGTAATTAGAGGACCAATAGCCTACTTTTACTGTTCATTTCCACATTCATAACAGAACTAATAACCACACCTTTCCTAATCTGAACAAGAATTCAAAAGTAGCATGAACCTTTCTCTGGAGTTTCAAAACATTCTTTGGCATACACCGAGATTCTGAAGATCGCCAAAATATCCCGAAGGCCAGGGGCCAGTACACCCCATCTTCACATCACTATTGTAACGTGAAGCATGTGTTTACTTGTTGGCTGAAAGTAGCTGCTGCTGTGCCAGTCATCGATTGGCCCATTCAAAGGATGCAGCAGCTCTTTCCCATTGGTTGTCTTGTGTGCCACGGCAGCAGAGTCCAGTTTCTGGTGCCACAGGGGCTTCTGTTCATCTCTGGACACACATCTTCACACTGGGTCGTGACCAGTGTTGCAGAACCATTAGGAAAGTATGCTGCAAATATAGGAGGGTCCATGCACAATCTTAGCCAAGTATCTGGTTGTTGAATGTTTAGTTTTGTAGTTCTGTAACTTGGGGAAACTTAATGAGGTACTTGTTGAGTTTGAAGTGCTACTGAATGTTTAATATCGGAATTTGTTTAACTTTGGGTGGCTTACATGTTCGGTCAAGCGTTTTACTAGTTGTCTGTAAATAAATGATTAATATGCTTATTTGCAATCAGTGTCTTCTGTCTCATTGACCTAACCTGTGAACCTGTTTCCTCGCAACAATTATTGAGCACTTCAATCTAAAAACAGGTCCCCCGGTGATCAAGACAAAAGGGGTCATTAGCCCATTAGCCCCAACCCCATCCACTGTCCTGTCATAATTCCCATAGAGAAGGTGTAGTTCTTTATCAGGCTGGGCTTGTAGATCTGTCAACTAGAGCACCTCATTGCTTCCATTTCAACGCAAGGTGAAATTATATAAAGAAGTTCAGATGTGGTATATTATAGGAACAGGAGCTTGGCCCACCATGCTAACCATTTATGCGAATTCTGTTCTCCAACACTTCAGAATCAGGTTTACTATCATAGACTTGTATGATGTGAAATAAGTTGTTTTGTGACAGCAACACTTAACCCACTCTCCCCTCCTACCCCTCCTCACAGCCCCCCCACCCTGCTCTCATGACTACACCCCTCCCACACCTGAAACCACCATGGTGGGCTTCACAGCTGAACAAGTGAGAAGACAGCTGAAACATCTCCACCCAAGCAAGGCTGCAGGCCCGAATGGTGTCAGCCCCAGGGTGCTCAAAGCCTGTGCCCCCCAGCTATGTGGAGTACTTCACCATGTCTTTAACCTGGGCCTGAGTCTCCAGAGGGTTCTTGTGCTGTGGAAGACGTCCTGCCTTGTTCCTGTACTGAAGGCGCCGTGCCCCAGTGGCTCCAATGACTACAGACTGGTGGCATTGACCTCCCACATCATGAAGACCCTGGAGAGACTTGTTCTAGAGCAGCTCCAGCCTATGTTCAGGCCACACTTAGACCCCCTCCAGTTCACCAATCAGCCCCGACTAGGGGTTGAGGATACCATCGTCTACATGCTGAACCGTGTTTACGCCCACCTGGACAAGCCGGCGAGCACTGTGAGGGTCATGTTTTCCAGTGCATTCAACACCATCCACCCTGCTCCGCTGGGCGAGAAGCTGACAGTGATGCAGGTGGGTGCTTCCCTGGTGTCATGGATTATTGATTACCTGACCGGCAGACCACAGTACGTGCACTTGCAGCACTGTGTGTCAGACAGAGTGGTCAGCAGCATTGGGGCTCCACAGGGGACTGTCCTGTCTTCCTTTCTCTTCACCATCTACACCTCAGACTTCAACTACTGCACAGAGTCTTGCCACCTTCAGAAGTTTTCTGATTACTCTGCTATAGTTGGATGCATCAGCAAGGGAGATGAGGCTGAGTACAGGGCTACGGTGGGAAACTTTGTCACATGGTCCGAGCAGAATCATCTGCAGCTTAATGTGAAAAAGACTAAGGAGCTGGTGGTGGACCTGAGGAGGGCTAAGGTACCGGTGACCCCTGTTTCCATCCAAGGGGTCAGTGTGGACATGGTGGAGGATTACAAATACCTGGGGATACGAATTGACAATAAACTGGACTGGTCAAAGAACACTGAGGCTGTCTACAAGAAGGGTCAGAGCCGTCTCTACTTCCTGAGGAGACTGAGGTCCTTTAATATCTGCCGGATGATGCTGAGGATGTTCTACAAGGCTGTGGTGGCCAGTGCTATCATGTTTGCTGTTGTGTACTGGGGCAGCAGGCTGAGGGTAGCAGACAGCAACAGGATCAACAAACTCATTCGTCAGGCCAGTGATGTTGTGGGGGTGGAACTGGACTCACTGACGGTGGTGTCTGAAAAGAGGATGCTGTCTAAGTTACATGCCATTTTGGACAATGACTCCCATCCACTCCATAACGTACTGGTTAGGTGCAGGAGTACATTCAGCCAGAGACTCATTCCACCGAGATGCAACACTGAGTGTCATAGGAAGTCATTCCTGCCTGTGGCCATCAAACTTTACAACTCCTCCCTCGGAGTGTCAGACACCCTGAGCCAATAGGCTGGTCCTGGACTTATTTTCACTTGGCATGATTAACTTATTATTTAATTATTTATGGTTTTATATTGCTATATTTCTAAACTATTCTTGGTTGGTGCGGCTGTAACGAAACCCAATTTCCTTCGGTATCAATAAAGTATGTCTATCTATCTAGTACAAAGAAATAAAATGATGTTAAACAGTGCAAGGTAAAGGGAAAAAAAAACAAGACACGTGGCTCAAAATCTGAGTCTTGCCAACTCAAATTCTCATCTAGGTGGTACTTAAGCTAGAGAGTCATTGCTTTTCTCCACACTAATGGACAAGTGGTCAACGGATCGCAATAAGGCTCCATTCCCATCCACTGTTCATAACCCAAACTGCTCCTAAATCCGAAATGGAGAAAAACTGTGTTTGGGAGAGTGAGCAGATGGAGGAAGAGCAGCCTGCAGCTGGACTCACTGTCAGTGAGTGAACGACTGTCTATACAGTGCTCCTTGCTCTACTCAGGATCAGCCCAGCCTCGGTGATCACAGAAAGGGAAAGAGGTGGAGAGCTGGGAAAAGGAGGTGCATGGAAATAACTTGTTTTCACGGCAGCTGGCAAATCTATCTCCAAGCATCCCACCAATCTCCCAAACAATCATTTGTATGTGCGGGCTGTCCCCAAAACCCAGTGTCCGTGCCCTCAGAAGGAGATATAACAGACATTGCGAACACCAACTGCTGGATTAATTCAGATGAGAAAAGATTATGCAAGTCAGTGCTTTGATGATGAATGAGCTTAAATGAATCTCACTATTTCCAATGAACTTGCTTCTGATTTGTTATTGCTGCAAAGCTGAATAAGAACAAAGTATTGGAAGAAAGAAGTCTATCCACATGTCTCCATTTCAAAACAAACACCATTTTAAACTGGCAATATCACAAGGTAAAGAAATCAACTCACTGGAAGGAGATGGACAATGAACTTCCCTTCCTGTATATCTTAGCAATTATTAATATTTAAAATTGAGAATCATTAAATCTTAATTTTGATTCCCCTGTTTAAAAATTCATGTTTGCATTTGTACTCCTGACATAAAACAAGATATGCAGCAGAGGACATAATTTTGCATCTCACAACGTTTTTGCACGTGTATTAACAAGGTGTTTCTGCACTGAAATATGTCAACTCTTTCTATCTCCTGTGAGCAGTTTTCAGGTTTGGGGAAAACCCCATTGTTAATGGGAAATGTGGTGTCAAGAAATAGCTCATTAACAAGAAAAGGTACTCAAGATTTGACAGCTACAGACCTGTTAAGTATATTAGAGCCATTTATGTGTCAATGCAAGAATCACTCATTACTTTAAAAATGGCTGATGCTGAGAATTAATACTGCACCCTCCAAATAAGGCAGCCTTCTTTCATTTGCCATCACAGTATCAAATTCTTCTCCAACCATCAAATTAACTAAATTAAACACTCCAAATTTATTTGATTTTCATTGGTCATCAGTCTAACACAGAGAATCCCTTCTTCTTCGGCTGTCCATCGATTTTCGATGATGACTGAGGCCTGGGTAAGGTTGTATGGAAGACTGGCATCTGCCCATGCTGCAAGTCTCCCCTCTCCATGCCACCCATGTTGTCCAAGGGCATTAGGACCCATACAGCTTGGCACACGTGTAGTCACAGAGCAATATGTGGTTAAGTGCCTTGCTCGAGGACACAACACACTGCCTCAGCTGAGGCTCGAACGAGCAAGCTTCAGGTCACTAGACTGATGCTTTAACCACTTGGCCACACGCTACACTACAGAGAATCCCAGAGGTGGTAAGAAGAGAAAGTTTTACAGATGGGAATAACCAGCGGTGATGCAATTAAGTTAACAGAAGTTGAAGGGTCATGGTCATCTCTAGCACCAGGGTATGTAGTATTGCAATAGGCTGACAAATCCCTCACCACCCCTTTACAACCCTGAATGAGCAATTACAAAACAGGAAGAAAAGGCTCCAAGAATTTCAAAATACTCAGACGTCATTTCTCTGAGGATCATCATTTTGTCACAGGAGGGAGGTTTGTGAGTCCCTGAGATATCCCAGGAATGACGCTGTCTGGAGCTTAGCTCCAGGTAGAGTTATTCATAGTGGTCAGGTTAGTGGGGGGGGGGGGGGGGGGTTTGCAGACATAGAAAGATCCAACCAAGACCTCACTGGTGGAAGATGATGACACATCACGTGGCAGTGAAAGGCAGAGGAAGGCTGCAGCGATGAAGGATCCCCAGTTGTCTTGCATTCCATGCCACCAGATTCTGACCAGTCAAGGCCTGTGCCCATGCACCAGCCTCCCCGCATTAAGCAAAGTCATGCAAAGGTGTTCTCCATTAATGGAATAACATCATCCCTTGGAAGAACATCATACTCAAGTGATTGCACAACTCAATGTTAAGAGAGCAAGAATGGAAAAGACGAGGCCAAAGTGTTTGTAAACATCATGAATTATAATTAGTATAGCAATGACCTCCTTTCAGTGTCATACCTTCTGCCACCTGGAAAATTAAATTATATACTTTGCTGACTTGCACATATTTTAAATTTGCTGGGTCAAAATCCTGGAACTTCCCTCTTAACATTACCACGAGTGTCTCAGCACTGCACAGCCTACAGTCAACCTCGTCAGAAACAAACACCATCTGTTAACACATCTTCCTCCACAAATCAATGTTTGCAACCAGAAGCAGAACTATAGTAAATAAATAATTATATTGAATTATGTCAAAACTGACAATTTCATTGAAATTTATGTAGAGTCTCATGGATAATTTTCATGTTTATTTCTAAGAATTCTCCAAAAACAAAAAAGATTCATTTTTTATTTGATAAAATGACATCTGCACTGATATCTCACATATGAATATGAGTTCCAATCTTCAAAGAAAGGCACCAAAATTGATAGAACATTAACATTTAAATTGAAAATGTTGACCATGTTTGTATTCAAGTGCAAAGCAAATCATTTTCATGGCTCAGATGTTTTCATCAATAGCTATGATAAGACTTCCTTCGCTGGGTGTTTGAGGAAAGTTCACTGCACCACTTCTTAACATCTCAAGTGACAGCCAAACTGACAGAATTGGTTAAAAACCATTATGGAAAGGCAAATTATTCTATAGATGCTGTGCGACTGTAATACAGCATTGGAAGGTTCTAGGAGGCAAGCCAACAGGGTTGAATTTTGACAAGCATAAAAGGAAGTTATGAAGGAATTATTCTCACTCAGCAGTAGTTTTGCACCTGCTTCAGTTTAGCTGCCCTCCAAGAGGACCACAATCTTATTGTAGGGTTTGGAAGCTAGTGTGCCTCATTGACCCGGAGAGGTATGTTGGCTGGAATTATGCTCTTGTGCTTTGGCTCTTGATAGGGTCACCAATGCCAAACAGGGCAAAGGGTAAAGGCCAGACTAAGAGTGGTCCACCAGTCCTCCAGGGTGAACAACCTTGACTAGTCAGAAACAATTGTTATGGAAACAGCAATGAAGAATCCTCCTGCATCTTGTGCGATTAAGAACCCTGAACCACACCTGGGGCACAATAGAGAAGATGGCCGAAGACCGACAGAGATAGAGGAGCTTCATTACTGCCCCTAAACACCAGCAGCGTAACAGGCGTAAGTCTGTTTAGTAGCAAATAAAGCAAAGCCAATGTTCAGCTGGTTCTTTGCTTATTCAAGGACTGCATCAAAATTTCAAAGTGCGTATACAGTACCTTGAAAAAGTATTTAGCCCCCATAACTGTCTTCCGATTTTACTGTCCCCTTTAAATTTAAAATATAATCAAGTAGGATTTTTTGAGCTAATCTACTAAACATTGTGCATCATGCCGAAACCAAAAGAAAAATTCCAAATCTGTCTACAGCTTACTAAAAATTAAAAACCAAAATTGTGAGGATGAAGAAGTATTCATACCCTTTGTAATTACTATGCTAATTTTCCTCAGGAGCAATATTATTATCTTACCTCACCCAATTTGTTGATGTAGAAAATTGGAGGATCACCCCTGAATAAATATCCCCTCTCTCTGTAAAGTCCAACAGTATGTTAAGTTTTCAACAGGCCAAACCAAAATGAAGACAAAAGAGCATTCAAGATGAGTCAGGGAATAGAGAGGCACGAATCTGGAGAAGGGTATAAGACCATCTCAAAGGCACTGAACGTACCTCAGAGCTCAGTGCAGTCCATCATGAAACAGTGGGAAAAAATACGTAATTTAGGAATACAGATACAAAATTCCCTGAAAGTGGTGTCACAGGGAGATAGGGTAGTAAAGAGAGCTTTTGGTACATTGGTCTTTATAAATCAAAGTATTGAGTATAAGAGTTGGAATGTTATGGTGAAGTTGTATAAGGCATTGGTGAGGCCGAATTTGGAGTATTGTTTGCAGTTTTGGTCACCTAATTACAGGAAGGATACTAATAAGGTTGAAAGATTTCAGAGAAGGTTTACAAGGATGTTGCCGGGTCTTGAGAAACAGCGTTACAGAGAAAGGTTGAATAGGTTAGGGCTTTATTCCCTGGACCATAGAAGAATGAGGGGAGACTTGATAGAGGTATATAAAATTATGATGGGTATAGATACAATGAATGCAAGCAGGCTTTTTCCACTGAGGCTGTGGCTGAGGCTGAGGCTGGGAAAAAAATAAAAGAGGACATGGGTTAAGGGTGAAGGGGGAAAAGTTTAAAGGGAACATTGGGGGGGGGCTTCTTCACACAGAGTGGTGGGAGTGTGGAATGAGCTGCAGGATGAAGTGGTAAATGCAGGCTCACTTTTAACATTTAAGAAAAACTTGGACAGGTACATGGATGAGGTGTATGGAGGGATATGGGCCAGGTGCAGGTCAGTGGGACTAGGCAGAAAAATGGTTCGGCACAGCCAAGAAGGGCCATAAGGCTTGTTTCTGTGCTGTAATGTTCTATGGTAATCACAGCCACACTGCATAGGTCAGTCCGCCTCTCTAAACTTAGTTGAAAGAGAAGTATGGCACTCGTAAGATAGGCTACTGTGATACCAACATTCACTCTGAGTGAGCTGCAGAAGTCAGCGACTGCAACTGGAGATGAAGTTCATGGCTTCACAATCTCAAAGACTTTGCACAAAAAGGGTATTTATGGAAAAGTGGCAAGGTGGAAGCCCTGAATAATACAAACCATCTCCTTGCCCATAAAGACTTTGCAAAGTGTCATTAGAACATACAAACACTAAATGGTATGTGTGACCAGGTACCACCACCCCCATTTTAAAGTATGATGGAAGTAGAATCATGCTATGGGGATGCCTTTCGGCAGCAGAGACTGGAAATCTGGTCAGGATTGATGAGAGGATGAATGCTGCTAAACGCAGAGAGATCCTGGATAAAAACTTGTCAGTCTCCGCCAGAAAGCTTAAACTGGGGAAGAAGTTTGTCTTTCAGCAGGACAATAACCAAAAGCACACTGCCAGAGCAATCATGGAGTGACTTCAAATGAAGAAAATTAATGCCCTTGAGTGGCCCCGTCAGAATCCTGACCTTATCCTGATTGAATATCTCTGGCAAGACCTCAAAATTGCTGTCCATCAGGGTTCCACAACTAACCCTGCACAACTTGAGCAATTTTGCAAGGAGGAATGAAAAAAATCTTGCTCCATCACATTGTCAAAGCCAACAGGGACTAATTCAAAAAGACTACAGGCCGTGATAGCTGTGAGAGGTGGTTTAACTAAGTTGTGAGCAAAGAGCAATGAATACTTTTGAATAATAACCATTTCAGTTTTTGAATTGTAGATTTTCATGTTTTACAATTGTCCCTTTTTTTATGGTTCTGCTGTGAAAAAGGAGCATGCAATTCACAAATAAAAATTCTCAGTTTCATTGATCAAAATCCCTGGTTGTAATACTCTTTTATGTCAAGTCAAGTCACTTTTATTGTCAATTCGACCATAGCTGCTACATACAGTACATAGTAAAAATGAGACGTTTTTCAGGACCATGGTGTTACATGACAGTTCAAAAACTAGACTGAACCACACCAAAAAACAGTACAGAGAAAAAAAAAGGAAAAAAAAAACTACACTAGACTACAGACCTACCCAGGACTGTAGTCAACAAAGGGTTGAGAACAAAGGGTTGGGAGCCAAAAACATTTACAAGGCACTGTATGTCACCATATACAGTGGATTCTAGTTAATTAGGACACATCAAGACCAATACATTTTGGCCCAATTAGCCAATGATTTAATGAATTGGTTAGAAAGGTATAAAAAAAAGACAAACTATCATTTGAGTGAGTAAAAAATTATGTATTTATTGAAATACAGAAGAAATAAGAACACTATCAATACTACTAGTCATTGTCCATCGTATCCGATGATGACAGGAAACCTGTGCTGGAGAGTTTTTAAAGTGGAAAAGCCATTGCACTGGGGCATTTCCAGTCTCTCAGAAGTCTGGATTCAGTAGGAC
The DNA here is from genome assembly GCF_030144855.1 of Hypanus sabinus. NCBI lineage: Eukaryota > Metazoa > Chordata > Chondrichthyes > Myliobatiformes > Dasyatidae > Hypanus > Hypanus sabinus. The sequence continues at coordinate 162,980,553 of NC_082712.1, forward strand.
GAGCAGACATCACAACTGGGGTCTTTCCTGTTTGCAGTTTATGACCGTGACTTCTTCTGTGCCTTGTCAGGTCCTTTGTTCTCCACATACCATTGCAGAACCGCGTTCCTGGCTATTTAACCTCACTGTAGATCTCATCCACCCAGTCTGCCAGAGCTGGCTTTACATGCTAGGACAGGCATGTCCCCATCTTACCAGGGTATGAGACCTGCCAGCTACCCTCAACTCGTTTATCCCATTTGCCAAACCAGCATACTGGGGTGTGACCGCTGTTGCATGGAAAGAGCTACTTGGAGCTACAGGTAAGAGCTGAGTGTCTGGTGTCTCTTAACATTTAAGATGATTGCCAATACCTTGAAATTCTTTGTAGTTCCTAACTTGTTGAAGTAGTGATTGTTTCATTTTCACTTCTGGCATTTCCAAGTCTGAATGCTTGAAACCGCAGTGGGTAAAACTATACTGAATTGTCTTGGTGCTTATTTCTCACCAACTATCAGTGACAAAAATCACTTTTTTTAAAAAAAAATCACTGCTTCTTGAACACAAACACAGATAACTGGCGCTATTTAAAAACTGTTTGCTCTAAGCACAGTGTAGTGCCAAATGGCAAGATCACGTGCACGTGACTGACACTGGTTAGGAAATGTTATGCAATAGTCTACTTCCCAAAATTAAGCAGCATATTGTCCCAAATAAAACCCAGCTATTTCTTAAATTTCACTCTTTTTAACTGTTGTCCCAAATAAGCAGTGCACAAATTAATCAATGGCCCAATTAACCGTAAACTGCTATACTACCTTGAGATTCATTTTCTTGCAGGCATTCACAGGAAATCAAAGAAATGTAATAGAATCAATGGAAAAACACAAAAATGGAAAAATAGACAATGTGCAAAAGACAGACTGTAAATAATATAAAAATAATACCGAAAACATATTACTTAAAAGTGAGTCCAAAAATGTGGAAGTTCTGTTCATCATTTCAGTTCTCCACCAGTTCAGAGCTGATGTGAGTGAAGTCTTTGCCTTATGCTGTTGAAATATTGTCAAGAGTCTGCTTGGATATTAAACAGTTACTTCTGTCACTTGGGGAGCCCCATGTTCCTGTTTGACTTCGTGCAATTCCACAAGTTACATGTGAGATGAGAAAAGGTGGATTCTGTTTACTTGTTTCCTATTCCTTGCATATTCTTTATGCTTTACAAGTCAAATTTATTGTCATATGCACAAGAACAGTGAGGTACAGGTACAATAAAATCTTGCTTGCACCACAAGGAGTTAGAATCAGCCAATGCACAAAACACATTATACAAGACAATGAACAAAAAGATAAGACCACAAAACATTAGTGTAAAAGAAACGATTAACCCATGGTAGTGCAAGAGGTTGTCTGTAATGTTCTGTTGCTGAGCTAGGATTAGGGTTGGTCAGATATCTAACAGCTACAGGAAAGCAGCCATTCCTGAACCTGATGGTGTGGTAATTCAGGCTTACTCATTTAAAATCAATGCATTATCTCAAGCATTCATCCATCTCTCTTGTAATAGGGATCTTACATCTGCAGAGAAGAATGGGTCCCCTAGATGGGCTTCCTGAAAGACTCAAAGACCCATTGGCAATTAATACAGTACCTTAAGAATTTGAATGTCCCCAGGATGCTACGCTAAAATCCACCAAATTGTTTGCATTCCTGCAGTCTCTGTTCTAATAGAAATCTGAGGAAAGGTGAGCAAAGAGTTCTGTATTACCATCCATTTCAATGTTTGTTGAATGCTGAATCCCAGAACGAATGGACATTGGAGATTGCGGCAAGTTCTGCCAAGCTTGACTATTTTATAACCAAAGTTGGATATCTCTTTGGAGGAAAAATAAAGTATTTTCCAACCTATTCCATTCAACTTTAAACCGAGATGGTGAGAGTGTTTGTCAAATTAGTTGCAGGAGACGTACTCATGTTTCAAATATTGAAATGTCTGCCACCATTTTAAATTTACTCTAGTCAAATTTATTAAGTACTGGGTGATCTGTCAGCTAAAAGTCATCTCTATGATTTGGGAGGAAATCGATATACTGTACCAAGAATAAACCCACATAATCACACATCGAGCTTGTAAACTCCACAAAGGCAGCATCAAACTAACAAAAATTAAAGGCAGCAGTACAATATTCAAAAGGTGCAATGCCTCTATATTTAGGAAACAGAATGCAACTGGGAAAGTACCACCTGCTATTGCATTCAGTAGGACAAGAGTAGAGAACACATGGGCAAGAAACAGAGCATTAGTTATACTTGGGAGGACCACTGAATTCAGGACACCAGAGGTGTGAATCACCTGCCACAAATGTTGTACCACTTAAGCGGGCCAGTCTCAGCCCTGATCTGCAACACCTTATTCATTGTGGTCAGCTGATGTGTTTAAAATTAATAGTTTGTCAATAGTAAATGATGTAAGTCTGCAAACACTCTGTTGCTCACACAATCCGACTTAAAACACCAAGGAAAATGTATTAGATACCTTTAACATATTAAGCATGCAATGCTCAAGAAATTCAGTGTGAATTTTTGGCACAGAATTGACAGTACAAGTCTTTTGTACACAGAATTAAAAAGAGTATACACAGGATAAATGCAAAGTGGTTTATTTTTCCCTCCTGAAGTTGGGTGACACTAGAACTAGCTGACGCCAGTGATGAAATGAGCAAAGTCAGCCCTTGGACAAAAAAAAGAGAGCTCATCTGGGTTGGTTTGATGAAAATGACTGAAATATCACCGGGCTAGAAGAAGGAGGTATTTCTCGCATGGCAAAACAACATCACGAAAAGCAATCACTTCAAACATCTTCAGAAGCAAGCACAGACTGCGTTTTGCAGAATGTGAATGGAACAGGGGGAGAGAATGCAGAAATCCAGGGCTACAATGACACCAAAATTTTTTAAGATGCTCTTCAGTGCCATTGTTCCGCTTGGTGGCACAATAATATCAGTGCTGGACTCCAGAGCGAGGGTTCCCAACTTCGAATCCAAGTCGGGTTGAGCATCGAGCTAGCAACTCAGCCTCGTAAAAACAAGAATAGCTTGCTACAGAAACACCGTCGTGGTGGTGCCCCGATAACTCCACTGACAAGTTAAGGGCTATTCCTCTTCTTCTTCTTCTTCTTCAGTGCCATCAAAGCAATCTATGGACCACACAAGCCATGCATCATGCCCCTTCTGTCACCAGGTGGCGCAGTCCAGCTCAGAGAGGAAAAGAACATTAATGACAGATGGAATGAGCACTTGAGCAACTTGTTCAACAGGCCTTCCATTGTAGACCAGGCTGCACTTGATCAGATCTCTCTGAAACCGATTGCCAACAGCCACAACCTCCCTCCTACAATGGTTAGACCATAAGACCATTGAGTCCACTCCAGCAGTTCATCATGGCTGATCCCAGATCCCATTCAACTCCATTCACGTGCTCTCTCACTATAATCCCTTGATGCCCCTACCAATCAGGAATTCAGCAACTTCCGCCTCAAATATATGCACGAACTTGGCCTCCACCGCGGTCTGTGGTAGAGCATTCCACAGACTTACTACTCTCTGGCTATAAAAGAAATCCTTCTTACCTTTGTACTAAAGGGTGGCCCCTCAATTTTGAGGCTGTGCCCTCTAGTTCTGGATACTACCACCATAGGAAACATCCTCTCTACATCCACCCTATCTAGTCCTTTCAACATTTGGTAGGTTTCAACGATATCTCTCCCCTTCCCCCATATTATTCCAAATTCCAGTGAGTCCAGTGATGCAGCCAGTCAGGATGCTCTCAATTGAGCCCCTGTAGAAAGTTCTTAGGATTTAGGGGCCCACACCAAACTTCCTCAACCATCTGAGGTGAAAGAGGTGCTGCTGTGCCTTTTTCACCACACAGCTGGTGTGCACAGGTCCTCGGTGATGTGGATGCTAAGGAAGTTGAAGCTGACTGGCTGCATCACTGCCTGGTGTGGGAACTGTACCTCCCTTAATCGCAGGACTCTGCAGGGAGTGGTGCGAACAGCCCAATGCATCTGTAGTTGTGAACTTTCCATGATTCAGGACATCTACAAGGACAGGTGTGTAAAAAGGGCCCAGAGGATCATTGGGGTCCCAAACCATCTCAACTACAATCTATTCCAGCTGCTACCATCCGGGAAATGGTACCGCAGCATCAAAGCCAGGACCAACAAGCTCCGGGATAGCTTCTTCCACCAGGCCATCAGACTGATGAACCCACGCTGACTTGAGCGTACTCCATATTACATTGACTGTTCTATTGATAAATAAATTACTACGATTGCACATTTAGATGGAGACGTAACATAAAGATTTTTACTCATCATGTATGTGATGGATGTAAGAAATAAAGTCAATTCAATTCAATTAAATCCATTATCCAAATTACTGATGAACAATGTGAAAAGTAGTAGTCCCAATGCTGACCCTGAGGAACACCACTAGTCACCAGAGCTAACCAGATAAGGCCCCTTTTATTCCCACTCGCTACCTCCTGCCTGTCAGCCATTCTGCTATCCATGCAAGGATCTTTCCTGTAACGCCATAGGATTTTATCTTGTTAAGCAGCCTCATGTGTGACACCTTATCAAACGCCTTCAGAAAACCAAGTAAATGACATCTACTGCCTCTCCTTTGTCCACCCTGCTTGTTACTTCCTCAAAGAACTCCAACAGATTTGTCAGGCAAGATTTTCCTTTGCAGAAACCGTGCTGACTTTGACTCTTTTTTTTAAATCAGTCGTCTCCAAGTACCTCTAAATTAGCCATTGTTCATTTAAATTCTGTGAAAGCCACTGGGAAGGACAGAATCCCTGCCAGGATCTTCAAGTCAATGGGTCCAGATGGACTAACAGGCTTCCATAACTATCTGACAAGCATCTGAGAAGATGAAGACATACCAAATGAATTCAGGGACACAATCCCTGTACCTCTTCCCAAGAGAAAAGGCAGCAAAGCTGACTGCAGTAACTACTGCAGCATCTCACTGCTTTCAATCACTGGACGATCCTAGCCTGTGTCATTCTCAGCCACCTAATCACAACCATATCGGAGAAGAGCCTGCCTGGGACATAGTGCAGGTTCTTCCCTAGGAGAAGTATCATCGATATGATGTCCACTATTGTCTTCATACGTTTGGCCAAGGCTTTTGACATCATCATCAGAGAAGCACTCTAGACAATCTTGTCAAGGTTGGGATTCCCACCATATTCGTCAGTCTTACTCATCCTTCCTATTATAATATGACTGCCTTTGTCCTCTCAAATGGGGAAGCATCAGAGCCATTCAATATCCCAAATGGTGTGAATCAAGGGTATACACTGGTTCCCGTGCTGTTCAACCTCTTTTTCACATGCATACTCAAACCCACAATCAGGGAGCCTGAACACAGCGTGTACTTGCAATACAAACTTAATCTGTGTCACCTAAAATCAAACAAAATGATTAAATGAGTCATCTTCAAACCACTGCTTAGAGACAGCTGCTTTCTAATGGCCTGCTCAGAGTGTGATCAGCAACCGGTTATTGACAGGTCTGTTTGGCCGACCATCAATCGGGACAAAACAGAGACCTTATTTCAGCCTGCGCGTGAACCTGCTGCTATACAGCCTTCCATCACCATCGAAGGCACAACACTGAGGGTAGTAAGGGAATCGAAATACCTTGGCAGTGTTATCTCCAATGAGGGTTCTTTGGATAAAGGAATCAATGCCAGAATTTGCAAAGCCAGTCAGAACTGCAACCACATGTTCTAAATTAGCACAATATCCAGATATCCACTAGATCAACTTGTTGTCCTCACCAGCCTCCTGTATGATTGTGAAATGTGGACCATATACAAAAATTAACTCGATCTGCTGGAGTTGTGCTTCCACATTCATAGCCTGAGATCCATTGTGGATTTCCATTGGCTTGACCATATCACAAACCTGGAAGTCCTCAATTGGGTAAAGATTACCAGTAATGAAGCAGTAATCCTGAAAGCACAGTTTCATTGGACCAGGCATGTTAGATGAATGGAGGACTCCAAACTCCCTAAGCAACTGTTCTATGGCCAATTATCACTGGGAAACAGAAACCATGGTAGACCTGTAAGAGGTATAAAGACTGTGTGAAAACCAGCATTGCTCATAGTGGGCTTGCTTACTGGCATCAGGAACATAGGGCATTAGGCAAAATTGACTGGCACACCTTGGTTAAACTTGCTCACAGCATCTTAGAAATTAGGCATCACATGAACCTGGAGACCACCCGAAAGAAGAGGAAAGTTGCAACAACAGCCATGACCACGGAATCAGGACAATTCCCTCACCCCCACTATGAATGTTTATGCTGTTCAAGAATTGGCCTCTGCAGTCACTTCCAAACACACATCAGATGAGCTGCACAAGCACAACTGCCATCATCAAAATCAATGGAAAATCAACACAGGGTGAAATTAGAACTAGAGAGCATAGGTTAATGGTGAAAGGTGAAAAATTTAAGGAGAACATGAGGATGAACTTCTTCACTCTGAAGTGGGTGCGAGTGTGGAAATGAGCCGAAAGTGGTAGATGCTGGTTTGATTGCAACATTTAAGACAAGTTGGGATAAGTCCATGATTGGGAGGTGTGCAGGGTTGTGGTCCAGGTGTGGATCAATGGGATTAGGCATAATCACAGTTTAGCATGGACGGGCTGAAGTGCCAGGATCGGTGCTGTAGCGCTCTATGAGATAATAAATCACCGTTTCCGCTCATTCTGTGAGCTCTGCCTCAATGAGGAAAAATATCGATTGGATGAAATTTGACAAAGATTTAACATGGCTGAATCCCAGCATAATTTTCAAATTATATATGATACTGAGCCTCAATAGAAAACCCAAGCTATCTATATAATTGAGAGTGATTGCTTCAATGGCTGTTAGCTTTCAACATCAGCTGACAGCTCCAGACAGTAATCCAAGAACAATTATGACATACGTTAACTGCTGGATTCCCCCAAGGCATGGTATTTGGCCTGATATTTTCTTTAATCTTCTTGAATGACCTGGTATGACACATCATATTACAGATTAATCTCTTTATGGGGAGGATAGTATCAGCATAATTTACTAAATGTCTGTGTTCCTAATAATGACGTTAGGTTGCATACTCACTTGCACATCAGATTGTCAGATAGATAACAATATCTTTCCCTGTTTAAAAGAGACTGGAAACAACATGTTCTGCCAATAATCAAGACAACTACAGAAATAACTTGGACTTTCTGGACGCTCGGTTTTCATAGCAACACAACAATAGACTCTATGCAAACAATAGCTGTTTTGGCCAAGAATATTGTTGGGAATGAGGTGTCTTTCCATGCAGTTTTCCAGATCCCAAAATAAATATTCCCCAAACAAAAATCAGGATGCAGGAAGGAGTAACTGTCTGGGGTCCATGGGATCTGCTCTTGCACCACTATTGACCTTTATCCAAGTCACAGATAATATTTGTAACGTTCTACTTAAGATTTTTACTGCTATGCTGCAGGTATTTCACTTTTAGCAGTTCTGTAAGAGTAGTCTGCTTTCAGCCTGTTTGGGTTTCAGCGAAGATAAGGGGCTTTGATGTTCATCTTAGGAATGTTGTGTCAGTCAATCAGGATGGTGGAACTGGATCTCTTGCTCCTGCTCTCTTCTACCCCTGGTATTGTTAATATAGGTATTTATCATTGTGCAGTGAACTGTGGATTGATAACCAATGCTTGGTTATAGATATGTTTGTTCAATAAAGTTCAAAAAAGTAACTGTATGGATAAGTTAACATTCTTAAATATACTTTATGACTGTATGCAGAGTACGGTCTGCTATTTCTTGCCAACGGGTGATTACATGGGATTAGTGAGTTACATAGCATTCACACAAATCGGGGTTTGGGTGGGTGAGACATCCCCCACCTCATGGGTTTTGTGAGACCCAGGTCATATCCAACGGAACATATAAAAAGTAGTTTTCTCACAGCTGAGTCCAGTAGCTATTAGCGAGGGGCATCTCTAGAGACACCTAGTGAGAAGGGGTTTCATGTCTTCTCACGTGCCATGCATAGGAAGCTGCTGGGCAGCTGAAAGCTTTCACAGTCACAAAAATAAGCAAAGAATTTGAAAAAAAATCCAAAACTAAAGCACCGCAGATACTTGAAACCCAAAGGGGAACAGAGCTTGTTGTTAATACTTATCAGAGTAGGCTTCCTGGCTTGCTAAGTTATTTTACAAGGGGATACACACACAAGGGAAACTCAAATGCATGATAAGGTAGCAATTAGTGCAATCGCCTTACAGGAATGACCAATTGGGGTGCAATCCCTGATGCTGTCTGTATGCAAGTTCACCCCAAAACTGTGTGGGGCTCCTCTGGGCATTTCGGTTTCCTCCCACAATCCAAAGACATAGGGTTAGTAAGTTGGGGGTACAGTATGTTTATTGATTTATTGATGTATAGTGTGGAATAGGCCATTCGAGCTGCACCCCACAGCAACCCCTGATTTAACCCCGGCTTAATCACGGGACAATTTACAAAGAACAATTAGCCTACCAACCAGTAAATCTTCGGACATAGGTAGAGGAAACCCATGCTGTCACGGGGATAACGTCCAAACTCCTTATATGCAGCAGCGTGAATTGAACAGGGTCACTGTTACTATAAAGCATTATGCTAAACACTATGTTACAATGTTCCCTCTAAGGTATGCATGGCACACATCTTTCGCTACTAGCGCACAAAGGAATTTGAACTGCTCACGAAAGATTGTCACCCTCTACCTCATTGGCATAGTAAGTATATTTCATGATTGTACATTTCCTTTTCCAGTTGCCGATGTGGACGGTGTTGACAGCATGGAGTTCACAACAAGTTGTCTGCTGAACTGGCTTATTTATGCTGTATTTATTGAAAAGATTATTCAGTACGCACAGTTTGTTGTTGCTGGGCAAATAATTGCACAGCACAACATTCTTGCACACAAATTGGAGGGAACATTGCTATGTTACCATGCCAGAAGTATGGCAACACCTGCAGTCTGATCCCAGCACGAGCCTCATTGATTTGATTTGATGCGAAGATGCATTTCATCTGTGTGTTTTGATGTACAAGTGACAAATAAAGCTAATCTTTAAAAGCACCCAAATAAAGCAGTGGGAATCTTTGGAAGGATGAAGCTAGACTACATGCAGGCAGCTGGCGAACTTACATTACATCATCATCCAGACAATTCCAGCAACACTGGCTAACTTACATTACATCATCATCCAGACAATTCCAGCAACACTGGCTAACTTACAATACATCATCATCCAGCCAATTCCAGCAACACTGGTTAACTTACAATACATCATCATCCAGCCAATTCCAGCAACACTGGCTAACTTACATTACATCATCATCCAGGCAATTCCAGCAACACTGGCTAACTTACATTACATCATCATCCAGGCAATTCCAGCAACACTGGCGAACTTACAATACATCATCATCCAGACAATTCCAGCAACACTGGCTAACTTACAATACATCATCATCCAGGCAATTCCAGCAACACTGGCTAACTTACAATACATCATCATCCAGCCAATTCCAGCAACACTGGCTAACTTACAATACATCATCATCCAGCCAATTCCAGCAACACTGGCTAACTTACGTTACATCATCATCCAGCCAATTCCAGCAACACTGGCTAACTTACAATACATCATCATCCAGACAATTCCAGCAACACTGGCTAACTTACAATACATCATCATCCAGCCAATTCCAGCAACACTGGCTAACTTACAATACATCATCATCCAGACAATTCCAGCAACACTGGCTAATTTACAATACATCATCATCCAGACAATTCCAGCAACACTGGCTAACTTACAATACATCAGCATCCAGGCAATTCCAGCAACACTGGCTAACTTACAATACATCATCATCCAGACAATTCCAGCAACACTGGCTAACTTACAATACATCAGCATCCAGGCAATTCCAGCAACACTGGCTAACTTACATTACATCATCATCCAGACAATTCCAGCAACACTGGCTAACTTACATTACATCATCATCCAGACAATTCCAGCAACACTGGCTAACTTACATTACATCATCATCCAGACAATTCCAGCAACACTGGCTAACTTACATTACATCATCATCCAGACAATTCCAGCAACACTGGCTAACTTACAATACATCAGCATCCAGGCAATTCCAGCAACACTGGCTAACTTACATTACAGCATCATCCAGACAATTCCAGCAACACTGGCTAACTTACGTTACATCATCATCCAGACAATTCCAGCAACACTGGCTAACTTACAATACATCAGCATCCAGGCAATTCCAGCAACACTGGCTAACTTACATTACATCATCATCCAGACAATTCCAGCAACACTGGCTAACTTACAATACATCATCATCCAGACAATTCCAGCAACACTGGCTAACTTACAATACATCAGCATCCAGGCAATTCCAGCAACACTGGCTAACTTACATTACGTCATCACCCAGGCAATTCCAGAACACTGGCTAACTTACATTACATCATCACCCAGGCAATTCCAGCAACACTGGCTAACTTATAATACATCAGCATCCAGGCAATTCCAGCAACACTGGCTAACTTACATTACATCATCATCCAGACAATTCCAGCAACACTGGCTAACTTACAATACATCAGCATCCAGGCAATTCCAGCAACACTGGCTAACTTACATTACAGCATCATCCAGACAATTCCAGCAACACTGGCTAACTTACGTTACATCATCATCCAGACAATTCCAGCAACACTGGCTAACTTACAATACATCAGCATCCAGGCAATTCCAGCAACACTGGCTAACTTACATTACATCATCATCCAGACAATTCCAGCAACACTGGCTAACTTACAATACATCATCATCCAGACAATTCCAGCAACACTGGCTAACTTACAATACATCAGCATCCAGGCAATTCCAGCAACACTGGCTAACTTACATTACATCATCACCCAGGCAATTCCAGAACACTGGCTAACTTACATTACATCATCACCCAGGCAATTCCAGCAACACTGGCTAACTTAAAATACATCAGCATCCAGGCAATTCCAGAACACTGGCTAACTTACATTACATCATCACCCAGACAATTCCAGCAACACTGGCTAACTTACAATACATCATCATCCAGGCAATTCCAACAACACTGGCTAACTTACATTACATCAGCATCCAGGCAATTCCAGCAACACTGGCTAACTTACATTACATCATCATCCAGACAATTCCAGCAACACTGGCTAACTTACAATACATCATCATCCAGGCAATTCCAACAACACTGGCTAACTTACATTACATCAGCATCCAGGCAATTCCAGCAACACTGGCTAACTTACAATACATCATCATCCAGGCAATTCCAACAACACTGGCTAACTTACATTACATCAGCATCCAGGCAATTCCAGCAACACTGGCTAACTTACAATACATCAGCATCCAGCCAATTCCAGCAACACTGGCTAACTTACAATACATCATCATCCAGCCAATTCCAACAACACTGGCTAACTTACAATACATCATCATCCAGACAATTCCAGCAACACTGGCTAACTTACAATACATCAGCATCCAGCCAATTCCAGCAACACTGGCTAACTTACAATACATCATCATCCAGGCAATTCCAGCAACACTGGCTAACTTACATTACATCATCATCCAGACAATTCCAGCAACACTGGCTAACTTACATTACATCATCATCCAGACAATTCCAGCAACACTGGCTAACTTACATTACATCATCATCCAGACAATTCCAGCAACACTGGCTAACTTACATTACATCATCATCCAGACAATTCCAGCAACACTGGCTAACTTACATTACATCATCATCCAGACAATTCCAGCAACACTGGCTAACTTACATTACATCAGCATCCAGGCAATTCCAGCAACACTGGCTAACTTACATTACATCAGCATCCAGGCAATTCCAACAACACTGGCTAACTTACAATACATCAGCATCCAGGCAATTCCAACAACACTGGCTAACTTACAATACATCATCATCCAGACAATTCCAGCAACACTGGCTAACTTACAATACATAGGCATCCAGGCAATTCCAGCAACACTGGCTAACTTACATTACAGCATCATCCAGACAATTCCAGCAACACTGGCTAACTTACGTTACATCATCATCCAGACAATTCCAGCAACACTGGCTAACTTACAATACATCAGCATCCAGGCAATTCCAGCAACACTGGCTAACTTACATTACATCATCATCCAGACAATTCCAGCAACACTGGCTAACTTACAATACATCATCATCCAGACAATTCCAGCAACACTGGCTAACTTACAATACATCAGCATCCAGGCAATTCCAGCAACACTGGCTAACTTACATTACATCATCACCCAGGCAATTCCAGAACACTGGCTAACTTACATTACATCATCACCCAGGCAATTCCAGCAACACTGGCTAACTTACAATACATCAGCATCCAGGCAATTCCAGCAACACTGGCTAACTTACATTACATCATCATCCAGACAATTCCAGCAACACTGGCTAACTTACATTACATCATCATCCAGACAATTCCAGCAACACTGGCTAACTTACAATACATCATCATCCAGGCAATTCCAGCAACACTGGCTAACTTACATTACATCATCATCCAGACAATTCCAGCAAAACTGGCTAACTTACAATACATCATCATCCAGGCAATTCCAGCAACACTGGCCAACTTACATTACATCATCATCCAGGCAATTCCAGCAACACTGGCTAACTTACAATACATCATCATCCAGCCAATTCCAGCAACACTGGCTAACTTACAATACATCAGCATCCAGCCAATTCCAGCAACACTGGCTAACTTACAATACATCATCATCCAGGCAATTCCAGCAACACTGGCTAACTTACATTACATCATCATCCAGACAATTCCAGCAACACTGGCTAACTTACGTTACATCATCATCCAGACAATTCCAGCAACACTGGCTAACTTACAATACATCAGCATCCAGGCAATTCCAGCAACACTGGCTAACTTACATTACATCATCATCCAGACAATTCCAGCAACACTGGCTAACTTACAATACATCATCATCCAGACAATTCCAGCAACACTGGCTAACTTACAATACATCAGCATCCAGGCAATTCCAGCAACACTGGCTAACTTACATTACATCATCACCCAGGCAATTCCAGAACACTGGCTAACTTACAATACATCAGCATCCAGGCAATTCCAGCAACACTGGCTAACTTACATTACATCATCATCCAGACAATTCCAGCAACACTGGCTAACTTACATTACATCATCATCCAGACAATTCCAGCAACACTGGCTAACTTACATTACATCATCATCCAGACAATTCCAGCAACACTGGCTAACTTACAATACATCATCATCCAGACAATTCCAGCAACACTGGCTAACTTACAATACATCAGCATCCAGGCAATTCCAGCAACACTGGCTAACTTACATTACATCATCACCCAGGCAATTCCAGCAACACTGGCTAACTTACAATACATCATCATCCAGACAATTCCAGCAACACTGGCTAACTTACAATACATCAGCATCCAGGCAATTCCAGCAACACTGGCTAACTTACATTACATCATCACCCAGGCAATTCCAGAACACTGGCTAACTTACATTACATCATCATCCAGGCAATTCCAACAACACTGGCTAACTTACATTACATCAGCATCCAGGCAATTCCAGCAACACTGGCTAACTTACATTACATCAGCATCCAGGCAATTCCAGCAACACTGGCTAACTTACAATACATCAGCATCCAGCCAATTCCAGCAACACTGGCTAACTTACAATACATCATCATCCAGCCAATTCCAGCAACACTGGCTAACTTACAATACATCATCATCCAGGCAATTCCAGCAACACTGGCTAACTTACATTACATCATCATCCAGCCAATTCCAGCAACACTGGCTAACTTACATTACATCAGCATCCAGCCAATTCCAGCAACACTGGCTAACTTACAATACATCATCATCCAGGCAATTCCAGCAACACTGGCTAACTTGCATTACATCATCATCCAGCCAATTCCAGCAACACTGGCTAACTTACAATACATCATCATCCAGACAATTCCAGCAACACTGGCTAACTTACATTACATCATCATCCAGGCAATTCCAGCAACACTGGCCAACTTACAATACATCATCATCCAGACAATTCCAGCAACACTGGCTAACTTACAATACATCATCATCCAGGCAATTCCAGCTACACTGGCTAACTTACAATACATCATCATCCAGACAATTCCAGCAACACTGGCTAACTTACAATACATCATCATCCAGGCAATTCCAGCAACACTGGCTAACTTACGTTACATCATCATCCAGACAATTCCAGCAACACTGGCTAACTTACAATACATCAGCAACCAGACAATTCCAGCAACACTGGCTAACTTACATTACATCATCATCCAGACAATTCCAGCAACACTGGCTAACTTACCAGCATGGGTAACAGCGAATAATTGGTTTAAACTTTTAAAGAGAGGGAGCAATTTATCTTGAATAATCATCATCATTATGTGCCGTGACAAATGACACTGGCGAACGCCGTCTTTTCATAACCATGATTGTTCTCAGCAGACTTTTCTACAGAAGTGGTTTAGAACATAGAACAGTACAGCGCAGTACAGGCCCTTCAGCCCACAATGTTGCACCGACCCTTAAACCCTGCCTCCCATATATCCCCCCACCTTAAATTCCTCTATGTACCTGTCTAGTGGTCTCTTAAATTTCACTAGTGTATCTGCCTCCACCACTGACTCAGGCAGTGCATTCCATGCACCAACCACTCTCTGAGTAAAAAACCTTCCTCTAATATCCCCCTTGAACTTCCCATTGCTTACCTTAAAGCCATGTCCTCTTGCATTGAGCAGTGATGCCCTGGGGAAGAGTTGCTAGCTGTCTATTCTATCTATAAGGTTGTACCATTGCCTTATTCTGGGCAGCGTCTTTACAAGATGGGTGACCCCGGCCATTATCAATTCTTTTCAGAGATAGTCTGCCTGGCATCAGTGGTCGCATAACCAGGACTTGTGGTAATCATCAGCTGCTCAGACAACCATTCACCACCTTCTCCCATGGCTTCACATGACCCTTAATGGGGGGTGGGGGGAGGGGAGGTGGCTAAGCAGGTGCTACACTTTGCCCAACAGTGACCTGCAGGCGAGTGGAGGGATGGAATGTCTTACACCTCCTTTGGTAGCGACGTATCTCTACTTCACTAACAAAGTATCCTGAATAAAGATTAGCTTGGTTTAACACATCTACATCAAAACATACAGTGAAGTGCATCATTTGGGTCAACAACCAACAGTCCAAATATGTGCTAGGGGCAGCCCACAAGTGTCACCGTGCTTCTACTGCCGACATGGTATAGCTATACTTTAGTGACCTTCAATAACCTGTACATCCATGGAATGTGGGAGGGAACTGGAGCACCCGAGGGAAGCTCACATTGTCACATGACGACCGTACAAACTCCTTACAGACGGTGGCAGGAATTGAACTACAAACGCAGGTGCTGTGAAGCATTTCACATACCACTACACTACAGCAGTGCCAAATGTGAAAACCTCTCCGGGGAAACACTGAAGACTGTGAGAGAGAGTGAGGTCCAAGGCTTCAGCTGAAAATGCTAGAAAAGAGATACAGTGTCTTCCATTTACTGGGGACCAAGAGGCATCAAATATTTGCATAGAAGGCAATAAGAGGAAGAAATAATATTGGAAGATCAGCCCAGATATCAGGTCGGGAGAATCTGGATATAGTATCACAGGGAAATAAAAGAGTTGAAGTGGTCAAAAATTGGTGAATTCATTTTCAATCCTTCCCCCTCAAATCCCATCATTCATCTTCCAAAAATCCTCATCCTGGATTCATGCCTAACACAGGGAACTCTCATACACAGTCAGGACTTCAAAGTTCAAACCTACACCTCACAACTTGCGCATTATGCCAGTTAGCTATCAGCTGTAGCTCTATCACCCAAGTTCTTTGCACAGAGGGTGTGGTTATCAGCCACTGGTGAGATTCCCATTGCTTCGTGCAAGACTAGCTGCACAACTGAAACCATTTAGTCTGATTACATCCTCATAAATAATCTTGTTCATCTTTGCTTCCAGACCACACATCAGCCTGTGTTAATGCAAACAGAGGCTGCCGAGGGTTCCCTTTCTTCCATTCCATATAGCCACTGTCAGCAAACTGTTCAGACATGACAGCAACAAAACAGTGATGAAGACAACTTCACACACCCATCTGTTCAACCAGTGAAAAGCTGGAGATGAGAGAATGCAGGTACTTGAATCTGCAGTGATACAGAAAATGCCACAGAATATCAACGGGTCTGGCCGCATCAATGGAGGGAAATAAACAGTTAATGCATGGGATAAAGATCCTCCATCTGGAGAGTTTTACGTGTTGCAATACAACTTTGTGTTAAATGGAAGGATAGCAATAGAGGCAAGAGATGCTCAAAATGAGAGAACAGGCAGAACAGACCTGTAACCTGCACATGGAGGACCAAGGACAACTCAAGTACTAGGTTATGCAAAGTTGGTAAGGAGGTCACAGAATGAAGCTGATGGACTCTGCACCAAGAAATGTTTTGTGTGTCAGTGGCATCAGATGGTCACTCTTCACTGGAACTCTGATACAGATTGTGAATCCCCCTCTTTCCTAGCACAGGGGAAACAACTAAATTTCGATACTCATCGAGGCAATCATGGTACCCCACATCTCTGCTCATGCCCTGTCTGTCAGCCAGCTGGCCTGCCTAAACCACTGCTGCCCATGCAGAATGTGCAGTCTGAAGCCACATCAAACAGGCCTGGAACTACTCTAAGTCGCCTGCAGTCTCATCTGTTAGGAGCCAGCGGTCTTCCACCAGCCAGGCCACAGCCATGGGATAGGGGCAGAAGAAGCTGTTTACAATGATTAAACCATACAAAGCATAATTTTAAGGGGAGGGATGTCAAAGGTAAACTTTTTCTAAAATAAAGAATGGTGGGTGTGTGGAGTACCTGCCTGTAGTGGTAGAAATGCAGATAAATTAGGGAGATTTAAGAAACTCTCCAATCGGCACATGGATGATAGAAAAATGGGGGTTATGTAGGAGGGAAAGGTGAGTGTAGGGTAAAGTAATTGGTGGAAATGTACATAATTCACAACTACCTACATTGAATTAGGGTTTCACTTTTAGAGGCTAGTCTGACAATGATGACATAATTACATTCATAATTAGCACACTTTGGTGTTCAAGTTTTGGGAGTTCAATAAAATGTATTACGGTTTTTCTTGAACATAAAATGCCTCACTTTGTTTTATTTGCGAGAACTTACATGAAATTGATTTTATATGAGAAGGTTCAAATATTGACACAACATTGTGGGCCAGAGAGCCTGTACTGTACCGTAATGTTCTATGTTCTCAAATCTTGACACTGGCTCTTCCAAGAACTGAAGGACTCTTTCCAAGCCTTAGAAGTAGTGTAGAAACTCAACTGAGCTGACTAAGTGTTTTCTCTAACCGCATGCACCTTGGAGTGAAAAGCCATGTCATTACCAGATAACTTCATTAGTCAGAAGCCAATCTTTGCTCTACCATTCAAATGCAATAATCGCAGCAGAATGGCAAAGGTTAAACACACAATGACTGCTGCAAGGATGCCAGACACTGCTCTGTATAATTCACTGCCTGAGCTCAGTCTGGGCTAAACTATTACATTTCTTGGTAATTTGGCTAACATGCCACACTCAGAGCACTATGGCTGCACTCAACTGCATCCTGAAATATAATGATGCCAGAAATTCAAACAAAGTCAACAAGCTACTCAGCTCCCAAGTCTACATCAGGACTGACTAATAGGGGCTCCTTTGAAATAGTGTCTCTGAGACTTTCCTCACACAATAGGAAACAGCAAACTGCAAATGCTGTACCCAACTCCAGTGCCAGTCCAGAAATAGATCTAAAAAAATAATTGAGGGATTTGCTTTATTTGTCACATGCGCACAAAACAGAGTGAAATGCATTGTTCATGTCAAATCAAATCAGCAATGGTTGCACTTAGCAGCCCACAAGAGCTGCTATGCTTCCAGTGCCTGTGTAGCAATGCCCACAACTCACTAACCATAACTGTGCGTCTTTGGAATATGGGAGGAAACCAGAGCACTTCAAAGGACCCCCACACAGTCAGAGGGAGAACAGAATAACTTCCTGCAGAGAGCGGCAGGAACTGAACCTCAATCTTACATCTGGCACTGTAATGCAATGTGCTAACTGCTTCACTGCTGTACAACTGTCACTTTAAGCTCCTCTGTCAATTCAGTCATTGCACAGGCTGTGGGTGCTACAACTGATAGATTTCACCAAGCATATCTTTGTGATCAAATATTATACGTTCTGAAGGTTCAGATGAGACAATGTGCATCCTGAATATGCTAGGCCGATAACAGCCTTAGGCCAAGTGCTCACCACAGCCTTTCTCTCAGCCGTTTAACTTTGTTATTATCCAATCCTACAAATGGAGTGTCTACACACAAAACCCAGCAGGTTTGTTCAGAATCCTGTATATCAGAGCAACATCACTCAGCAATTATTATCATTCATGTCACCCTATACAATCCTGAGATTTACAAGTACTTGCAGACATACTTAATAATTCCATACAATAATAACTACAACAAAATCAGTGAAAGATCACATCAACTTGGACGTTCATCCAGTGTGCAAAACACCAAAAGACAAAAAGAAAGAGATTATAATAATAATAAATAAATAAGCAATAAATATTGAAAATCCAAGATGAAGTGTCCCTGAAAATGAGTTCTTTGGCTGTGGGAACATTTTAATGATGGGACAAGTGAAGTTGACTGAAGTTATTCTCTTTGGTTCAAGAGCCTGTTGGCTGAGGGGTAGTAACTATTTCTGAACCTGTTGGTGTAAGTTCTGAGGCTCTTGTACGTTCTTTCTGATTGCAGCAGTGAGAAGGGAGCACATACTGGGTGATGGGAGTCCCAAACTGAAATGGAGTGCATTAGCTGGAGTTTCAAGCTCAAAATCAGCAGAGCATCGCTAAGGCTGTCGGCTGATTAGCAACATGACTATTCAGCTCTGCATGTGTAGGCTCTCACTGCATCTGTCTCAGGGCTTCTCCCATATGGCAACTGGCAGAATTCAGGCTTCAAGTGTGTGCCCGTGCACAGAAAACCAAAAGGCACACATAGCACCCAAAGCAGGCACTAATGAACAGAGATGCAGAATGACCAGTGATCTTAATATGGTATTGCGATACTTGAAGGGCTACTTTCCAAAGATATTGTTTGAGGAAAGCTGCAAGCTACACAGGAAGGTCAAGTCCTAACATCTTACTGGTCTTAAAATAAAGGAAGCCCATTAGTGTAGCTTTGCAATATTTTTAGAGCTTTTCTGAAGAAAAGAAGTTCTTCTGAAACTACCAGTATATATAGTTTTAATGCTGGAAAAACATCACAGCCAAATTTCTAGGTCATTATTTTAAATGGGTTAATGCTCATGTTAAAATAGTGGAAAAAGAATTAGATACAAACATTCAAGGTCCATTGAGTAGCAGTGCTCCCAATAACTCCCAGATTGTGAAGCTCACTACACAGGATGGAGCTTAACAGTTCATTCTAAAATTTTAATAGGAAAATGTTAGGTTTGATGGTCTCAGAATAACGTTAGGTATAAATTATTCTGCTGAAATCTATTTCTGGCAGTATATGACTGCCATGCCACATCAATCTGAATGATTGGCAAAAACTTCAAACAGAAAAGCACTGGGAGTAAATTTAGCCTCCAAAAGTGGTGGGTTTGAGTTGGGCAATGTTAATATTTTAAAAATTAGACTGACATGTGAAATAAGAAAACTTTCTTCCCCAAAATGATTCAACAGTAAATGTCTTTAGGACACACAGGAAATCACATTTACCCTTCTATAATTCCTCTTCCTCATTCCCCCTGCCACATCCACTGCAAATACTACTTTTGCTATACACCACAGCTGTTCTTTCTGTGCGATATTAACCAATTCCAGTTGGCAATAGCGTGTCCAAGGCTATAAGAAATTGGAAAAATAACATTACTTCAGAGTGTTGCAAAGTATGCAAGGCTTTCCAATCCAGAACTCTGCTCAGCACCTGCCCTATTCACTCTTCCTAAAGCCTCTTCATTGGCCACATAAGTTTATGCAGACATATGCCCGAACAATCGAGAGTGCTCATTAACCAATTGGTAATCATGTCAATAACTACTCAGAGACCTCACGGCCTTTAAATAGGAAAGACAACTGGCTATTTGAAACAGGATACTTAAAAATTCTTGTAATCAATGGGTACTAACAAGATCAGCCTTGGCCAAGTGGCAGAACTGTGAGCACGATCCTGAAGTGCCATTCTTTGATCATGATATTAAGCAGCATTTCCATCAAGTCAATCCACACATTCCCATATACAACTTAAAGATCCAAATCCACAATTAAAAAAAACCAGCCGAGTTCCTCCAGCATTTTGTGCATCTGCAGATTTTCTCGTTTATGATTGGTACAAAATGAAAACTTCCTCTAGATGGTTTATTTCATTTCTTCTTGAAAGAGTTCACTGTGCAAACTGGCTGTCAAATCAACTACGAAATGGTAAAAATATACAGTATTTTTAATGACTGCAAGGAGCTAGAGATATCCAGAGCTTGTGAAAGGGATGAATCAGAACCAGAATCAGGCTTCTTATCACAGGCATATTGTAAAATATGTTGCTTTGTGGCAGTAGTATAATGCAAGACATTAAAATTACTCCAAGTTGCAAAAAATAACGGAATAGTGTAAAAGAGATATAGCAAGGGAGTATTCATGGACCATTCAGAAATCTGATGGTGGAGGGAAAGAACATGAAACAGTGAGTGTGGATACAAATACCTTACACCTGCCAATCAAATCACAGTGCACTTGCTAGATGATGAAATACTAACTAGTTATTTATGCAACACACACACAAAATGCTGGTGGAACACTGCAGGCCAGGCAGCATCTATAAGGAGAAGCACTGTCCTTCGTCAGGACCCGACCCTAAACTTTGACAGTGCTTCTCCCTATAGATGCTGCCTGGCCTGCTGTGTTCCACCAGCATTTTGTGTGTGTTGCTTGAATTTCCAGCATCTGCAGATTTCCTCGTGTTTAGTTATTTATGCATTTGTGTTTTTTTTTATTTTATTCCCCGAGATTAGTCAAAGCCATCTCAAGGAAATCTGCAGATGCTGGAAATTCAAGCAACACACACAAGATGCTGGTGGAACACAGCAGGCCAGGCAGCATCTATAGGGAGAAGCACTGTCGACGTTTCGGGCTGAGACCCTTCGTCAGGACTAACTGAAATAAAAGATAGTAAGAGATTTGAAAGTAGGAGGGGAGGGGAAAATCCACAATGATAGAAGAAGACCAGAGGGGGTGGGGTGAAGCCAAGAGCTGGAAAGGTAATTGGCAAAAGGAATACAGAGCTGGAGAAGGGAAAGGATCATGGGACGGGAGGCCTCGGGAGAAAGAACAGGGGGAGGGGAGAGCACCAGAGGGAGATGGAGAATAGGCAGGGTGATGGGCAGAGAGAGAGAAAAAAAAGCCATATCAGTTTATGGATTCTCCAATTAGTTTCGGCTCTTTAAAGAAATATATCTATTCAGAAACACAAAAGAGATAAGTCAGGATGTCTCTCAAAAAAATTGAATAAGAAAGGACACTTATTTTGATTCTGATGAACATCTCCTGTATAGTACATTTCCAAACCACCACCCCACCCCGAACCAATTACACTTACTCCCAAACTGACGCAGCTTTGCCTTTTGTAACAGATCCTCAACGGTATATTGCCTGACGTACACAGCTCACAAAATGTCTCATGAAGTGAAGCCAACTTTATCCAAATAAACTCAGCTGGCAGGTAAAAGAATTTAGCTTGGTTCACTCAGTTTCTCCCTCCACATCCTTTGTACAGATTTCCAGCAATCGCAACACTTTGCTTTTATTTCTAATTGCAGCCATTATTAAGCAGGAGAGAGAAAAGCCTTAAGTCCCACACCACCAGATTCCTGAACAGCTACTTCCCTTCAACCATTCAGTCCTTGAACCAACTGCAAAACCCTGATCACTAGACTATTATGAGCACTTTGCACTACAATGGGCTTTTTGTTGTTCTTTCTTGTAAAATTCTGTATAATTTATGTTTAATACGTGTTTTTCTTTCTTGCAAATGCAACTTATCTGATGCTAAGTGCCTGTGATGCTGCTGCAGATGAGTTTTACCATTGCACCTGTGCAGACATGCATGTGCACATCACAATAACCTCATCTTTGACTTTGAAAGTCGATGTTCACTGACAACCCACTCGTGGGGTAACCTGAACAAGCATCACGTATTGTAGGGCAACACACACAAAATGCTGAATGAACTCAGTATGTAAGGCAGCATCAATGGAAATTAATAAACAGCCAATGTTTCGGGCCAAGACCCTTCATCGAGACTGGAGAAACGTCCTGAAAGAGGGGCTCAGCCCGAAACATCGATTGTTTATTAATTTCCACTGATGCTGCCCAACTTGCTGAGTTCCTCCCGCATTTTGTGCGTGTTGCCCTGGATCTGCAGACTTTCTCACGTTTAACATTTATTACATTGCTTGCATCTTAACCTCAGACTTGGGAAATCTCTAAAGTAGAGGCTGAAACCTTCTCTGCTTCAATCAACACAAGTTGTTTTTTTTTTGGACAGAAAGCAGAGGTAGATTAAAGTTTTTGGCCAGGCAGTTTGTGATTTTAAATAGTATTGCAGGGGGGTGATATATAGTCCCCAGCTATTTACAATCTAGAGAAACACACAAAATGCTGGAGGAAGTCAACAGGTCAGGCAGCATCTATAGAGAAGAATAAACAGTCAACATTGCAGGCTGAGACACTTTATCAGTACGGTATTTACAATCTATATTTTGAGAGAACCATATATCATACTTCCAACTTTGCTGAGAATCTCGAACCGAGAGAACAGTGAATGAAGGGAGGCATATAAAGAGACCTGGTGAATAGGCACAAGATAAGCAAGTTGGTGAAAGTATGACAGAAGAAAAATGTGAATGCAGAAGAGTATTTGTTAAGAGGTAAGAATTAGGGTAATGGTGATTCTTAAAAGCATTCGAAGTGTGCTTGTAAACAAGTCACTGAATAGCAACATGCAAGTATGGAAGAACAAAATACTACAGTGATCTCTATTACCGTACTAACTTTGACAAACATTTATAAATGCACAGTGGAGAGTATCCTGACAGGTTGCATAACTGCCGGGTATGGAAACACCAATGCCTATTAATGGAAAAGCCTACAAAAAGTAGTGCATGCAACCAAGTCCATCTCAGGTAAAGCCCTCCCCACCACTGAGTTCATCTACAAGTTCAGTAAAGACTCTTGTAGTGAAGTCCAGGAACAGCATGTTACTCTGCATCAGGACTGATTTAATCTGGAATTGTCTTTGAGTGCTTAGAAGCTTCAGAGGCGATCTCATTGAAATTTGCTGAATTTTTACAGTACTTATCAGGCTCAACATAGGAAGGAGGTTTCCATTAGTTTAGCTGTCTAAAATCAACCAGGCACAAAATCAAAATAAGGGATGGGCCGTTTAGAAATGACATGAAGAGGTATTTCTTCACATATATAATGAAATCAGAAGACATATCAACAGTGTTTGAAAAAGATACGGTGGTAGAAGATTTGCAATAACCATTGAAGAATGGCTGAGCAGACTCAGGAGACCCATATCACCTACACTTGCTCCTACTTCCCATGTTCTACGAGAAGCCATCAACCTGAAACAAACTCCGGTTTCTCTCTTTCCAGTTCCAAGATTTGCCCTTTCTATATTGGCCCAAAGTTGAAGGTCAGAAGACATGTCAATAAGTTCAGTTATTGTTCAGACCAAACATGAGAACAGGGAAGAAATGTGATCTAAGTGACTTTGACCGTGGAATGATTGTTGGTGCCAGAAGGGGATGGTTTGACTATCTAAGAAACCGCTGATCTTCTGGCCATTTCATGTACAGCAGTCACTAGAGTTTACAGAGAACGGTGTGAAAAGCAGAAGAGCAGGAGTTCTGCAGGCAAAATCATCTTGTTAATGACAGAGGTCAGAGGAGAATGGCCAGACTGGTTCAGCTGACAGGAAGGAGACAGTAGTGTGCAGAAGAGTATGTCTGAACACGCCAAACCTTGAGGTGCATGGGTTACAGCAGCAGAACACCATGACCATACACTCAGTGGCCACTTTATTGAGTACAGGAGGTCAGAATCGGATTTAATATCACCAACAATTTTTCTTGAAATTTGTTAACTTTATGGCCGCAGTACAATGAATTAGATGATAAATAAATATACAGAAAAGATTGAGTTACATTAAGTATATAGTTAAGTTAAAATAACTAGTGCAAAATAAAAGAAATAAAAATGTAGTGAGGTGGTGATCATGAGTTCATTGTCCATTCAGAAATCAAAGGGTAGAGGGGAAGAAACTGTTTCTGAATCGCTGAGTGTCTGCCTTCAAGCTTCTGTACCTCCTTCTCGATGGTTACAATGAGAAGAGTGAGGTGGTTGAGGTCTTTAATGATGGGTACCTAATAAAGTGGCCACTGGGTATAATAAATAACATGTGGTAAGGAGCAGCAAAATCACAATAATCATCCAGCACACTAAATAAACTGGGTGAAAACTGAAGAACAGTGTGTTTAGCTGCGAGCTGCATCTGCCTTCAATGAGTTCAAATAAGGACTGGTTTCAACACTAGAAGACTTTGGAGCAGACAGAATATCAGCCAAAAGAGTTTTTACACATCACTGTTATTACAGTACTCCGCCAGTCATCTAGCACTGCAATTGAATTTTTATACTCTATCAAATCAGAGTACAGCATGTTCTCAACTTGCCTGTTCGGTAGAAATTCACATCAGAATGATATCATTCCTTAAGCATTATAAAAACATGTCAACTTGGGGAAAAAAAAAAGAAATGAGGAGACTCAGAAAAGAACTATCTTGGGGGGGCGGGAGGTGACGGAGGAGAGGCAGACATTAATTTTAATAATTTTTAAAATTTAAAATGCTTCATTTCTGAAAAATAATTTCAAATGCAATTTCATCATTATTTGAAAATAGAGAAAGTTATTTGCACACAGCAAGATCTCAGAAGTAACAAATAACCCATTAATATTTTTGTGTGGATTACAGAGATAAAGCTTGGAAGTGGTCTGAAATCTGCTGCCAATGTAGACCTGAGGATCAGCCTAAATTATGTGGTCAAACAGTGAAATAGGGCTTGTGACTAAGAGCCCTTATTGGGTCAATGATCTGCAGAACCAGAGGATCTGATGACTTTTACCTAACCTTTCCTTGCACAGTTAGGTCTAATATCTTCCTTGGAAATCTGCTTAAAGTGTGAGGCAATAACATCAAAACACTTTAGATGCTGGGAATTTGCAATAAAAAAAATCTAAAAATATCAGATAATGATAGCTCCTGTGGAGAAATAATCAGACGCAATAGGCAAGAATTTCTAGACAGTAATAAGCAGGGGTTCCTTACTCAATGGACCTGCACTCACCTGGAGTAGTCCTTTAGCAGTGTCAAAGCAGTTCCGATTTTGTTAGGCACATCTGCTCTGCAGAGTGCCAGTTGTAAAGAATATCACATGACAGGGCTAAAAAGCCCCTCACACTGAAAATCTGAACCAGACTGATAACAAGGTAAACCACGGGCCCATGTCTATCCAGCCACAATTGCTATCAAGCAGTAATATCAAGACTTTGAAATACATTATCGGAAGAGGTTGCTGAGGATTGTAGACTCAGCCAGCTCCATCACAGGGACAAACCTCCCCACCATTGTGGACACCTCTAGAAGGCAGTGCCTCAAGAAAGCAGCATTAAGAAACTTCACCACCCAGGACATACCCTCTTCTCATTACTATCACCAAGTTTAGGAGTCTGAGACCCATATTCAATGTTACATGAACATCTCCTTCTCTGCAATCATATTTCTGAATGATCCACGAACATTACCTCACTATTTTACTTTTTCAACATTTATTACTTTTATTGTAACATAATTTAAAACTTTGACAATTTTTTATAGATGCATGGTGGAGAGTATACTGGCTGGTTGCATCATGGTCTGGTATGCAAACACCAATGTTCTTGAACAGAAAAGCCTACAAAAACTAGTGGATGCGGTCCAGTCCGTCACAGGTAAAGCCCTTGTCAGCATTGAGTACAACCACATGGAGCACTGTTGCAGAAAATCAGCATCCATCATCCAGGCCATGCTGTCATCTCACTGCTGCCATCAGGAAGGAGGTACAAGAGCCTTAGGTTCCACATCTTCACTCACCTCAGCACTGAACAGAGTCCATAACCTATGGACTCACCTTTAAAGACTCTACAATTCATATTCTCAATATTTATTGCTCATTTACCTATTGTTATTGTTTTTCTTTTTGTATTTGCACAGTTTGTCGTCTTTCACACATTGTTTGTTTGCCCGTATTTGTTGTGTGCGGTGTTTCTTTGAAATTGCTGTGAACGACCATGAGAAAAAGAATCACAGTGTAACATATACGTACTTTGATAATACATTTACTTTGAACTTAGAACTAGTTTTTTATGTCCTGCACTGTATTGTTGTCACAAAAGAATAAATTTAATGATTTCTGCCAGTGATAATAAACCCTATTCTGAAGCTATTTGAAAAGTCACCAATGACTCAAATTCAAACTGATTACAAGTGCATCATACCAAGAAACATAAAAGTACTAGAAACCCTGCCAAAAATTAAAATTAAATTGAAAATATTGAGTTTTACCTAAAACATGTCTCTCTTCTCTCCACTGAAATGAATAGAATACTCAAATGCAATTTCTGGTCAATTCTGATAAATTGGAACTCCACAAAGGATCCAACGTTGAAAGAAAACTCGCCAAGCATCTCTTAGGAAGCATTACATTTATGCACAAGACCCAAGCTCTCTGACAGCTACTAGGTTTTTGACATGAGGCTGCCATCAATTCACAAGAAGATTGGGGTCACTACTTCATTTCTCTATAAATATTTCCAACCTAATTTCAGGCCACCAGGTTTTACTGGAAAATCCCTGCAATTTTGGACTAAACTGTCAGAGTATTTCACAATCAATCATCCACAAAATCCAAAAGCAGACAACTTATTTTGCCGAGATGCCCCAGCAGGTATGCTGACAAAGCTTCTCTCATATCCTATTCGAGGAGCAAGAGTCTATTGATTCAATTTTGGAGATTTCAGGTTGTGGAGGAGTGAAGATATAGTCATATTACATTCTATGTGATAAATAAACCAGAAATAATTATTCAAGACTGTTATACTTCCAAAATAATACTCAATTTCAGTTATTTAAAAACACCAACAAGCAAACAAAGCTGGGCACAGGACTTCTTCCAACTACTTTCAGGTGAAATTTTTGGGCAGGGCATTCTGAATCGCCCATGCTTCTCTATCATGCATTAGAGATTTTGCCAATGCTTGGGTCCAGTTTGTTCAGAAGATTGGCCTTCAGCTATCAACTGAACATCGAGACAAATACAGACAACAAATCCAGCAGTGGGAATGAGTCATTACAACCATATCTTCAGATCCCTTGACCAATGAAATATTTCCATTATTTTCAAATTTTGCTTATACAACCTGATAATGTCTGGTGTCTAGGATGGTAGTGAGTGGATTTATCCGAAAGAGTGTGAAATAAATAGCACAAATGCAGAGGAGGATTATAATTTAGAGTGGGTGAATTTAGTGTTCAGCTTATCCCAGAGAAAGAAGGACACTGGATTAAGATTCCTGTGGACTCATTTTCAAGGTCTCTATAGTTCATGTTCTTGGTATTATTTATTTACTTATGTATTTGTTTGTATTTGTACAGTTTGTCTTCTTTTGCACATTAGCTGCTTGTCAGCATGTAATTTTTCATTGATTATATTGTATTTCTTTGTTCTACTGTGAATGCCTGCAAGAAAATGAATCTCAGGGCAGTATATGGTGACATATATGTTCTTTGAAAATGAAGAGGAAGTTACAAAAAAAAACCTGTGTTTCAAAAATGCCAACAGAAATTAAATCATGAAAGAATGAGATGCCTATTTTGTTTATTAACTATGAGTCTCAGACTCTTACAAGGTAAGCAAAGTTTATGGTGCATCTGCTGCACTAATACAGAACATCAGAATCCAATTCATTGCAATGGAGAGAGGCACAGGGGAAGCGACTGCTTTTGAATTCCTGCATTTAATTGAACATCTGTGTTCCTCTTAAACCACGGCCTCATTTAAAGAATAAACAGCAGTGAGTGAGTGCCAACAACCTGCACATTATTTTGACAAGATGCGGGCCACAGCAGCCTCAAGACAAACTTAATGAACAAGATGGGATAAATAGATGAGCGAGAGGAAGAACTGAAGTTGGTGAGCGAAGTGGGAGCCGATAACAGAGGGAGGGTTTCCACATACGTGATCTGAGGTCAAACTGAATACTGAACACCAAATATGCATGTGACAAGCTTAATTTCCTCGCAAGATTAGAACAAAGAACAGTATAGCACAGAAGCAGATCTGTGCCGACTCTGATACTAATCTAAGCAATCCCACCTGCCAGCACGTAATCTGCGTCCCTCCATTCTATACCTTTTCAGGGGTCTGTCCAAATGCCTGTTGAACGTTAGTTGAGCAATTACCCAGAATACAAAGAGAAGTCTCCAGTTTTTTTTTAAAGTAGTGTCATGGTGTTTTACAGCCATCACATAGCATGGAATAGACACCAAAACTTACTTCTGCCTCTGATAGAGCCAAGCTTTCCCAATACTGTCCTTGATCTTGTACTGAGCTCCTCAAAGTGAGGCATGAATTGGCATTTCTGACAAGGCAAGACAGTGTTTAAAAACTACAGAGCAAGATGGGACAAGGGACAAGACATTTAAAAAGGCAACTATAGAAGTGAAGGGGGCACACTATTGCAATGAATAGAGATAAGCAGAGATTTTCTAAAAAGAAAAAAGATTACATAAAAGACACAACTAAACTAGCTTGGATTGGCTACTGTGACTCATTCAAATTGTAAGATTGAATTAGTCACAGCAGCAGACAAATGTTCTTGATTTTAAGACACAAAAGCCAGTAACTAAGGTGTTAGGAGTAGATACATTATAAACATCTAATTATCCCGCAATTGATAATAGGCTGTTGCCCCCTTTTTGACAAGTGTATCCTGGGAATAATGGAATAAACTTGGATTTGTGGGCTGAGATTATTTTCAGATTTTCAAAAAGCTGCAGTAAGTGAACTGCTTTCTCATGGAAAGGTAAAAATTTCCAACATACAATGATGCAGAATAAAGTGTAAGCCATCTGCACAATTACTCACAGAAACTACAAGCTAAAACCAGAGTGGATCTCAAAGCCGAAACCAAAGTTCAATCTTTTGCCATAAGAGGTAGACAATGGAGTAGGTAGCACACATCTCAAATAAGGAGCACAGTGGGTGGGTCATCCCAATCATCATATGTCCAAAAGGACAACGCCTTCGTGTTAGATAGATAGCATCAAGATTATCCATAATGATTCAAGGTCTTGCTTCGCTGCTGGGCAATTCAACAACTGCCCAAAGAGTGAAGTTTCCTTAACCCAAAGATGTAATGGATGTTTGAGCAACATCATCTTCCAAGTTTACAAAACCTGCATTACAATCTTCAATCACAATTGACAAGTCAGTTCTTGATTGCCCTCTGACATCTACTTATATGAGTACCGTACCAGTGTTCCACACCATGATGGAGCTTCTAAAATTATGGTAGTAACCAATTCTCACACAAATCTTGCCACTCCCAAAAATATAGTAGTAAGAATTTAGGAAAAATACATTGCAATTTATTTAATAATTGTTTATATGTATTTGTTTCATCCTGAAAAGAGCCTCCAATTTCATGGACGCTTTCAAGGGAATACATTGTGCAGCATCTTTGGACTAAACTCAGCCACTGAATTCATTCTGAATCTCAGGCTTATTTTAATAATAGAGGCACATATATTAATTTATAATCTGAATCAGGTTGATTGTCACTGACACAAGTCATGAAATTTGTTGTTTTGTGGCAGCAGTACAGTGCAGGCATAACAAGTACTATATGTTACAATCAAAAAATCAAATCAAATCAAAAAATAAAAATAAGAGAAAATGTGAGGTAGTGTTCATGGGTTCAAAGACCATTCAGGAATCCAATGACAGCGGGGAAGAAGCTGTTCCTAAAAATGTTGAGCCTGGCTCTTCAGGATACCATAGTTCCTCCTTGATGGTTGTAAGGAGAAGAGAACACATTCCATGTGAGGGGCCTTAAGAATAGATTCCACCTTCTTGAGTTAGTGCCTTTGGAAGATGTTCTCAATGCCGGGGAGTGTTGTGTCCATGATGGAAACAGCTGACTCTACAACACTATATAGCCTTCTCATGATCCTATACATTGGCACCTCCACACCAGACAGCGATGCAACCAGTCAGAATGCTCTCCATGGTACATTTGTAGAAATTTGCAAGAGTCCTTGGTAACTTGTCAAAACTCCTCAAACTCCTAATGAAATATAACCATTGGTGTGCCTTTGTCATGATTGCATCAATATGATAGGTCCAAGATGGATCGCCTGAGATATTCCGCCCTAAGGGAAAGTTTCCAAAGCCAAAACACAACTGCAAAAGATCCCTATCGCAAAAGCAAGTAGGTATTAGAGCTAGATTAAGGTAAATTTGACTCATGTAAAGGAGCCCAATTTATTTGAATTAGCTATACAGAGTTTCTTTGGTAATTTTGGGACACTCTCTCAAAATGAAATTAAACCAGAAACATGCTTAAAAACACACACATACACATCCTCTCAAAGTTGTAAATTAATGGATATGCCCAATGAAAATGATTGAGTGCATTCCCCCTGTCCATGAGGGGCACAGGTAGGACAAATGCACTTAGTCTTTTCCCAGGATTGGGGAAAATCAAGAACTAGAAGGCATTGGTTTAAGGTATGAACGGAAAGATTTTATGGGAACTTGAGGGACAAGTTTATTTTAATTACACACAAGGGTGGTACGTGTGTGGAATAAGCTGCCAGAGGAAGTGGTTGAGACAGGTACAATATCAAACGAAAAGGCATTTGGACAAATTTGCAAAGTGAAAATGGTTGGAAGGTTATGGACCAAACACTGGCAAATAGGACTAACTTGGATGGGGCATCTTGGTTGCTTGGACCAGATTCAGATTGTTTATCACATCTACGTTGACACCTATAGAGAAATTTGTCATCTGTATTAACAATCACCACAACACAAGGATGTGCTGTGGCAGGCTGTAGCTGTCACCACACACTCTGGTGTCAACATATCACATCCATAATGCTTGGCAGAACAGCACAAAACACAACAAGGAACAAAATAACAACAGCAAAACAAGCCATGAACCGGTAGGCCAAAGGCCTGCTACCACACTGCATGACTATATGTTAATATATAGAAACTCAGCTACTCAGAATCCCACTTAAATATTAAACTTGACATTTCTCATCAAGATTGTTAAACAACCACACATCTATTCTTTGTAAGATTGGTCAACTCCCATTGTCCTTCTGCCTAGAACTTCCAGTTGAACCCAAAGGCTGGGCAGGAATGGCATTAATATAGTGAAACAATAGCCATTATAGTTGATCTCCATGCATAATGATTTCTATTGCAACTGAGGACTTGCATGTCTTCAGTTTGCAAGTCTTCATGCACATGAATGCGCTACGTGATATTATTCGCCTAATGCTGGTCTTACGATGGTTAGGTTAGATTGCAAGCTTTCTGTAAAATGTTGCTGTGAACTTTTCTTTAAACAAAAGCCAGGCCTGGAACAATACAATCAGCAACAGGCCCTTTAGCCAATTAACATGACCAGTTACCACTTGTCATTATTACAAACACCAGCACTGACCTCAAGCTCCTCATGACTAATGAATTAGAGAAACGTCAGCACCTTCTGACAAAACCAGTGAATGCTTAACTGGGCAGCAGGTTGTTCAAAAGTGGCATGGACATTTCTTTGCCTGAAGCATTAAAATATTAATGCTTTGTTGAAATAGGACATACACACACACAAACACAGAGTTTCAGTTCATGGCTCTGAGTTAAAACTAACATTACGTGATAGGTCCACTGCATCATGGATTTTTCAGACGATTACCTGCTACGAGGATTTGTATGCTGAGCGTCATTTTGGAAAATTGCTTCCATCTACTTTCATGGAAGCCAGTTTCAGTAACAGAAATTAATGTGCCTATATTACTGTCTATTTGGTGCATTCAAGAGGATAAATTTGAGTACAGCAGGAAAACTCTTTTCCATATTAAAACCTGGATCTATAATTGACTGTGAATAATTAATGATTGGCTAATTAGTGATAGGATTAAATGCAAAACAGCTTCATAATTGCATATTGTTGAGTTTCTACACAGCATCTTAGCAATCAATCCATCTACTAAGAGGGTTCCAAAACAATAAACCTCTACACCTTGCACAAACTGCTTATTTAGAGAGGTTGACAGGAAATTTCAAAGGCAAATCCCAGTCTGTACAGTAAAGTGTCAGGTAGCCAACATATGTAGACATTCTTCTTAGAAAGGCAACAGTAGCCAAAGCAATGACAATGATGGAGAAGTCTGACAATCACTGTATTTTTTCTCTGGGATAGAAATGATCCATTTTCTACATTTATCATTTCAAAACCCTGACACATCTCGGGGTCCCGTCAAGTTTGAGTTCAAGTGTATTATCATCTGATCATAAGATGATAATATAGGAGCAGAATCGGGCCATTCAGCCCGTCAAATCTGCTCTGCCATTCCATCATGACTGATTTATTATTTCCCTCAATCCCATTCTCCCACCTTCATGCCTTGCTCTTTGATGCCCTGACTAATCAAGAACCTATCAGCCTCCAGTTAAAAGACACTCAATGTCTTTGGCCTTCACAGCTGTCTGTGACAATGAATTCCACAAATTCCCTACCCTCTGGCTAAAGAAATTCCTCATCTGCATTTTAAATAAGGTCCCTCTACTCTAAGTCTGTGGCCTCTTGTCCTAGATTCATTTGTCATAGGAAACATCCTCACTGCATCCACTCGAGCAAGTCTTTTCAATATTCGATAGGCTTCAATGAGATCCCCTCTGCCAACCTCTAAACTCCAGTGAGTATAGACTCAGAGCCATAAAAAGCTTCCCGTCCCTGGAACCTCCTCCAGACCATCGCCAATGCCAGCACTTCCCTTCTTAGATAAAGGGCCTAAAACTACTCACAATACTCCTAGTGTGGTCTAACCAATGCCTTATAAAGCCTCAGCATTACATTGTTGCTTTTATATTCTAGTCCTTGCATTTGCCTTCCTTACTACCAACTCAGCTTACAAGTTAACCTTTAGGGAATCCTGCACAAGGAGTCCCAAGTCCCTCCATACTTCTGATTTTTTAAAAATTTTCTCCATGCTTAGAAAATAGTCTACACCTTTATTCCTTCCATCAAAGTGCATGACCAGACACTTCCCTACAATATATTCCATCTGCCACTTATTTACCCTTTCTCTCAGTCCAAGTTTTTCTGCAGACCCCCCAGCTTCCTCAACACTACCTGCCCTCCATCTATCTTTGTATCATTGGCAAACTTGGCCAGAAATCTATCAACTCCTTCATCCTAATCATTGACATACAAGATGAAAAGAAGCAGTCCTAAAACTGTCTCCTGCAGAACACCACTTGTCATCAGCAGCCAATCATAAAAGGCCCCCTATGTTCCCAATCTTTGCAACCAGCCAGTCAGTCAATCTTCCATCCATCCTGGTACTTTTCTGTAATATCACAGGCTCTCATCTTGTCAAGCAGACTCATGTGTGGCACCTTCTGAAAATCCAAGTGAACAACATTTACTGATTCTCATTTGTCTGTTATTTCCTCAAAGAATTCCAAAAGATTTGTCAGGCAAGATTTTCCCTTATGTAAACCATGCTGTCCTTGGCCTATTTTATCATGTGCTTCCAAGTACCCAGAACCCCATCCTTAATAATGGAATCTAACAACTGCCCAACCACTGACATCAGGCCAACCGTTAATATCCTTTATTCTGCCTCCCTCCCTTCCTAAAGAATATAATGACATTTGTAATTTTCTATGCCTCTAGAACCATTCCAGAATATTGAGATTCTTGAAAGATCACTTCACATGCCTCCACAATCTCTTCAGCTACCTCTTTCAGAACCCTATGGTGTAGTCCATCTGGTGCAGGTGTCTTACCTACCTTCACACCTTTCAGCTTCCCAAGCACCTTCTCCTTAGTAACAGCAACAACGTTCCCTTCTGCTTCCTGACACTCTCGAATATCTGGCATACTGCTCGTGTCTTTGACAGTGACAGAAAATACTTATTAAGTACATCCGCCATTTCCTTGTTCCTTATTACTATCGCTCCAGAGTCATTTTCCAGCTGTCCAATATCTACCGTCACCTCTCTTTTACTCTTTATATATCTAAAAAAAACTTCTGGTATCCTCTTTTATTTTATTGGCTAGCTTACCCTCTTATTTCAGCTTTTCTCCTATGGCTGTTTTAGTTGCCTTCTGTTGGTTTTTAAGTGCTTCCCAATCCTCCAACTTCCCACTAGTTTTTGCCATATTATATGCCCTCTCTGTGGCTTTTACGCTGCCTTTGACTTCTCTTGTCAGTTACAGTTGCATCATCCTTCCTTTAGAATACTCCTTCCTCTATGGAATTTATATATCCTGTGCCTTCTAAATGGCCTCCAGAAAATACAGCCATTGCTGTTCTCCTGTCATCCCTCTTAGCGTCCCCTTCCAATCAACTTTGGCAAGCTCTTCTCTCATGCTTCTCTAATTCCCTTTCGTCCACACTAATGCTGCTACAACTGATTTTATCTTTTCCCTCTCAAATGCAGGGTGAATTCTGTCATATTATAAAACTGCATACTGTCATAGTATTGCCCTTTGTACATGCCTTTTCTATCCCCCATTGTAATTTGTATCCCACAGCCTGACTACTGTTCAGAGTTCTTTTACCCTTTGCTTACCCACCTGTCCTTTTGATACAATTTGCATCCTTGTATATTGAGCTCCGAAGTTTGATCTTCTTTCAGACACAACTCAGAGATGCCCACAACATTATACCTACCAATCTCTACCTGCACTACAAGATCATCTACTTTATTCTGTATACTATGAGCATTGAAATATAATATCTTCAGTCCTACATTCATTACCCTTTTCAATTTTGCCAGGTTACTCTCAGGTCACACTTCAACTCAGCCCACTGACTGCCATTTTGCCCTGTCATCTGCCTGTCCTTCCTCACAGTCTCACTACTTGTATACCAACTGCCCCATCCTCACCACTGTCACTCCACTTCCTATCCCCAAAGTAGTTTAAATCCTCCCCAACAGGTGTAGCAAAACAACTTACAAGGATATTGGCCCCCCTCACGTTCGGGTGTAACCCATCCTAACTGCACATATATAAAATGAAACAATATTCCTCTGATAAAATATACATCACACAAAGCAGATTAAACACAATATTACATGAATAAATTAATAAAATACAATTTAAAATGCATGTGTTGAGCAGCATAGGTGAACAGCAAACTAGTGATGAGCCCTTGGTGGTGACAAGGTATTAATTAGTCACTGCCTGAAAAAAGAAACTGCTACCCAGCCTAATCCTGATGCTTCTGTACCTTCTTCTTGATGGTAGTGAGTCAAAGAGATTCTGGGATGGTTGGTAGGAATCCTCAACAATGCTGGGGACCCATCGTCACCAATACTCCCAGTAATGTCACGCATAGCCATAGAAGGTGTGCAGAGGAGATTTACAAGGATGTTGCCTGGATTGGGGAGCATACCTTATGAAAACAGGTTGAGTGAACTCGGCCTTTTCTCCTTGGAGCGACGGAGGATGAGAGGTGTCCCGATGGAGGTGTGTAAGATGATGAGAGGTATTGATTGTGTGGATAGTCAGAGGCTTTTTCCCAGGGGTGAAATGGTTGCCACAAGAGGACACAGGTTTAAGGTGCTGAGGAGTAGGTACAGAGGAGATGTCAGGGTTAATTTTTTTACTCAGAGAGTGGGGAGTGTGTGGAATGGGCTGCTGGCAACAGTGGTGGAGGTGGATATGATAGGATCTTTGAAGAGACTTTTGGATAGGTACATGGAGCTTAGAAAAATAGAGGGCTGTAGGTAAGCCTAGTAATTTCTAATGTGGGGGTGTGTTCAGCATAACTTTGTGGGCCGAAGGGCCTGTATTGTGCTGTAGGTTTTCTATGTTTCTATAGGGGGAGGAAGACCCTGGTGATCCTCTGGGCAGTTTTTACTAACCTCTAAGGTCTTCTGGTCCTTGCCTTACAGATTCTAAACCACACAATGATGCAGCCAGGCAGGGCACTCTCGATAGTGCTCCTGTAGAAAGTTGTTAGAATAAGGGCAGGGAACATTGTCGACCATAATCTCCTCAGAAAGTGCTGTGTCTTCATGACTAATGAGGAGGTGTTGTATCCAGGCTAGACCATCCATTGTGTGCACACCAAAGAACTTTTGCTCTCCACTCAACCTGCACTTTTCTGAATTCAACAATCATCTCTTTTGTCTTGCCCACGTTGACGTCCAGAGTTTGAGACCTAGTGCTTTCAACGACCAGCATGCCCTAGGATAGATACCAAGGGTCTGGGCCAGATGACCAAAACTGAAGTCCAGGATTTGAGGCCCATTAGCTGAAGCCAAGTCTGCAAATCTCTGGGAGTCTGCTGGGAAGACAAACCCAGTGCCTGCAGGCTCAATTCCACCGGAGACTTCAGGCCTTTCCTGGGATTAAAAACTACCGTATGTACGGCATGTGTATGGGTGGGAGGGACAAACAGGGCTTGTCCGGCTGCTGTTGCTTCTTGTATTCTGTGTCATTCTCTCGAGCATTATGGACATGCTATCTTGGCACCGGGATGTGAGGCAACACTTGCAGGCTGTCCCTACCTCAGCCTCGGGTGTGTTGGTTGTTTACGCAAACTATGTGTTTCATTGTACGTTTCGATGTACGTGTGATAAATGAAATTGAATCTGGAAGCAAATTAAGAGAAAGGAGGGTCTTTGGAAATCAAGGCACAAGCCTCGTATGTTCTCCAGAAATATACTGGCCATATTCTTCTTTGTCAGTTTTCAGGTATTGCTGCAAGTTAATCAAAGCTAACAGCTTGTAGCAAGGCTGAATATGGAGAAAGACCGAGGTACACAATCTGTTTTGCACAGCGTAATAACAAAATACTGGAGAGAAATGTTCAGAGGTGAAGGATAGCTTGAATTAAAACATGAATTAAACCAGCGTAGTGTTCACTTCCATGCACTGAAGCTGCTGCTAATTAGATCCCTGGACCCAGCGTAGTCTGGCAGTTGCCTCTGGAGAGCTCGCTACAAGATATGCTGCCCTTTTACCTGCCACTGAAAAGCACCCAATAGCAACCAGCCAATTTAAGAGCTAAAAATGGAAACTGTCCAACGCCACTGAGCCTCACCTAGGCATCTTTCCCTTGAATAAAAACAAATGATCAGGATGTGGAGAATTAACCCACAGCTTACTCAACAAAGTGACCACTAGCTGAATAAACAATCCTTTTAATTATTTTATCAATTCAATTAAACTAAACTACAGTCTTTTGCACAATTTTGCACATCAGGGATTATCTGTACTCCCTCCCTCCAATGAAATGAGAGATACACTCAGATGCTACTTTATTAGGAACCTCCTTTACCTAATAAAGTGTCCACTGAGCACACGTTCATGGTCTTCTGCTGCTATAGCCCATCTACTTCAAGGTTTGACATGTTGTGAGTTCACCGGTGTAACACGTGGTTACTTGAGCTACAGTCACCTTCCTATCAGCTTGAACCAGTCCAGCTATTCTCTACCAGCTTCTCTCATTTTCATCAACAGAACTGCCTCTCGCTGGATGCTTTTTATTCCCCCCACGCCATTCTCCATAAACTGTACATTGCACATGAAAACCTCAGGAGGTCAGCAGTTTCTGTGATCCTCAAACCACCTCATTTGCAACCAACAATCATTTCATGGTCAAAGTCACTTAGATCCTATTTCTCCCCCATTCTGATGTTTGATCTGAACAGCAAATGAACCCCTTGATCATGCCTTTATACATTGGGTTGCTGCTGACATGTGATTGGCTGATTAGATACTTATAATAACAAGCAAGTGTACCTAACAAAGTGGCTGTTGATTGTATATGTAATCATTGCTATTGTGGTCCGAGAGGAAAGGTCGCTTGCAAAAACGATTAGGTTCATTTCAGTATTCCAGTGATCAAAGGAATTCAGTGGAGAGGAAGGTAAGGCTTTCTCGCATTCAATCAAGGTTTGGGGGTCAGAGAAGAGAAGAATTCCAGAGAAGAGTGTCTCTTTTGAGGTTCTTAAAGGGTCTAACTCGTCCTTTCATCACTAGTACTAAGCAAGTAAATGCAGGCAGTAAATATGTTTTATCTTTGGATCCTGAGGAACCAGTTCCAGTTTAAGTCAATAAGACTTAAAATTTCAGCAGAAAAAACTAAAACACTGCTACTGCAATATTATTCTTTAATGAAAGAGTCAAAGATGCATCTGTGCTAAAAACTGATGTTTGGTAGCTCCATGAGGACATCAGAAGAGGCTAGCAGACATGAAAGGCTCAGTCGACCATGAAGAGGACCCTGAAAGAAAAGAGTTCAGCCTTTACAAAGCACAGCCATCCTCTGTACAGACCGCAAAGCCCAAGAGGGCTCCTGAGCCACACCAGGCAAAGTTTAATGGAACTCAGCACTGAGAAGTAAACCATTAATTTACAGGAGAAAAAAGAACACCTTGGGAAGCTCGTGTAAATTTTGTCTTTATGTACTTGCTTTAAAAAAAAATGGAGAGGAAAGTTGATGTCTGCTTCAGCAAAATTAACAGCAATTACACAAACTTGATCAATCAATCTGAAGCAATTCAAGTTCCTAATTAGTGTCATGGAACAGTTATAAGCAATCCAAAAACATGTTTTATCAGGACGCATCAAGTAGTCAGGAGGCCATGTTTATAGGAGGTCACTTCAACAGTGCCAAGGGCTTCTAAGTTTGAAGGAAACTATGGGACATTCATACCAAGTGTTTCCTAGGAAAGAACTTTCAGGTTATTATTACCCTACAGTCTTAGAAAGTCCCGAACAGCCACCACAAAGGAAAAGACTGGTCTGGTAACACAGATAATTCCTGGAGGTCTATAATCATCATATTCCTATTCTGAATGAAACAGTGATGATGACCACAACACAGATCATGTCTCATTCTCATTGGCTATCATCAGGAAGGAGGTACAGAAGCCTGAAAGCACACATTCAACAATCTGGGAACAGCTTCTTCCCCTCTGCCATCGTGAAACGTGACTCAGAATCCCACGTCTGGCAAGATTTTGGGAGTGCAACAAAAAACATTCACTGGCCAGGAGTACAGTGTGGAGCAGCATATAATCTGTGGGCAAAACTACCTTTTATCATGACATCTGTTCCAGAATCCTCTGAAGGCCCTGGAGAAATTGTACAGGACACTTATCAGAACTGCAGCAGCCATGGATGACATCTTTTGCATAGCCGGAATTGAGCAGTTGTTAAATGAAAGTTTCAAAACACTACATAAAAAAAAGTATACGGTTGCAAACAAGTGCCCCCAAAGGCAAAATAACTAGGGCCACATAACTTAACAGTTAAAAGCTCCTATAATATTTTTTGCATAGAGAGTTGAGTAACACTACATTCATCTACATCCATCACTGTTGCACCTATTCCTCCTCCTTCACCGCCACTCAGGGTCCTAAACAGTCCTTTCCAATAAGGAGACATTTCACTTGTGAGTCTGTTAAGATCATCTGCTGGGAGATGTCCTCTACATCGGTGAGGCCCAGAGCAGACCAGGGGAAGACTTGGCTCCATCCACCACAAAAGGCCACAGGTCCCCACCCATTCAACTTCCCATTCCAACATGTTGGTCCCTGGTCTCCTCAGCTGCCACAATGAGACCACTCTGAGGTTGGAAGAGCAACATCTCATATTCTATGTGGGTACCCTTCAACCTGTTGACATGAACATTGATTTCTCCAACTTTCAGTAATTTCTCCTCCTCCCCTTTCTCTCTTTTCGCAATCCCCATTCTAGTTCACATCTTATCCTTTCCCTTCTCATCTGTCCATCACCTCCCTCTGGTTCCCTGCCTCCTTTCCTTTCTCCCATGGTCCACCATCCTCTCCCATCAGAGTTTGTTACCTCTTCCACCCATCACCTCCAATCTTCTTATTCCATCTCCCTTACCACCCATCTTCCCCCTGGCGAAGGGTCTTGGCCCAAAACGTCGACGGCGCTTCTCCCTATATATGCTGCCTGGCCTGCTGTGTTCCACCAGCATTTTGTGTGTGTTGTTGTTTGAATTTCCAGCATCTGCAGATTTCCTCGTGTTTGCATCTTCCCCCTCAGCTGGTTTCATCATCTGCCAGTTTGCGCTCCTTCCCTCCCTCCACCTTCTTATTCTGGTCTGTGCCCCTTCCTTGGCAGTCCTGTTGAAGGGTCTTAGCCCAAAATGTTGACTGTTTATTCCTCTCCATGGATGTTCCTGACCTCCTGAATTCTTCCAGCATTTTGTGTGTGTTGCTCTGGATTTCCAGCATCTACAGAACCTCTTGTGCAGATATTATGTTAAAAATAAACTCAATAAGTTTATTGTATCAGGAATGCACTGACCAAGAGGGCAGTGGAAGCAGATTCAACAGCTAATTTCCGAAGAGAATTGCTTATGTACTAAAACAATAGAGACATCTGCAGGGCTGTGGGACTAATTGAAAAGCTCTCTAAGAAATGGAGAACACAGTGTGCCAAATGATCTCCTGCATTTTATCTGTGTCAAAAAATATATACTTCTTTTCAAACCTTCCATCCAATCAAAATAGTAGCTGTCAAATCCTGTTCTAGTTGCTGTTCTGATAGCATTTTAAGTGCTGTGAGAGACATTAGGTTAGGAGACAATGCCCCAATGATTGACACACTTTCTTCATTTCACTTTGAGCACTCAGAAAACATCAATCACTCTCAGTTTGACTAACACAAGTGAGCCAAGTGAAAAATACTTTAGGCACAAGTAGCTGAGCAAGCATTAGAGAGTCCAACTAAAAACCCGTCGACAGGATAATAGCTTTAAAACTTCACAATTATTTGGTTCGCCCAAGTCGAAGACTGCATTAGTCATTGGAAAGGAAAACAACAGGCAAATAAAATTCAGAAATCTTCAAAGTATTTCTCATTTTCCCAACTACTCCATGACTTCTACATTAGACACAGCCTTGATAATGATGTTTAGTGGTCTTACAATGAAAGCCCAAATAGATGGAACCCTATTGCTCCTTACTTAGCAAATTCTAGTGAAAAATAACTGTAGGAGACTTAAATTCACTTTGAACTTTGATTATCACAGTACATTGCTATATACTAACTTGAGATTCATTTTCTTGCAGGCACTTACAAGAAATGGAATACAATAGAACTTACATAAAAAAGCTAAGCAGAAATAGAGAAAGACTGATAAGCAAGCCATGTGCGAAAGTAGACCAACTATACAAAAAATGCTGAGAAGATGAGCTATGAAGAGTCCTTGAAAGTGACCCTGTAGAACAAAGAATCAGTTCAGAGTAGTGGTGAATGAAGTTATCCACGCTGGTTGAGAAGCCTGATAGTTGTACAGGCCCAGAACCATCAAACACGCCTCACAATTAACCCTTTCATTCCCAGGATCATTCTCTTGCATCTCAAGACCCTCTCCAGTGCCAATAAAATATTGCATGTGTAGCAAACCATTGGGAAGTAATTTCTACCACAGGCTTTTC
Source organism: Hypanus sabinus (assembly GCF_030144855.1). Taxonomy (NCBI): domain Eukaryota; kingdom Metazoa; phylum Chordata; class Chondrichthyes; order Myliobatiformes; family Dasyatidae; genus Hypanus; species Hypanus sabinus. The sequence continues at coordinate 163,022,803 of NC_082712.1, forward strand.
TGGAATGGGTCTGCATTGGATTGGTGATTCTAACGTACGAATGAGTGTGATTGGAATGGAAAGAACAAAGGTTCAATAAGAAATGGGACCAGAATCCCTTCAGGATTTCACATATTCTTTCAGAGTGGAATTTTGGTAGTTAGCTCTGAGATAAAGAGCAATCCTTCAAAACATGAACCAACTATCAGTGTTGTATGAAGCCGTAGTTACTTTACTTTTATGAAGTCACCCACAAGCCTCCATTTGTCCAGGAAAATAGATTCCAGTCTTTTCTTACAATTCAGACCTTCCAGGCGGAGGTCATCCTCATGATCCTCTTCTGCACTTTGTCCAGCCTAAATGACATCCTTCATATAGCTGGGTGTCTAGAACTACACAGAGTGCACAAACTATGATCTTGCTAACGTCCCTTTTGAAACCCAAGCTAACATCTTCACACTTTTCTCAAAGCTGTAGGGCTTGTCAAACTCCGGTTATAGTCATTGTTTGATTAGGCAGCAGATCTTGTGTACAAGGAAACTCTACTGAGGTTTTTTAAGAAAACAAGCTGGGCTTGTTTTGCACTTGCATAATCCCTTCTGACTCCATCATCAATCTTTCTCATCAATTCTTTTAATTATTTTAAATATAGCCTCATGTTTTACTCAAATTATTTTATTTATCACCAGCAAAATTTGATCAGCTTTTGGAAGATTAATGATCCACTTCATTCCATCAGTACCTACACTTCTAAAGTGCTTAATTGCCTAAAGAGAGCTCCAGGGCACCCTCTGGCCATGAAAGCTCACACTTTTAGCCTTATGGTTCAGCTCATTCTTTGATCCTTTGAACACTGCCAATGACGTCATTAGAGTCCTGAAATCTAAATAAAATGATCCATGGCTTTCATAGCTTCAGGGCATTGGATGTAATTGTTATTAAAAAGTATTTTCAAGAAGGTGGCAAGTATAATTATTCTGAAATGGAACTAGCTTCAGACGGGTAAAAAAAAAACCCGACTCAAGGAAAAAGGAACAAAACGGGAAAGTAAGAAATAAAGTCTGAATTTGCATAGTAATCTCCCATGCTGTTGCAAAACAAACAGAATGCTAGAGGAACTCAGCAAGTCAGGCAACATCTATGGAGGGAAATAAGCTGTTCACATTTCAATTTCCAGCATCTGCAGAATCTCATGTTTATCATACAAAATTTTAAAATGTAAAATTTTATTGTATGAATGAGGTTTAACCAAAAATGTACCTAAAGTTTCTTCGGATACATTAAGTGTAAAAGAGAAGTGAGAGTGGATGTTGGACCACTGGAAACGATGCTGGAAAGATAGTAATTGGAGACAAAGAAATGGCAGATGAAGTGAATAAGTATTTTGCATGAGTCTTCACTGTGGAAGACACTAGCAGTATGATGGAAGTTCCAGGCATCCGAGCTTAAGAAGTGTGTGAAGTTACCATAACCAGAGTGAAATTTTTTGGAAATCTGAATGGTCTGAAGGTCGATAAGTCACCAGGACCAAATGATGTACACCCAAGAGTTCTGAAAGGGGTGGCTGGAGAGATTGCGGAGGCATTTGTAATGATCTTTTCGGAATCATTAGATTCTGGAGTGGTTCCAGAAGACTGGAAAATTGCAAATGCCACATCACTCTTAAAGAAGAGATAGAGGAAGAAGAAAGGAAACTATAGGCCAGTTAGTGGTTGGGAGGATGGTGGAGCCTATTAGTAAAGATGAGATCTCAGGGTACTTGGAGGCACATGATAAAATAGGCCATGGTCAACGCGGTTACCACAAGGGAAAATCTTGTCCGACAGATCTGTTGGAATTCTTTGAAGAAATAACAAACAGGAGAGACAAAGGAGAATCGGTTGATTATGTGTGCATGGATTTTCAGAAGGCTTTTGACAAGGTGCCACATATGAGGCTGCTTAACAAGTTATGGTATTACAGGAAAGATACTAGAATGCAAAAAGCAGTGGCTGATTGGCAAGCGACAGAGAGTGGGAATAAAGGGAGCCTTTTCTGGATGGCTGCAGCTGACTACTGGTGTTCCACAGAGGTCTGGGTTGGGACTGATTTCTTTTACATTATGTATCAATGATTTGCATAACGGAATTGTCAATATTTTGGGCCGAGACCCAAAACGTCGACAGTGCTTCTCCTTATACATGCTGCCTGGCCTGCTGTGTTCCACCAGCATTTTGTGTGTGTTGCTTGAATTTCCAGCATCTGCAGATTTCCTCATGTTTGCATAATGGAATTGATCGCTTTGCTGCAAAGTTTGCAGACAGTATGGAGATAGGTGGAGAGGAAGGGAGTTTTGAGAAAGTAGAGAGGCTACAAAAGGACCAAGGCAAATGAGGAGAATGAGCAAAGAAGTGGCAGATGGAATACAGTGTACAGAAGTACAGGAAGTGTATGGTCATGCAGTTTGGTAGAAAAAATGAGAGGGTTGAATATTTTCTAAATGGAGAGAAAATACAAAACACTGAGGTGCAAAGGGATATGGGAGTCCATGTGCAGGATTACCTAAAGGTTAATTTGCAGGTTGAGACTGTGATGAGGAAGGCAAATGTGATATTAGCATTCATTTCAAGAGGACTAGAATATAAAAGCAAGGGTATAACGTTGAGACTTTATAACGCACTGGTGAGGCCTCACCTGGAGTATTGTCAGTAGTTTTGGGCCCCTTATCTTAGAAAAGATGTGCTGAAACGGCAGGGGGTTCAAAGGAGGTTCACAAAAATGATTCCAAGATTGAATAGCATGTCAAATGAAGATCATTTGATGGCTCTGGGCCTTCTCTGGGATTCAGAAGAATGAGGGAAGACCTAATAGAAACCTATTAAATAGTGAAAGGCCTTGATAGAGTGGATGTATGGATGTAGAGAAGATGTTTACTATGGTGGGAAGGTCTAAGCTCAGAGGACAGAGCCTTAGACTAGAGGGACTTTCTTTTAGAATGGAGATGAGGAGGAATTTCTTCAGCCAGAGAGTGCCGAATCTGTGAAATTTGTTGCCACCAGCAGCTGTGGAGGCCAGGTCTTTATGTATATATGCATATTTAAGGCAGAGGCTGATAGATTCTTCACTGGTCAGGGCAGGAAGGAATATGGGGAGAAGACAGGAGATTGGTCTGTGTGGAAAATCGGATCAGCAATCATGAAATGGTAGAGCACACTCGATGGACCAAATGGTTTAATTTTCCTACTGTATCTTATGATCTCATGGTCTAATAACAACTGAGAGAAAAGTCCCCAAAGGACCTGAAAAACAAAGACGTGCAAATGCTGGGAATCTCAAGTTAAAACTGACAAGATGGCACAGCCTCAGGATCGAGACACATCCATTTAAAACTGAGATGCAGAGAAACTTCTTTAGCCGGGGGTGGCGAATTTGTGGGGTTTGTTACCAAAGGCAGTTGTGGAGGCTAGGTCGCTGGGTGTATTTAAGGCAGAAATTGCTAGGTTCTTGATTAGCCGTGGCATCAGAGGTTACAGGGAGAAAGCTGGGGATTAGATCTGAGGAGGGGGGGAAAAAAAGGATCAGCCCTGACTGAATGATGGACATAATAGGCCAACTGGCCTAATTCTCTCCTCTGTCTTATGGTCTGAGATGCTGCAAAATCTCAAAGTCAAGAGGCTTCTCTGGGAAGAAGGTTAGTTAATATTTCATGTTCATTCAGAACTGATGAAGAGAGATTTGAAAGGGGAGTTTTAATCTAGAGATCCTAGGAGGGAGACATTGATAGGATGAGGTTTGATAGGGTGAGGCCCAGTCAAACTTCATGATGATCGTGAGGACAATGATATTTCTTTGTGCTTTGCTTTGCTGAGAGCAGGATTGTGGAACATTCCAACATGTTGGACCATAATAATAATCCAACTGATCACTGCAGGGGCAATGCAAAAAAGTGCCACCATACATCCTATTGGCAACATAGCAGTCCCACAATGCTCAACAGAACAATACATGTAGCTGCATCAGCAGCAAAACAAGCCCCTTTCATATCCCTCCCACCCAGCCACTCACACACACAGCGAGTCTTCCAGCCTCAGGACAGGCCACCTCTGGGCCTCCATTCCTTGTCCCCAAATTCTCAGACTTCAGGCCTCCTGCTTCGTACTTGCCCTCAGGATGCCAAACACAAAGGCTACAAACTGCCCAGAGAGAAAATGTGGTGTTGTTCCTCCAACTTCCATCTACCCTCATTGTAACACTGCAGGAGACCACAAGCCTCAGAATGAGGGTGGGATGGAGAATTGAAGTACATTTGACAAGTGCCAAGGCAAGCTTGAGGAATACAGCCCATTTCGTCCATGTTTGTTGCAGCCTTCTGAACTGTAGGTAACTTACTTTCTCTGCCTATACTAGAACTGGTCTTTTCTGCTGCAAGTCAGCCATCTGTGATATTGGCTCAGATTTTCCTCTCTCCATTATACAGCCTGACCTGCTGGACATGTCCCACAGGCCTGACATTAGCAGCACAAAACTGAAAGAACCATAATCACTCTCTACATGTCTGCCCCATTACATTATTACGCCTGGCCTCAACTTATCACAGATGTTCTCTTTATTCTATCCCTCACTCCTTTCATCCTCTCTGCCACTGAAAAATGGCCTTATTTTTTTTAAAAAAGTCTCTTCCAGTTGTGATGAACAGCTTCTGACCTGAAGCTGCTGGGCTTGTGTTACCCACATTTTCTGCTTTTAACCCAACAACCCCTCCTGGAAATCCATTTAAATTGCTTTACTTACACAATAATAGAACTCTGCTGTGCATGGATAGGTTCATTGATCATGGCAAAGTGCTCCTAGTGTGTAGGGGACTGGCAGAATTGGGGATGGGGGATTAAGGATGTGGGGAGACTAAAACAAAATGGGACTGTTGTTGATGGTCGGCATAGACTCCATGGACCAAAGGGCCTGTTTCCATGCTATATCTCTCTTATGGAGATACCCAATTTCAACCATAAATTTTGTTTTTACAATGTCATAGAAACCTATCAAAGGCCTCAACAGACTGGACATGGAGTGGATGTTTCCTATGTTGGGGAAGTCTAACACCAGAAGACACAGCCTCAGAATAGATCTGCATCCTTTTAGAACAAAAATGAGGAGGAATTTCTAGAGCCAAGGAGTGCTGAATCTGTGGAACTCTTTGCCACAGGCAGCTGTGGAGGCCAATTCTTTATGTATATTTAAGGCAGAGGTTGACAGATTCTTGACTGGTCAGGGCAAGAAAGGATATTGAGAGATTGGGGTTAAGAAGGAAAATGCATCAAGCCATGATGAAATAACGGAGCTGATTCAAAGGGCTAAATGGCTTAAATCTGCTCCTATAAGAAAAAAATAAATCTGGTTCTCAACGTGCTGATAAATGTATAGAGACTACCAGCCATTCAATAGCACTGAATGTACTGATGACTAGGCGGTATTTTGGAAGGGAAAAAAATGATGAATTTGCACAATTTTGCTGGATAGTAGCCACAAAAGAACTGAAAATATGGTGACTGCTTGAAGCTATAAACTCTAAAGGTGAAGGAAGTGCATTATCCTTTGAACAGAGCTGATGAGGACAACAAATTCAGAATGCTGTAACCCACAGTTCTTGACGTGCAAAGCCATCAGAAATCAAATAGAGTTGCTAAATTTCTCAGTCGGTACTTCAACTGCTAAAGCACACACTGCAGAAAATCTCAATAGGAAAAATCTGCAATAAAAGTATTTCAAAGCCATATTGCAATCTTTCTTCTTACAGTATTTACTCCTTTCATATGCAAAGATTACAACGTGCAACCTTAAATTGCCTTTTGCACGAAAGTCGTTTGCTTGGCAATGTGTTCCCCTGACAGATATTATTACAGAAGGAACATACTGGGTACTTACTGCGATTTAGATTAGGGCACTGTGTTATATATCCATTAGGCATCAAGATGATTTTGACATCCTGCAGAATGCCCTAAAAAAAAATCAGAAGGGAAAATGAGCACAAGTCACCGTGTGACACTAATTTTGAACTTCAGTATTCCTGCGGCTGGAATCATTCTCAAACAACTTGAACAATTTCAGACAGAACAGTCAGAGCTCTCAGGCACTCACGAGCAAGGTCTGTCATAGTGTCATTTAATTCTGACCAAAGAATTAGTTGCTTTAGATTTACAAAAGGCTTTGTACAGTTTTAAACCCAATGAATTACCTTAACATACATTGTAGGGTCTGCTTGTGTGTTAATGCCTGGAACCATTCAGTTGGTGAATAAACTTGCTGGAAAATTTGGTTCATTAAACTTCATTACTGTAGGTCTATTTTCACAAAGCCAACACTTGCCGTTTGATGAAGAGCAATTAAGGAATTGTTGCATTAGTCACAAAGCAAAAAAAATGCTTAAAAATACAAGCCAAATTTACTAGAGGTTAGAATTAATACATAAATTTAGATGTATCACATTTGAGTTATACAACAAAGAAGTTGCTGTTTTAAAATTGTCACTTCCAATATTTTTGTTGCATATTATGATTAGCATCAAATAATCTGACAGAGGTATTTTGCAGGGTGAGCAGCATCTGTGGGAGGAAGGAACTGTTGATGCTCTGGCTCAGTCAACCTTAAACATGGCCAATCCCTTCCTCCCCCCAGATACACTGCAACCACTGAATTCCTCTAGCAAATTCATTGCTGCTCCAGATTCCAGAACCTGTATCAGAATCTGGTTGACCATTGCTGACATCTATCATGATATGTATTGTTTTGTGACAGTAACGTAGTGCAAGGTGTAAAAAGAAAACTGCAAGTTAAAAGTTTAAAACTAATTAATTAATAGTGCAAACAAGGAGTATCAAGGTAGTGTCGAGGTAGGAAGCTTCAAACCAGGCTAGAGAACAAAATACATTGCACTGAATTATTGTGGGCCCAATTCATGTGATGTCCATACTGTCTTGTCACCTATACCAAGCTGACCTGCATAATAAAGTGATTACACAAAGTGGCTCAAACTAACAGAATCCTTTGAGCCACATTCAATTCAACATAAAATGAAAGTGGAAACATTTGTGGTTCCAATGTCAAGGTTAGGAACCCATTTGATGGCTTTAAGTGAGGCAGTGTGTGATGGGTGTGATGTCACCAGAAATGGACCTCCCCAACCAGAAGTTCAACGTGTGGTCGAAGGCGTCAGAATCTGAACTTGAATCTGGAGTGGCTCTCAGGAGGCATACGTAGACCCTGCAGCCAGGTCCTTCTGGGTCAGAGCTTGCACGGCCAACAGTTATTTGGGCTACAGATAAATTTATTATCTAAGTACATATATGACATCATATCCTACTCTGAGATTCATTTTCTTGCAGGCATTCATGGTAGAACAAAGGAATACAACAGAATCAATGCAAACCTTCTCACAAAGATGGACAAGCAACCGAACTGCAGAAGACGACTAACTGTGTAAATACTGTACAAGTAATCTAATAACAGTAAATAATACCAAGAACAAGAATTGTAGAGTTGCAGAAAGTGAGCCCATATGCTGCGATCAGTGTTGAGGCAAGTGAAGTTATTAATGCTGGTTCAGGAGCCTGGTGTTTGAAGGTCAATTGCTATTCCTGAACCTGGTGATGTGGGTCCCAAGACTCCTGTGCCTCCTTTGCCATTGGTAGCAGCAAGAAGAGGGTATGCCCTGGATGATGGAGTTCCTTGATGATGAATGCTGCTTAATTGGGGCAGCACACTTTGAAGATACTCCCAATAGTGGGGAGGGGATTTCCTGATAAGATGGGCTCTTATCGATCACTTTTTGCTGGCTTTTCCATTCTTGAGCATTGGTGTTTCCATACCAGGCTGCAATGCAAGACCATGAGACTAGGCTATGCACTTCATGGCCTGGGATGTCATCAGTCAGATCAGTTGCTAATTGTGGTTCATACAACAGGTCAAGAACTTGCTAAATGTCTCTGCACATGAAATTATTTTTTAAAATGTCATACTTATCCATTGAATTTTCTCCTGCATGAGTACCATCTTTCAGAAAATGCAGTCACACATTGCAGATTAATAATCAGTTTGAAGTATATCATTTGACCAGTTTTAAGACAAAAAAGCTCGGCAATGTCAGATTGAAAACTATCACTACATGATATTGACCTCCGGTGTCCCTGACAACAACACCTGCAGGAAGTGCATCCAGCTGCAGCTCCTAACAAACCGCATTAGACCGCATTAGGGGACTGGAACAGGAGCTGGATGACCTCTGGATCATTCAGGAGAATGAGGAGTTTATAGATAGTAGTTTCAGGGAGGTAGTTACACCTAAGGAACAGGGCACAGGTAATTGGGTTACCATCAAGCAAGGGAAGGGGAAAGGGCAGGTAGTGCAGTGTTCCTCTGTGGCCATTCCCCTCCAGAACAGGTATACCAATTTGGATACTGTTGTGGGGGGGGGGGGGTGACTTATCTGGGACAAGCTGTGGCAGCTGGATCTCTAGCGCTGTGTCTGGTTCTTCAGTACAGAAGGCAGGGTGGAAGAAGAGGAGAGCGGTAGTGATAGGGGACTCGATAGTTAGAGGTACAAACAGGAGGTTCTGTGGTTGTGACAGAGATTCCCAGATGGTTTGTTTCCTCCCGGGTGCCAGGGTCAGGGATGTCTCTAATCATGTGCACAGCATTCTGAAGTGGGAAGGTGAGCAGCCAGATGTCATGGTACACATCGGTACCAATGATGTAGGTAGAAAGAGTGAGGAGGCCCTGAAGAGTGAGTATAGAGAGCTTAGTAGGAAGTTAAAAAGCAGGACCTCGAGGGTAGTAATCTCAGGATTGCTACCTGTGCCACGTGCCAGTGAGGGTAAGTGTAAGATGTTCTGGAGGATGAACACATGGCTGAGGAAGTGGTGTAGGGGGCAAGGTTTCAGATTTCTAGATCATTGGGACCTCTTCTGGGGCAGGTGGGACCTGTACAAGAGACGGGTTACACCTGAACTACAGGGGGACCAATATCCTTGCAGGGAGGTTTCTTAGTGCTATGGCAGTGGAGGGGGGGGGTTAAACTAGATTTGCAAGGGGAGGGGAATCAGAGTGGCAGAGCAGATAGTGCAGCGGGGGTGAAAATAAATGATGTTAAAAGTTCATGCAAAGTCACAACTAGAAGGTTTGTGTGTGGTGGTAATAATCTTCTGAGGTGTGTCTATTTCAATGCGAGGAGTATTGTGAGGAAGGCTGACGAGCTGAAGGTGTGGATTGGCATGTGGAATTATGACATTATAACCGTTAGTGAAACTTGGCTACAGGAGGGGCAGGACTGGCAGCTTAATCTTCTGTGATTCCGATGTTTCAGACATGATCAGGGGAGAGGGATGAAGGGTGGGGGGTGGTATTGCTAGTCAGTGAAAATGTTACAGCAGTGCTCAGGAAGGACAGATTAGAGAGCTTGTCTACCGAGGCTATATGGGTGGAGCTGAGAAACAGGAATGGTATGACCACATTAATGGGGTTGTATTATAGACCAGCCAATAGTCAGCGAGAATTGGAGGAGCGAATCTGCAGAGAGATAGCAGACAACTGCAGGAAACAAAATTGTGATAGTTGGGGATTTTAATTTTCCACGTATTGATTGGGACTCCCATACTGTTAAAGGTCTAGACGGGTTAGAGTTTGTGAAATGTGTTCAGGAAAGTTTTCTAAATCAATATATAGAGGTACCAACTAGAGAGGATGCATTATTAGATCTCGTATTAGGAAATGAGTTAGGACAAGTGACAGAAGTGTGTGCAGGGGAACACATTGAATCTAGTGATCATAATGCCATTAGTTTCAACTTGATCATGGATAAAGATAGATCTGGTCCTCGGGTTGAGGTACTAAACTGGAAAAAGGCCAAATTTGAAGAAATGAGAAAGGATCTAAAAAATGTGGATTGGGACAGGTTGTTATCTGGCAAGGATGCAATTGGTAAGTGGGAGGCCTTCAAAGGAGAAATTTTGAGAGTGCAGAGTTTGTATGTTCCTGCCAAGATTAAAGACAAAGTGATTAAGGATAAAGAACCTTGGTTTTCGAGGGATGTTGGAAACCTGATAAAGAAGGAGAGAGATGCATGATAGGTATAGGCAACAAGGAGCAAATAAGTTGCTTGAGGAGTATAAAAAGTGCAAGAAAATACTTTAGAAAGAAATCAGGAGGGTAAAAGGAGACATGAGGTTGCTTTGGCAGTCAAGGTGAAGGATAATACTAAATGCTTCTACAGGTATATTAAGACTAAAAGGATAGTAAGGGATAAAATTGGTCCTCTTGAAGATCAGAGTGGTCGGTTATGTATGGAACCAAAAGAAATGGGGGAGATCTTAAATGGGTTTTTTTTTGTGTCTGTATTTGCTAAGGAAGCTGGCAAGGCGTCTATGGAAATAAGGCAAATAAGTAGTGAGGTCATGGAACCACCTACAGATTAAAGAGGATAAGGTGCTTGCTGTCTTGAGGCAAATCAGAGTAGATAAATCCCCAGGACCTGACAGAATATTCCCTCAGACCTTGAAGGAGACTAGTGTTGAAATTGCAGGGGCCCTGGCAGTTATACTTAAAATGTCAGTATCTACGGGTGAGGTGCCGGAGGATTGGAAGTTAGCTCATGTTGTTCCGTTGTTTAAAAAAGGCTCTAAAAGTAATCTGGGAAATTATAGGCTAGTAAGTTTGACATCAGTAGTAGGTAAATTATTGGAAGGAGTACTAAGAGATAGGATCTACAAGTATTTGGATAGACAGGGACTTATTAGGGAGAGTCAACATGGCTTTATGTGTCATGTTTAACCAATCTATTATATCTTTTTTGAGGAGGTTACCAGGAAAGTGGATGAAGGGAAGGCAGTGGATGTTGTCTACATGGACTTCAGTAAGGCCTTTGACAAGGTCCCGCATGGGAGGTTAGTTAGGAAGATTCAGTCGCTAGGTATACATGGTGACGTAGTAAATTAGGTTAGACATTGGCTCAATGGGAGAAGCCAAAGAGTGGTAGTGGAGGACTGCTTCTCTGAGTGGAGGCCTGGGACTAGAGGTGTGCCACAGGGATCAATGCTGGGTCCATTGTTATTTGTTATCTATATCAATGATCTGGATGATAATGTGGTAAATTGGATTAGCAAACTTGCTTATGATACAAAGATTGGAGGTGTAGTGGACAGTGAGGAAGGTTTTCAAAGCTTGCAGAGGGATTTGGACCAGCTGGAAAAATTAGCTGACAAATGGCAGATGGAGTTGAATGCAGACAAGTGTGAGGTATTGCACTTTGGAAGGACAAACCAAGGTAGAACATACAAGGTAAATGGTAGGACACTGAGGAGTGCAGTAGAACAGAGGGATCTGGAATACAGATACATAATTCCCTGAAAGTGGCGTCACGGGTAGATAGGGTAGTAAAGAGAGCTTTTGGTACATTGGCCTTTATAAATCAAAGTATTGAGAATAAGAGTTGGAATGTTATGGTGAGAATGTATAAGGCATTGGTGAGGCTGAATTTGGAGTATTGTGTGCAGTTTTGGTCACCTAATTACAGGAAGGATATTAATAAGGTTGAAAGAGTGCAGAGAAGGTTTACAAAGATGTTGCCGGGACTTGAGAAACAGAGTTACATACAAAGGTTGAATAGGTTAGGACTTCATTCCCTGCAGCGTAGATGAATGAGGGGAGATCTGATAGAGGTGTATAAAATTATGATGGGTATAGATAGAGTAAATGCAAGCAGGCTTTTTCCGCTGAGGCTCAGGGAGAAAAAAACCAGAGGACATTGGTTAAGGGTGAAAAGGGAAAAGTTTAAAGGGAACATTAGTGGGATCTTCTTCACACAGAGAGTGGTGGGAGTGTGGAATGTGCTACCAGTTGAAGTGGTGAACGCAGGCTCACTTTTAACATTTAAGAAAAACTTGGACAGGTACATGGACGAGAGGGGTCTGGAGGGATTTGGTCTAGGTGCAGGTCAGTGGGACTAGGCAGAAAAATGGTTTGGCACAGCCAAGAAGGGCCAGAAGGCCTGTTTCTGTGCTGTAATGTTCTATGGTTCTATGATATGAAGCACCTCCTATTCCAAAGTGACCAGTTAGGATCAGCCAACACGCTCCTGCCCCAGTGACACCTATGATATATGTAACCTGCTACTTGCACTGAAGACTCATCCCAAATTACCTAATTAACAAGAATGACACTATCTGAAAGGGAAGACGAAATTTCTTAAATATATAAAATGTGGGGTCTGGATAGCGAGAGATTACCTTTGATGTAGGAACTAGGTTTAAAAAAAAGAAACTTTTCTTTTTTGCCTGCCACACAGTACAACTCTTGCCAAGAAATTAGACTTAGCTTATTTTTGATGCATAAAAAAGGTGTTTGTTGTTAGTATCAGATAAGATACACTTCAAAAAATATTTAAGAGATACAGCAAGGTTAACAGGCTCTGCCAGCCCCTTACATCCAATTATACTCATGTGACTAATTAATCTACTAACCCACACATCTTTGGAATGTGAGTGGAGACCAGAGCACCAGGAAAAACCTCATGTGGTCACAAGGAGAATGTACAAACAACTTACAAACAGTGGTGGAATTGAACCCAGGCACTGGCACGATAATAGTGTTACCCTAACCACTGCACTACCACCCTGCCTCAAATGAAAGAATCAAATTACAATCTTTGTCAAGGTATTTAGAACATTTGGTAGTCTACATCCAACAAAAAATCCAACAAGACAGCACCAAATTCAGCACACCTGCTGATATTTCTCTCTGCAACAATCAGACAAGTGGCCAGGCCTTAAAAGGCACACTCCCCATAGCATCCAGATGGTAACACTCAACAGCAAGGAGCTGAGGGTAAAGGGAAAGATTGACGGGGAGAAATATAGAAGTCCAGATGAATGGGGATGCACACAAGGAAAGAACTTCTGTGTAAAGTAGGGGTCAGGAATTTTATCAGAACATCAGCCAATGCCATTATTTGAAGAGTCAAGCAAGATATGGCCAAAATGAGATAGATGAAATAGAGTGGACAGAGTTAGAGTGAGGCATTAGTTCTTGAAGGCTTCAGTAAGAGAATGCAAAAAATAGCTCACAGTAAAGTCTTTTTTTTCCCCCCACTTTCCTTCTCTATATCTGCTCATTTAGGACAGTAGAGATGCCAGGAAAAAGAGTTGAATGCTCCTCTTGCAGGATGTGGGGAGGTAGGGAGACCTCGAGTGTTCCTGACAACTACATCTATGAGAAGTACGTTTAAAAAGTTGGAGCTGGAACTGGATGAACCCCAGATCATTCGGTAGGCTGAAGGGGTGTCAGATAGGACATATGGGGAGGTAGTTACACCCAAGGTGCAGTACACAGGAAATGGGGTGACAGCCAGGAAGGGAAAAGGGTTTAAGGAGCCACTTCAGTCCCCTTGAGGCCATCCCCTCAACAACAGGTATATCATTTTAGATACTGTTGGGGAGGGGGATGACTTAACAAAAGAAAGTCACAGTGGTCAGGTTTCCACCACTGAGTCTGCCTCTGTGACTCAGAAGGGAAAGGGGCAGACAAGTCTTGCTGTGGTGATAAGGAATTCATTAGTTAAGAGGTTCTAGGGATGAGAAAGAGACTCCCAGATGGTATGTTGCCTCCCAGGTGCCAGGATCCTGAACATCTCATATCAAGTCCGTCTACATGGACTTCAGCAAGGCACTTGACAAGGTACTGCATGGGAGGCTGGTCAAGATGGTTCAGTCATTTGGCATTCAAGATGAGGTAGTAAATTGGATTAGACTTCAACTTTGTGTAAGAAGCCAAATAATGATTGTACAGGTTTGCCTCCCTGACTGGAGGCCTGTGACTAGTGGTGTGCCATAGGGATCGGTGCTGGGTCCTTTGTTGTTTGTCATCTACATCAATGATCTGGAAAATGTGGCAAACTGGATCAGCAAATTTGCACATGATACCAAGATTGGGGGTGTAGTGGACAGGTGCATAATTCACTGAGAGTGGCATCACAGGTAGAAGGGGTTGTAAAGAAAGCTTTTGGCACATCGGCCTTCATAAATCAAAGCACTGAACGCAGGAGATGGGATGTTATGAGGAAGATGTACAAGATATTACTAATGCCTAATTTGGAGTATAGTTTGAAGTCTTGGTCCCTACTTACAGGAAAGATGTAAGCAAGGTTGAAAGAGTACAGAGAAAATTTACAAGGATGTTGCCAGGTCTGGAGAACCCGAGTTATAAGTGAAAATTGAATAGGTTAGGACTGTATTCTTTAAAATATAGAAGGTTGAGAGATTTGATAGAGGTAGACAAAATTATGAGGGGTAAATGCAAGCAGGATTTTTCCACTGAAGTTGGGTGGGACTATAACCCAAGGTTATAGATTAAATGTTGAAGGTGAGAAGTTTAAGGGGAACATGAAGGGAAACTTCGTCACTCAGAGGGCCCTGAGAGTGTGGGAAGATCTGCCAGCGCAATTGGTGCATGCAAGCTTGATTCCAATGTTTAGGGGAAATTTGGATAAGTACGTGGATGGCAGGGATATGGAGGGCTATGGTTCTGGTGCAGGTCAATGGGGAGTAATGCTTTTGGCATGAACTAGATGGGACAAAGGGTCTGTTTCTGTTCTGTACTCCTCTATGACCATGAATCTGGTTGTGTGAGACTTCAGGATTTATACCTCCTGCCAAAAAGTAGCAACAAGTAGATGGCATGGCCCAGCAATGGAGCAATATCATAAGGAATTCTATGACTTCTCAAGACAAACATTAAGGCAAATTCAGAGAGGTGCAACAGATACTACTGGGATGTTTTTAGGACCAGTCATTGGAATTCACTTTGTAGATGTCCAGAGGGAGGATTAACACATCCATTGACCCAGAGGACTCAGATGAAGGCAATGTATTCCCCAGTTTCATCACAGGCCCTGGACAGCAACCTGAAACCATTCCATACAAAGCAAAAACTTCTAGTGAGTCTCTGAAATCACCCAAAGGGAAGGGGAGCAATATTTCAGCAACCAGACACCGAGACAAACTGGTAGGAGACTGAAAAGCTGTCAAAAAGTAAAGGCAACCAAGTGTGAAACAGGAGATGTCTTCATTTTCTCTTCGAAGTACTATTTGAACTCTTTTCCTTAAAAACAACTTATCAAGAAATTGGCACTTCCTCATTGACAGATATTCACATACTTGACTTTCCCTATGCTTTACCTTTCCTCCAGTAATAGTGAACATTTCAAGTTCCTACCTTTCTATTGCCCCAGTTTGCTACAATATTAAGTCTTCTGTCTCTGCTTTCACGGGACTATTGCTTACTTTTCCCCACTTATAAAGCACTTAATTGTTTGCCAGCTCCATCACTGGCATGAGCCTACCAAGCATTGAGGAAATGTGATGCTTTGGAAAGCCAGTTTCCGTCACCACGGACTCCCATCATCCAGAACATGGCTTCTTCTCTTTGCTACCATCAGCAAGGAAGTACAGGAGCCTGAAGACACATCTCAACATTTCAGGCCCAGATTTTTCTCTTATACCATCAGATTTCTGAACAAACAATGAACCAAACTATTTTTGGCTCTCTTTTTGCACTAATTTACATACAGTATATTTTTTATTAATACATGAAATATAAACTTATAATTGATGTTTTCACATGTATTGTATTGTACTGCTATGTTAAACAAATTTCATGACATAGATCAGTGATATTAAACCTGATTCTGAA
The DNA here is from genome assembly GCF_030144855.1 of Hypanus sabinus. NCBI lineage: Eukaryota > Metazoa > Chordata > Chondrichthyes > Myliobatiformes > Dasyatidae > Hypanus > Hypanus sabinus. The sequence goes on from NC_082712.1 coordinate 163,038,493, forward strand.
TGTACAGTCCTTTCAGAATCAGGTTTAATATCACCTGAAAATGTTGTGAAATTTGTTATCTTTGCTCCAGCAGTACAATGCAAAAGATAATAATAGAGAAAACAACTGAATTACAGTGAATATGAATAGTTAAAATAAATAAGTAAGTGAGGTAGTGTTCATGGGTTCAATATCCGTTCAGAAATCAGATGGCCGAGGGGAGAAAGCTGTTCCTGAATAATTAAGCATGTGCCTTCAGGCTTCTGTATCTCCTTCCTGATGGCAGCAATGAGAAGGGGACATGTCCTGGACGATGGGGGTCCTTAACGATAGACGCTGCCTTTTTGAGGCCCCACTCCTTGCAGATGTCTTGGATACTATGGAGGCTAGTGTCCATGATGGAGTTGAGTAACGTTACAACTCTCTGCACCTTACTTCGGTCCTGGGCAGTAGCTTCCCCCTGTACCATATGGATGGCCAACTTGCAAGGCAATTTTGAGGGGAACATTAAAACATCAACCAATCTCAGTCTGCCATAAAAATCACTGGAAGTATTTGCAAATTCAGACAAATACTGATGTATACCACAGGTTGGAGAAATACAAACTTGTAAATACTGTCAAATGTACCTGAGGCACTGAAGTGCTCGGGGCATAAGAGACCTTCTTCACAGCACATCTCCAAGGGGCAATCTAAACCCAATGCACATAATAATGCATAGCACAGCAACTTGAAATCATTTAAGTTATCATACAAATTATACCCCAGGCTCAGTGAACAGACTGAATTCAATGCAACAAGTGAGATTTCCAAGTAGCATTGGATAGTCCATATATAAAAATAAATCGGCAGAACAAGAAGATTCTGTTAACCAAAATTTCCTATAAAAGTGGTCTTCATTGGAAAATTATATCAGATAGTTGTTTTCTGGATTCCAGATGTAACAGTTGAATATGCATCCCGAGTAAAACACATGAAATTCTGGAACAACTCAGCTGGTCAGGCAAGGGAAATGAATAAAGAGTTGTCTTTTCTGACATTATCCGGACTGAAAAGGAAGGGAAAAAGAAGCCAGAATTACAGTAACAGTACATTCTGCATCCTTTCATGGATGTGGCTGGGAAAGTAAATAGGAAGAAGGTCCATGAACAGTAACATCATCAGCAATGATGTAGCCAATCACCAGGGTGAAGAACTGGTACACCACACGAGCGTGAATGGATGATCTATTTCAGCCTACTCGCGAGATTTACTCTTACTCAGATTCAATCTTCATTCAACATGACTGGAGTCTCCAGAGCACTCAACTATTTCCTAATGTTAAAAACACAAAATGCTGGCAGAACTCAGCAGGCCAGACAGCATCTATGGGAGGAGGTAGTGACGAGGTTTCAGCCCAAAACCATTCATCAGGGTTTCCACCTCCCATCATCACTACCACCTCCCATAGATGCTGTCTGGCCTGCTGAGTTGTGCCAGCATTTTGTGTTTTTATTTATTTGCAGCATCTGCAGATTCACTCGTATTGCCTATTTCCTAATGTTTTCTGGAATCAAGATTCTGTGTTCACAGCTTGAACACTTAGATTCCAGAACAAAGTCAGTTCCAATATGGCTTTAACACCGAATCAGAAAGTCAAACTAACTCAATTCAAGCATTCAACATCACAATAGTCAACTGTCAATCATAGAAATATTTTGCAAAAATGACAAGTGATACTTGTGTCACACAGTAGCCAACTCTAAGAGTTTAACCACTCCACTCTGACATTCAATAGCATAACCGCCAGCAAAATCTCTACCATCAATATTCTACAGGTTACCACTATTGAGAAAGCAATTCCATCAGCCACTTTACCAATCAGGGGTTCCCAGCCTGGGGTACACAGACCACTTGCTTAACGGCATTGGTCCATGACATAAAAATGTTTGGGAATCCCTGATACCAGTGTAGCCTCAAAATATTGAGAATGTTCACTTTTCTGCGGCAAATAATTCTACCCATCTTCCTAAATCTATCCCATCACCAATAAGCCATAGGTTTGAAACACCTAGTTGAATGTAGTTTTAACAACATGCAAGCAGGTCAATATGGTAATCTGGAAAAGGAGCCCACTTACCGGGGGTCCCATTTACTACCTTAACCATTTATTACCTCGAGCAACCGAACAGTTTATTCTGTGCACTATCCAAGTCTACCAGTGATACTTCATAAATTCATGACTTCAACCAGGACATCTTCAAGGATCGATGCCTCACAAAGGCTAAGTCCATCATTAAGGACCCCCATCACCCAGGTCACGCCTTCCTCTCATTGTTACCATCAGGAAGGAGGTACAGAAGTGTGAATGCACTCATCCAGTGATTCAGGAAAAGCTTCTTCCCACCCACCACCACCATCAGATTTCTGAATGGACATTGAATTCATGAACACTACCCCATTACTTCTTTATTTCTATTTTCCCCACTATTTATTTATTTAATTTAACCGCTTAACATATATACTCACTGTAATTCACAGTTTTCTTTCTACTATTATGTATTGCATTGTACTGCTGCCACAAAGACAACTGGTTTCACAACGTATGCTGGTGATATTAGACCTGATTCCGATTCCAAGTTTTCAGGATTTTTTTTAAATCTGGAGATACAGCAAGGTAACAGGCCCAAAAGCCAAGCTGTCCACTAACAGCCACATGACAAATTAACCTACTAACCCACACGTCTGGAGTATGGAAAGAAACTGGAGTATCCAGAGGAAACCCACGCTGTCACGGGGAGAATGGCCAAACTCCTTACAGAATTGAACCCAGGTCACTGGCACCGAAGAAACATTATGCTGCTGTGTCACCCTAAATATGTAAGCACATTCATCAGTTGGGAACTTGCCAAATGTGCAGAAAATTTAATTAAAAGACCAGTAACTGCTTGCACTGCTGGAAGTGCTAATGAACCCATTCGCTTGCAGCAATGGGAAGAGTTCAGAAGAATTTTATGATCAGAGAAATAAGAAAATGGTGAACTTGCAGCTTGGAACTCTGAACACAATCTTGCAATAACACTCACATAGAAAGATCAACCCTTGTAAACAGACTTGACAACAACTTGGAAAACGAGACTCCTGAAGCATTCTGACAAGAAACTACAGGGCTATTCACACAAGTCTTTTTTTTACCTTTCAACAGAGCAGGCTTTATCACTTTCTTTCTTTCTCAAGTGACAACACAACTCCCTGTAAAAAAAAAGGTGGGGGGTGTTCCCAACCTCTTATGCCATGGACCTTTCCCATTAACTAAGGGGTCCATGGACCCCAGACTGGGAACCCCTGCTGTCAAAGGAGGTTGATGGCCTTTTCATCATTATGCATTTACTGCTAAGCACAAATAGATTTATTCTAAAACTGAGTATGGTATTTGAGGCCCTGTACTAGTAAACTGCCTGGAATACCGCATTGACAAAATATGGCCCACACTGGGAAAACAACTCGTTTTTGAAGATAAATGCTGCTTTTACTTTCTTTTTTTTGGCTATTGAGATATTCAAGGCCAGTTGGAGGATCTACAGATAACATCTGGATATTTACATTTATGAACAGAAGAGATATAGCAGAATGCTGGGGGGCTTAGCAAATCAGGCAGCATCTACGAAGGGGAATAAAAAAGTCAGTCCAAGAATCTTCATCGCCCTGAAACATTGACTGTTTATTTCCCCTCCACAGATTCTGCCTAATCTGCTGAGTTCCCCCAGCATTTTGTGAATTACAGTACTGTACAAAAGTCTTAGGCACCCTAGATTTTTTATAAGGCTTCTTATGATCTCAACATCAGCTGGGATTACCTGGAGAGATAGAAGCAAGTGAGACAGCCGAAGTCTGCAGAACTGTGACTAGTTATCCAAGATGCTTGGACCTCAAAGCCCCTTTGTTAATCAACACTACTAAGTGTCTTGACATTAACTGTATGGTGCCTTTACATTCTTTGGATAATGCCATGGACTCTTTACATTAAATGAAAATCTGACAGGCAGCATTTTGATTCTACATTTCATCCAATAGATGGTGGAAGTTTGTCCAAAACAACATGCCTACACTGTTATATTGGAAAAATCAAGTTTATTGTCATTTAACTATATACATATATATCACCATATAATGTAGATAGAAACAAGACAAAGTTTCCTCAATCCAGGGTGTGACACACAGTAGGACACACAACACAGGATAACTTTTGAAGGCAAGGATAAACAGCATGTGCATTATACACTACCTCATACCTGGTTCCATCAAATGAAGTAAAGCCGAATAATAATGCAGTACAATATTGTGTACTTGGCACAATGACATAGGATGGCCTAATACCCTGGTATCTCTGAAAACTCTGCAGTCCCTCAGCATGAACAAAAGAGCTTATGTCATATCTAATCAGCTTTCCTATGCCTATAGGATTAGGGATTTTGTTTTTGCATCAAGAAAACCTGTGCCAATGAAAGCAGGGGGTTGTAGATCCCTTTCTGAGATCAGAAAATTGGTTTAGATGAAGGAGTCTCCAGCACATTTGATTTTGCCTTTCAGGACCGCCTACAGTGATATTCTCATTAAAAGTCTGGCTTTTAGATAGAGGAGTTCTGCATCCTTGCTCAAATAAAATTTCCTCACAATCAATCAAGCTATTCAATACCATCAGAATAAAGAATGCATATTGTTACATTCCAGCAGCCATAAACCACAGACACAGATTTTAATGTTAAACAAATATATTTTTAATACCTACCCAAAATATAGACAATTAAAACATTTGCTCCCCTAACCAAAAATTAACAGTGAAATGCATCTTAGCTCACAAACTGTGGAGGTCCAGAAACGGTTCTTCCCAAGTCTTACTCAGTGTCCTAGGATGGCGATCCAGAAGGTTCCAGAATCCACTGGTACAGGTACTGGTGTCTGTGAGGGAGGGTTCATAAATCCACGTTAAGATGACACAAGGTGACGATCACAGAAAATTCCAGAGGACAAGTGATTGTCATGTAACGCACTGGATCCACGCAGGGATAACGAGATGACTGTCACAGAAGGTTCCAGAAGTCGAGTGGTCGTCACTTAAATACTAGAGTCCACACAGGGATAACAAAGTGATGCCTAAGTTCCAAAGTCCACGTAGGGATATCACAAGGTGACGGTCACGGAATATTCCTTAACACAAGTGGTCGCCACATAACACACCTGAATCCATGTATGGATTAACAAAAAGTGGTCGCCTCAGAATACTCCAGTAATCTGAGTATGGATCATACAAAGTGACAGTCACGTATCCAATATGCACCGTGTGCCGCAAATTATCACAATCTTCTGGACACAGAGAAATATTGGGAATGCCCACTGCCAGAGTGAACTCTTCAACTAACTCAACTCACTCTCTCGCTGGTAACTCAGTCCATTGCATCGCTTACCTGCCAAAATTTTCAGAAACCTCCCGAATTCAATCGAAGAAAAACCTACACTCGTTTGTTATATAACGCCATCCCCACGCCTCATCCAGGCACACCTAAATGACGCTTACGGTTAATCCAAGCAATGTTGACATGTAACAATATCTAACACTGAATAAATTTTGCCATTTATAACTCTGAACCAGTGTTGATTTATCGTGCTTATTTGAAAGTGCTGCTCCTTCATATGTATGACCTGTTTACTATTCAAAGAAGGGCTTTTAGCCAATTGGGTGTATGATAGCTTCCTATAGAGCAATCCCATCAGTCTCATAGCTCTTCATCTTATTTTTCTGTAGCCCTACAACTTATTCTTTCTCTCACGAGCCAATCAATTCCCCTTTGATTCATCTGTGTCTATTTCCATCAGCCAACCAACGACCAGATGTGATCAGCAAGCTGTAATTTTAGGTGTCTAGATTAGTCTAAAATATTTAAGTTTGCTGCACATCACAAAGCGCTCCATTATTCCATCCTTTGCAATGTTCTTTAAAGCCTGTTTCTCAATAATTATTCAGGGAGAACGTTATAATTTATAAGTTTCATGTGAAGCGCAGTTGGACAGTTTACTATTCTACAACTTTCAAATAAAATACAGGTTTTTACTGCTTCCTTTATTCCATTCAGCACCTTAAAGTGGTCTAGAGACCTTAAGGCTCTGAGACGCCCTATTCTTTAAGGAAGTATCCCCTGAAGAGGTGACAGGAAGTCCATGGTTAGAGGATTCCAATGAAGCTGTTGAATGTTACCTTCTCTCAAGTTGGTGGGTGGAGGGGGTGTTGGAAGGGTGGTGGTGGTAAGGTTTGAAACTCACTGCTTGAAAGTGTGGCAGAGGCAATTGTAAGTACTGGGTATTTTTAAATACCATTGGAGTTGATAGGAGTTTGGAGGTTCGTAGGGCATCTTCAAAGGGTGATGCTTCAAAAAGGCTGCATCCAGCATTAAGGACCCCAGCACCCAGGATGTGCCATTTTCTCATTTTCTCATATCAAGAAGGTGGTACAGGAGTCTGAAGAAACACACTCAACATTTTAGGAAAAACTTATTCCCCTCTGTTATACTTAATTTTTGTTTGGGCAATGAATCCATGTGCACACACCTCACTATTTTAGCACCACTTGTTTCATTTATATACAGTATCATGCATAGGTCTTAAGCACCCTAGATATTTTATATGGTTTTAGATGATAGCGTCCTCAGAGCCCTGATCACATCACCAGGGCTGTCTGGAATTGCCCGGAGAGAGAGAAGCAAGCAAGATAGCCAAAATCTGCAGAATAACTGTGGCAAGTTCTCAAAAATGCTTGGACCAATCAACCAATTTTCTTATAAAATTGCATGAAAATATACCTAAGAGAATTGATGCAGTTTTAAAGGCAAAGGATAATCATGCAAAATATTGATTTGATTTAGGTTTTTTTTACTATTTATTGCTCTTTGTCGTTGTTTTTTTGATTTGAGTAATCTTTCCATTTCATTATTTTTGAAAGCACCTTGGGCTTTACAGATTTGTTTTTCAGGTGCCTAAAACTTTTACACATTACTATACATTAATGATGTCTTTAAACTAGAATCAAAAAATGTTGACACAGATTGCACAGTATTTCAGCAGGACATTTCAGTCCAGCTATTCAATGCTCCTTCAAAAGCTCTGCTCCGAACTTCATCTTATACTGGTGATATCTCACCACCTATTCTCACCCATGTCTGATAATCACCTTCCTCCTCAGTGTGCTTACACCATTCATCTCACTTACTCCACTTCGTGATCCACCGACTTTTTGTAAGGGAATCTCTCCGGAATTCCATATGGATTCCTTTACAAGTACATATTTAATTTCATCTTTACTGCATCATATTTCTAAATGTTAAAAAGAATTGTGCTATCACTCAGCCTCATCTCATTTTACACAAACTACCAAATTCCAGACAGTGGGGAGCAAGCCTCTGGATATATAGAAAAAAAATTACTTTCTTGAAGATCCCAAAGGAAGTTTCTCTTCCCAATCCCTTCCACTCTCCACCCTGCATCCTTTTCAGAGCTATAACATTACTTCCCTGATCCCGACACCATACAATTCTTCTTCCATTCTCCTTCATTAAAATGGGAGAGCCAAATGGGTAGAAACAGAACATGCTATTACTGTTATTCCCACAGCCCTTTTCTAAGGCTACAGTAAGTAATCTGATGCATGAAACTATAGAACTATCATCTTAGGCCACAAGCAGTTTCACAGTGGAAAAGCAAATAGGAAAAAAGAATCACCTGCAAATATGACAATAACTAATCGTCAAAGCAAGTCACAAAGGAGTAACCCTGCAGCTATGGTTTAATGAAGAAACTACTTGGATTTCTTTGGTTACTTACATCCAGATCTCCAAGTGGCTGCTTATTTTCAATGCCTCCATTCCCTTTTCTCCGACAGCAAATGGTATTTATGGACACCAAGAGAAGGGGAGAAATGTCCACGGGAAAAAGCTGACAGAATTTCAAAGGCTTCAGTTAATCACATTACTTTTGCCTCTCGGACAATTTCAGCATTTTAGAAGAAATTTGTTCAGGGAGCTAGACCAAGATGCTGCACTGAAAATGTCTATTAATAGGAAGTGAACTGAAAATCAGGAATATTTTAACAAGTAGGCCATCATATTAATTGGATTTAAATTTTATTACAAATTATTTTGTTCAAATTACTTTGTTCAATGTGCAAGCAGGAGAATTCATTCATGAAGGCTATGATTAGTATCATGCAGTGTACTTTTTTGTATCAGCTTGTTGAATTGGAATTTAATTTGGTTGATTATTGGTACATGTACTGAGGTACAGTTTAAAGCTCATTTTGTATATTGTTCACACAGATCAAATCATTGACACAGGGTGTTGAGGCAGAACAAGGTAAACCTTTTTAGAGAGGAAGGGACAGCAGCCAGATGACTTGATACATATTGGTACTAACGACATAGGATGGAAAAGCAATGAAGTCCTGAAGAGAGAATTTAGAGAGCTGGGCAGAAAACTGAGAAGCATGACCTTCAGGACAGTGATTTCTGGATTGCTGCGTGTGCCACGTGCTAGTGAGGGTCGAACCAGGATGACGTGGCAGATAAATGGGTGGCTGAGAAGTGGTGCAGGGGGCAGGGCTTCAGGTTCTTTGACCATTAGGATCTCTTCTGGGGGAGGTATGACCTGTACAAAAGGGACAGGTTGCACCTGGACCCGAGGGGGACCAACAGTCCTGCGGGCAGGTTTGTTAGAGCTGTTAGGGAGGACTTAATCTAATTTGGTGGGGGGGGTTGGAACCAGAATGAATGGACTCAGGATAGGACAAATGGGGGGGGGGGAGAAAGCAAATATGGAGGACAGGCAGAAAGACAGGAAGGGCAGGCAGATGATAGGACAAAATTACAGACAGCAGGGTGAATTATCAGTGCATTAGAGATGCAAGATCAAATAAGGGTGTCAAATACAGTATTCAACATGTTACATCTCAGTGTATGGAATATAAGAAATAAAGTGGATGATCTTGTTGCACAAATACAGAATGTGAGGTATGATGTTGTGGCCACTGTTGAATTATGGCTGAAGCATGGGAACTGAATGTACAAAGTTACATGCTGTATTGGAGGGATAGGAAGGTATACAGAAAGGGTGGCATGGCTCTGCTGGTAAAGGATGGCATCAAATCAGGGTAAAAGGGCCCTGATGGCAGTTATATACAGGCCTCCAAACAGTGATGTCGACCACAGATTACAACAAAACTGAAGAAATACTCAAATGGCAAAATAGTACAATTATGGCTGACAAGGGAAATCAAAGCTGATGTAAAAACAAAAAAAGAGGACATACAACAAAGCAAAAAAAACAAAAATAGTGAAAAGATAGAGGATTAAGCAGTTTTTAAAAATCTACAGAGAGCAAAGAATCATTAGAAGGGAAATGATGAAATATGAAAGCAAACCAGCAAGCAATATCAAAGTGAATAGTAAAAGCTTTTTCAAGTATGTCAGAAAAATAGAGAGAGGAGAGTGGACATAGGACCGCTAGAAAATGAGGCCAGAGAAATAATAACAGGAGATAAGGAGATGGCAGATTAACTAAATATTTTGCATCAGTCTTCACTGTGGGAGACACTAGCAGTGTGCCAGATGTTGTAGAGTGTGAAGGAAGAGAGGTGAGTGTAGTTACTATTACAAGAGAGAAGTGCTCAAAAAGCTAAAAAGACCTAAAGGTACAGAAATCACCTGGGGGACCAGTTGAACTGCACCATGGGGTTCTGAGAGAGGTAGTGTTAGAGATTGTGATGGCATTAGTAATTATCTTTCAAAAATTATTGGACTCTGGCATGGTGCCAGAGGACTGGAAATTTGAAAATGCCACTCCACTCTTTAAGAAGGAGGAAGACAGCAGAAAGGAAATTATAGACCAGTTAGCCTGACCTCAGTGGTTGGGAAGATGTTGGAGTCAATTGTTAAGGTTGAGGTAATGGAGTACTTGGTGACACAGAACAAGATAGGATGAAGTCTGTATAGTTTCCTTAAGGGAAAATCTTGCCTGGTGAACCTATTGGAATTCTTTGAGATTACAAATAGGATAGATAAAGGGAATGCAGTTGATGCTGTATAGTTGGTTGGATTTTCAGAAGGCCTTTGACAAGTTGACACATATGAGACTACTTACCAAGTTAAGAGCACATGGTATTACAGGAAAGATTCCAACAGGATTAGAGCATTGGCTGATTGGCAGGAGGCAGTGAGTAGGAAGAAAAGGATACTTGTCCAGTTGGCTGCCAGTGACTAGTGGTGTTCCACAAGCATCAGTGTTGGGACCACTAAGGCCTAGATGGAGTAGATGTGGAAAGGATGTTTCCCATGGTAGGGGAGTCATGGACAAGAGGGCACAGCCTCAGGATAGAGGTGTGTCCATTTAAAACAGAAAGGCAGAGAAATTTCTTTAGCCTGGGGATGGTGAATTTGTGGAATTTGTTACCACAGGCAGCTGTGGAGGCCACGTCATTGGGTGTATTTATGGCAGAGATTGATAGGTTGTTGATTGGACGTGGCATCAAAACGTTAAGGGGAGAAGGCCATGGAATGAGATTGAAGAGGGGGAAAAATGGATCAGCAATGACTGAATGGTGGAACAGACTCGACGGGCCAAATGGCTTAATTCTGCTCCTATGATTTATGGTCTGAAAACAAAAATGTATGCAGAATTTTGGGTGTACACATTGGCAGCCTCATTTCCTTATGACAGAAAGTATTTCACCATGTTGCACTAAGTCTTAGTGCCATAGAACAGAAACAAGCCCTTGGTTAACTCTTCATGCTTCTACCACCAGGCCGGAGGTGCAGGAGACTTGAGTCCCACATCACCAGACTGAGGAACAGTTATTACCCTACAGCCATCAGGCTCCTAAACCAGTGTGGATAACTTCAGTCACCTCAATTCTGAACTTCCATGATGCAACAACTCACATTCTCGGTATTATTTATTTATTTTATTTGCACTATTTGTCATCTTTTGCACATTGTTTTTGTCAGTCTTTGTGTTTGTATGGTTTTCATAAATTCCATTGTATTTATTTTCCTGTGAATGCCTGAAAGAAAATGAATCTCATTGTAGTATCCGGTAACTTTGACTTTGAAAGTCTACTCCAACCATCAAAGACCCATTTATGCCAATCCAATTTTTTTAATTCTCCCGTTCACCAAAGATCATGAGTGAAGCTGGTTTGCAGATGCTCTGGCAGTGAATCATTTTCATAAGTCTGAGCTGTGAAATATGCTATATAAATGCAAACCTTTCTGTCATTTAAATTCCACTTTTACCATGCTTTAGAATGGTGTCAAGTCAATTGACTCCCTGATGCATCAATCACATCTTATAATTGAGCACTGATGGGCTTCTTGATCACCTTGCCAAGTCCACTAGTCCACTGTTCCATATACACCAATCAAAACACATAGCACAGCACCAGATATAAAAATTGATACAGTAATTGCTGAAACGTTCACACTTACAGGAGAGTTCAGGAAGAATGGTCTGAAAATGAAAGCCAGATTCTCCAGGAATTAAATAAGGAACTTCTATATTTAAAAACAAAAGGACTAATAGAAGTTCAGAATACTTCAACAAATGAAGCTAGCCTCTCAGATTAAAATCTGAGATCCATTATTTACTAGTTAATAAAAAGGGGCAAAACTAGGACTTGTATATACCCTTAAGAGATTAAAAATGAAGTATGGTTTGACCTACAACACCAGCCACTCTTGGTTGAGTACAATTTATCAACATAAGACGATTAACTCTATCTATTCAAAGAACACATAGAACTTAACAGTGACTGAAGAAGTAGCATAGCAGTAACCAGGTGCAGAGCGGGATGGCATGGTAGCCCAGCAGTTAGTGCAATCATTTCACAACGCCAGCAATAACCAGAGTCCAATTCCTGCTGTGGTCTGTAAGGAGTCTGTACGTTCTTCCCATGACCGAGCGAGTTTCTTCCAGTTGCTCTGGTTTCCTCCCACATTACAAAGATGTATGGTGTGGGTGTGTTATTAACAGTTTGGCGCCAGAAGTATGGCGACACTTGAGGGATGTCCCTAGCCCTATGTTCGGGCTGAATTGGTCAATGACACAAAGCGATGCATTTCACTCCACTTCCCTGTGCACATGATAAATGGTGCAGCATGGCTCAAAAATAAAGCTATTTTTCATATTTATTTTTAAAAAGTGAATGGAGTTCCCTTCGCAAAAAGAACACGTAATACATGTGATATGCTAAGGATATGCGCGAGGTTAAAGCCAACATGGTTCCAAAAGCAAATGACATAATTGAGCTGATAGACAGTACAGAACACAGCAATGCAGCCATCATTGAAAAACAAAAGGTATTCCAAGATAGGTGGACAAGCAGGTAGTGTTAAGGAACCAGGGAGTCCATGGAAGGACTTAAACAGATTAGAAGAATGGGCAAAGAAATCGCAGCTGGAATATAGCACAGGGAAGTATATCATCATGCAATTTGGTAGAAGAAATAAGAGCATATACCATTTCCTAAATGGGGTGAAAATTCAAAATCACAGGTGCAAAGAGACTTGGGGGTCTTTATGCATGATTTCTCCAAAGGTTAACTTGAAGGTTGAGTTGGTGACAAGGAAGGAAAATGCAATGTTAACAATTTTAAGAGGACTAGAATAGAAAAGCAAGGATGTACAGCAATGCTAAGGCTTAATAAGGCACTGGTGACACCACATTTGGAGTAATGTGAACTGTTTTGTGCCCTTATCTTAAAAAAATGTGCTGCCATTGGAGAGTCCAGAGGACATTCATGAGAATGATCCTGGGAATGAAAGGGTTAACATGTGTGGAGTGTTTGATGGCTCTGGCATTTAGAAGAATTGGGGGGGGGGGGGTGGAATCTCATTGAAACCTATTAAATACTGAAAGGCCCAGATGAAGTGGATGTAGAGAGGATGCTTCCTATAGTGGCAGAGACTAGGACCAGAGAGCATAGCCTCAGAATTAAGGGGACTTCAATCTAGAACAGATAAGGAGGAATTTATTTAAGCATAAGGTAATGAATCTATGGAATTTATTGCCATCAATGCCTGTGGAGGTCAAGTCATAGGGTATGCTTAAAGTGAACCTTGATATGTTCTTGACTATTAAGAGTGTCAAAGGTTATGTGAAGAAGGTAGGAGAATGGGATTGAGAGGAATAATAAATCAGCTAGGACGGGACAAATGGCCTAACTCTACTCATATGCCTTCTGGTCTGAAGCAGCGAGACCAGGGATGCACAAAAAACATGACCAAGTTTTTAGTGTCACAGACCTCAAATCAGAACACAAGATTTTTCATGAGATGGTTGAATCCAGTGCTTTCAAAGATTCTTCCAGGATACACATCCAGGACGTGCAGCTGGGAATGATGACAAGTCAACGCATGGTTCAGTTGATAAGTAAAGACTTATTGCAAGGTGCATCTTTAGATTGGGTGCTAGAGAACCATTTAGAGCAAGGGTTGACAACTAAAGTTCGTGAGATTATATGGATTGATATCAGCTTACTTGTGTCACCTGTACTGAGGAAAAACCCAGCACATCACAGAAGCCAGCCTTGGAAACAACTATCAGAAACTTCATTTTGCATTCCACCATACAGATCATTGCATGAGTGCATTGAGGTTGTACAAGCAAGAACAGTAACAGAGCACAGAATAAAATGTTTCAATTTCAAAGAAAGTTTTCAAGTTCAATTATCATACAGCCATACATGAATATAGACAAAAAAAAAACATTCCTCTGGGGCCAAGGAGCAAAACACATTACCAACAGCACATGGCACATAGCGCAAATCGTTATTATTTCAGATAAACATAGTGACAAAGAAGAAAAAAAGAACATAACCCCAGTCCCTGAGTTGGCCTGTTCCAACTTGTTCTTCCACCAAGCAAGCACCAGAGGGCTGCACTGACCAATCAACACAAGTCAGTGACAGTATATCTGACTGAATGAGCTTTCCCAGAGGAACTTCTCCAGCAGCCACAAGATCCCCCAACTATTCCACCCCTTGTCTCAGACTCCTTGCCTTTTGATACCTGTAAGCCACTGCTTTCTTGCCAAATGCCTCCTAAGTCAGCGCAATCATTGTCTTCTCGGTGTACTCTGCCTGTATGTTGGGACTGAATCCTGAGCAAAGCACGTACACTTCATTACTGGGTTTTCCCAAGCCATCTTGCATGTCCCCTTAAACAGAACCATTGGATCAAATATCTGCAAGAAACTGGACACAATGCTGCACATCGCAGAGATCAGCTTCCCTTCTAAAGCAGACAACATAATCAAAGACCTCACCAGCTGAAATCAGATTTGCACAGCTAAATATTTGAGTGTCCTCCCACAAGGGCTGCCCATGCTCACTTCATCCAAGAGCCGCTTGATAACCAAATACTACAGTGAATGCCAGATAGACACTTGGCATTAAACTTGTTCATACTAAAAGCATCCATTGAATTGACTTGACTTTATTTCTTACATCCTTCACATACATAAGGAGTAAAAAATCATTATGTTACGTCTCCCTCTGAATGTGCAATTTATAGTAACTTATAATAAATAGTATGTTCAACAGGACAGTCAATATAACATAGAAATACAGTTGTATCAGCACGAATTAAGCAGTCTGATGGCCTGATGGAAGAAGCTGTCCTGGAGTCTGTTGGTCCTGACTTTAATGTTGTGGTACCATTTCCTGCATGGTAGCAGCTGGAACAGTGTGTTTGGGGTGACTTGGGTCCCCAATGATCCTTCAGGCTCTTTTTACACACCTGCCTTTGTAACTTTTCTGAATAGTGGGAAGTTTACATCTACAGATGCGCTGGGCTGTCCGCACCACTCCCTGCAGTCCCGTGATTGAGGGAAGCACAGTTCCCATACCAGTGAGTGATGCATCCAGTCAGGATGCTCCCTATAGGGGGCTTAGAATTATTCAGCTGGTGGCGCAGTGGCATCAGTGCTGGACTTCAGGTCGAGAGGTCCCGAGTTCGAATCCCGCCGGCTCCCGTTAAGAGCTGGTGATCTCTTAACCCAGCAGAAAGAAATGGCAAACCACTCTGTAACTTGCCGAGTATGCAATTTCCCAATACATCAGAGCAGCGTGGAAGGAAATCGTCCACTTCCTGGAAATAATTCCGGATGCGACATACCTACCTACTACCCAACTTCTTCAACCATCTGAGGTGAAAGAGGCGCTGTTGTGCTTTTTTCACCATACAGCCGGTATGTACAGACCATGTGAGATCCTCGGTGATATCTAAGCTGAAAAACTTAAAGCTGTTCACCCTCTCAACCCCAGATCCATTGACGTCAATTGGGGCTAGCCAGTCTCCATTCCTCCTGTAGTCCACAACCAGCTCCGTAATCATGGACATGATCACAAGGTACAAAAATATTCAGCACAACATTAAGAGCCAGAAATGCAGATGAGGTAAGACATCTGAGAGAGGCAGATATTTCCTGCATGTCAGTTTACAGTTTATGGATAAAGTGATTTTGCTTCTGAGTAATGGCAGAGTCACAGTTGCCAAAGGCCAGCAGTTCAAAAGGCGATTCTTATTTGATAGATGAAATAAACTTCCCAGGTTTTGCTTTGAAATGTTAAGAATGCAGAAAAAGCTAAAATGTCCAGAATTCAAAGTGATACCGCTAAGGTGTCCAGTACGCAGAGTGAAATGGCTAAAAAGTTACTTGGACAGGTACATTCCCAGGAAAGGTTTAGAGGTACACACTGTAGGCCAAATGCAGAGAAATGGGACTAGCTTAGATGGGCAGGTTAGTCAGCATAGATCAATTGATCCAAAGGGCATGGCTCTCTGCTGTAAGACACCTTGTTTCTCTGACAATTGATAAAAGCCAATGCCTCAAAGCTCCAGCAAGCAGAGTTGCTGAGTTCACCCCTAACATCCAATGCTGTTTGCATAGAGTTCACGCATCCACCCTGCAGACACTTCACTTTCTTCTGGTTGCTTCAATTTCTCAAAGCCACACAAGGTCACTCCATTAATCGTACACTGTTAATTACCCCCAGTGTGTTGGTGAGTCGTAGAATCTGGGGGAAATAGGAACATATGGACTATAGGATTAGTATAAATGGATGTTCAATGATTGGCACGGACTAGTTCCATGCTGTTTAATTCACTAGGTACCAGCAGATGGTAAGAAGCACTCTGTAGGATATTGTGACTAAACTCATTCAATTAAGTTAAGTGGTTCTATTGTGATGCAAAAGACTATGCAGGTTGTTTTTTTTTCAGATTTACTTAGAAATGCAGCATGGTAACAAGCCTTTCTGGCCCATCAAGCCCAAGCCACCATATACACCCATGTAGCCAATGAACCCACTAACCCGTACGTCTTTGGAAAGTTGGAGGACACTTGAGTATCCAGAAGAAACCAACATGGTCACAGGGAGAACATACAAACTCTGAACATACAATGGCGGAATTGAACCAGGGTCACAAGTGCTGTAGTAGTGTTACACTAGTCGCAACGCTGCCGCGGCACCCTACAGGTTGAATCTGGTTCAAGTCCAAGTGCAAATCTGCAGATAAAGGCTTTGTATCCAAATATGCATGGCATTTGAAGAACAGGTGATCCGTGAAGTGAACTAGCTTACTCCACTCATACACACACACAAGCTGTAAAAAGACAAAGATCAGAAGCTGAATTCTGAGGAGGTACATGACATTAAGGAAGAACAGGAAGCTAAGAAACGTCTCATGTAATGGCTCATTTAATCAATAATGGCCCAAGCACAAAAGAGAAGGATGACTCAAGTTCAGGAAACTACAATGTAGGAGCAATTTGTGTGGAGGTAAGAAATAAAAGGTTAGAAGTCATGTGTAGGGTATTTTACAGGCCTCCTGATGGGCACCACAGTGTGGACCAAGTACACAAATAAGGGAAACCTCCAAGAGGACCACAACCTTGTCGTAGTTTGGAGGCTTGTGTGCCTCAATGACTCAGCAAGCCACGGGGACTGAAGTCAGGGCTTAATGCTTTGGCTCTTGGTAGGATCACCCATGCCAAACATGTCAAAGGGTGGAGGGCAGAAAGGGTCAGTCGTCCACTGGATGTTCTGAGTTCAGTAGTTCAGCTCAGGGTTAACAATCCCGACTAGTAAAACAAAATTGTTAAGGAAACAGCAATGAAGAATCCTTCAACAGCAGAGTGTGATGTTATTCCTGAGTCTCTACCCGGGACTTGTATGACTGACAGTAGTGAAAACTAGGAGGAAGCTACTAACATTATGAAGGAAGCCCTGAACTCTGCTAGAGTTGGAGAAACCTTCATTGCTGCCCAAAATGCCAGCAGCATAATGTGCAGTAAGTCAGAAGAAAAAAAAGTGATAATCATAGGGTAGTTTAATCTACGTATAAACTGGAAAAAGAAAATCAAATAGTCAGTTATAACCCAGACAAGAGCTCACAAAGATGTTTCCAGGATAAATGCTAAGAGCTGCCAATCAGCAAGCAAACTATACTGGACCTGGGATTGTGAAAATACAAGGATTACATAATGACCTCAGGTGAAGGCACCCCCCATGGCAAGTGATCATAATATGACTGAATTTTGAATTCAATTTAAAAGAGAGAGAACAGTGGTCCCAAGGCTAGCATTTTAAACTTAAGAGGTCAATTATTAATGTATGATAACACAGCAATCTGAAGTGACCTGGTAAATTAAGCTAAGGAATCAGTTAATCAAAATGCAGAGTCAGATATTTAAAGAAAATAGCTATATTCCAACAAGACAGAAAAAAATTCCAAGGGGAGCTTCAACCATCCATAGATAACTAAAATGTAAACATACTGATTTCCTAATTGCTTACTGTATCTGCTCGTTAACTCTCAGTGATTAGTGCACATAGACACACAAGTCTTGTGGTATATAATCAACTTTCAATTTCTTAGTCAAAAATATTTTCCCATTTCCTTGTAAATCCAAAGGGGTAACCTCGCATTTTTCTATATCTATACACACTCACACCCCTGAACCTGTCAGAATTCTCCTCACAGCCAACTGTGCAGTTCACAGTCACTCTCGGTCAATCTCCTTTATGTTAATCAACAAACTTAACCATATTACTGCTGATCCCCATTATCCAAGTCACAAATTGATTTATTTATTTAGAGATACAGCATGGAACAGGCCCTTCTGACCCAATGAGCCAAACCACCCAGCAACCCTCCTATTTAACCCTAGCCTAATGATAGCTCAGTTTACAATGTCCAGCTAACCATTATGTCTTTGGACAATGGGAGGAAAATGGAGCACCCAGAGGAAACCCACGTGATTCACAGTGAGAATGTAGAAATGAGACATGGAGAGACACGTACAGAGACAAGCTAGCGAACTAAATTGCTTACCTTTTCTCTACAGATCTTACTGAAGAGAGATTAAGCACGCAAGAGGATTTCTTTGAAAGAAACGACCCCAGAACAATTCCAACTCTTGCTTTAGGATATTTTTGGCAATTTGGCCTCTGAATGGTCAGTTTTCAAATATAGCAAGAATAAGAAACGTGTTGGTGCGTGGCCGTGGTTAAGGCATTGGTCTAGTGATCTGAAGGTTGCTAGTTTGAGGCACTTAACCACACATTGCTCTGCCATGACACCAAGCTGTATCAGCCCTTGCCCTTCCCTTGGACAACATCAATAGTGTGGAGAGGGGAGACCTGCAACATGGGCAACTGCCGGCCTCCCACACAACCCTGCCCAGGCCCGCACCCTGGAAACTTTCCAAGGTGCAAATCCATGCTCTCTCGAGACTAATGGATGCCTATAAAGAAAGCTTCATAGCTCCAGTTTATCCGTCCACTGAAAAACCAACATGGCACATAATGATGGTAATGACTGAAAACCCTTCACAACACATAATTGACACGAACAATGCATTCCAAATACTACCTGCCAAACACATCAAGCTGATAAAAGGGAGCAGATACATCTCCTGTCCCATCTCTCTGTGGAACTATGATGTTCCATCATTGCCTGAAATTCCATCTCAAAGTTCTTTGGAACTATATCCAACACACATTCTGCAGCAGATCATCATCATCATCTCAGGGTTGACGAGGCCTTACCTTAAAACGCAGAAATGCCACTACTGTAAATGGACACTCACTCTCACATTTGCATCTGGTCTAGACTCTCCTCACAGAGGCTGCTGTAAGATCATATTAAGAAAAGCTGATAAAACCACTAACATAATTACAAAAACTGTGGTGGCATTGCAGTTAGCAGAACGCTATTGCAGCGCCAGTGACCCAGTTTGAATACCCGGCACTGGCCATAAAGTTTGCACATTCTTCCCATGCCTGTGAGTTTCCTCCAGGTGCTCCAGTTTCCTTCCGCACCCAAAAAACATACAGCTAGTTAATTGGTCACGAGTGTAATAGGGCAGCACCATTTTTTTTTGCACCAGAAAGGCCTGTTAGCATGTTGTATCTCTAAACAAGAAATATAATAAAATAAAATTGTTGCCAGAAGCTCTCTAAAATGCCAGTGACTTTTCATCTTTGTGAGGCTAATCAACTTAGATTTAGGATTCACAGTAATATGAAAGGACAAACCAAAACCATTATTTCAGCCATAGTTTCACTTCCAGCTTGCATACAGACAAAGTTGTTCAAAGCTTCTGTGACCCAAAATGACCTAACCATCAGAATGGTTTCTTTCAACAGAAGAAAAATCACAAGCATGACAAAATGCTAGGTAGGCACGTAGATGATAGAAAACTGGAGGGCTATGTAGGATGGAAGGGCTCGAATGATCTTAGAGAAGGTTAAAAGGTCAGTACATCGTGGGCCAAAGGTCCTGTACTAGGCTCTAATGTTCTATATATTGCACATAAATTTGAAAAGAGCTGAGAAGGAGAAGGTGAATTTTGTACTCTCAAAAAAAATATAGGCTTCACTAATTGCCTCCAGTCTGGGTTGAGTCCATTATCTGCTTTCCTTCTCAATCATTAGTGTCATTTTTTCCATTTCCCCCTGAATATTGACTACTGTGAAGATGAACAGTCAGGGTTTTCTTTCTGCTTATTACATTGCAACAAAGAGGACCTTCGCAGAGAGCAAATAACCACCTGGAAGACATTGTCAAAAGCTTGGGAAGGTAGCCAGCCACCTCAACTCATCCATCGACAAGCCAACTGTCTGCATCACACTTCAGAGCAATATTGGGTAGGAATATCCGAAACATGAAAAAATGTATTCTAATCTTTTAAAGTATTACCCACAGTAAAGCCCAACTCCCATTTTTATTTCCAAATACTAAAATCTTGTATGATCAATGGCCTAATGTTCAAATAACTTTAAATCCTTTTAAGCAGCTTATCTCAAACACCGAGCAAAAGATAAGCTCTCAAATAAACTACCAACATCGAGAGAGATGAATGCACAAGTACATTCCTTCCTATGCATGCCCAGATTTCTAAAGCATTATTGCATACATTCTCAATCTCTGCCCAATTTTCAGTCAGTCACTTACAGGGTTTCAGTATCACCAGCATTTTTTTTGTCCATTGCCAGATGCCGTTGATAGGGCAGCATGGCAGCGTAACTGCTAGCGCAAGGTTCAATTCCTGCCACTGTCTGTAAGGTGTTTGAAAGCTCTCCCCACGACCAGATGGGTTTCCTCCCACATTCCAAAGATGTACTGTTGGGGTTGTAATGGAAGCACCGCGACACTTATAGGCTGTCCAGTGCAATCCTCACTGATGTGATTGGACACAAATGATGCACCACTGTATTTATCAATGTACATGCCACAAATAAAGCTCACCTTGGATCATAAACTTTAAAATAAGATGGCATGTTTTGGGTGTAAACTGCATATTTTGGTATTTCTATGCATTATTTCTTGTTCTTTAGAATTCACGACCATAAGACCGATACAGATTTCAGCCTATCGCATCTGCTCTCCACTCCATCATGGCTGATCCTTCGTCCTGCCTTCTCCCGATAACTTGTGTTGCCTTGATCAATCCAAAGCCTATCAACCCCTGCCTCCACTAGTTAGTGCAGTCCATTGTGTTGATGATATACAATTTTGCTAGTGTGATGCCAATGTTGGAAGGAGGGAATGTTTAAGACAGTGAATGCAGTGTCTTTGCCCAGTATATTGTCTGGCTGCTTGGAGGTTCCTGGAACTGCGTTTATCCAAGTGAGTTGACATTGAGTCATCATATTCTTTGCTTGCTTTGTAGATGGTGAAAGGCTCTGCAGTAGCAGGAGGTGAGCCACACACTCCTGGATATTCAGTCTCTGAATGAGTCTTGAAGCTTCACTTTTTTTTGTGAAAATCGATGGATCGATGGTTGAAATCCCCCACTTGTTGAGAAAAGTAACTGTGTGACACTTGTGCTATTAATGCTATTTGGCATTTTTCAAGCAATGCCTGAATATTGTATATGTCTTGCTGCATGGGCTGCACAATTTGAGAAGCTACCAGAGGTGCTGAATATGCTGCAGTCATCTGTGAATATGCTCACATGAGAAAGTTACTAAATAAGCAACTAAAAATAGTCAAGACAAATATGACAGAGGGATTTCATACCAACACCTTTGTCAGATTAAAACTTACAATAACCATCTATCTGTGCATCTCCAGCCAGTAGACATCTGTCCTAGATTCCCAAATTCTTCAGTTTCACTCTCACAAGATCATTTTTCCTGCTCCTTATTTAGACCAACAGATAGGAGGTCAGAAACAATTTGGCAAGCCCCAAATTGAGCATTGGTAAGCAAGATAATAGTGAATAAATGCCATTTCCAACGTCACCTTTCATAACTTTTATGATTAACAGTAGACTGAACATGGGGCAGTGTGCTGCGCTGAATTTTTGTAGGACATGATTGGGAAACCTTCCACATTGTCTAGATGGAATAACTTAGCCAGAATCTTTGCTAGTTCTGAAGCACAAGTTTTCATGTTCAGAGTCAAGATGTTGTTCAGTACCACTTGGCTAAAGGCTAGCTTCTAAAAAGATGGACACTTTGGGAGGTGATAGATCTTCCATTTAGTACCTTGGTTCCTTCAGAACAAAAATAATAGCAAGAGTCACATCCAAATCTTAACACATTCTTACCAATCTTTTTATTTCTTCATTGTGGCCACCTCTGATTTAATTTTGACAATCTCACCAGTAGCCTCACAGGATTAATCACCACATGTGTTTCCCGAAGTATTAATCACCACAGAACTGAAAAAAAAAACTGCCAATAAATCCTACTGGCAAAAAGTAAATAACAAATTGTGCAAGCATTTTTGGTGCAGCTCTGCACTTTCTAATAGGAAATGCCTTGGATAAGGAAGTGGAAGAGTGTGCAAGTAACTTTACAGATGATACAAAGGTTTGTGGCATTGTAGAAAGTGACAAAGGTTGTCACGGGTTATAACAGGACATTAATAAGATGCTGAGAAGTGACAGTTGGAGTTCAATCCAGAAAACTATGTAGTGATACACTTCAGAAGGTTGAATTTGATGGAAGCAAGCAGGATTCTTAGCAGTGTGGAGGAACAGGGGAAACATGGGGTCCACATCCATTAGATCCCTTAAAGTTCGCATGCAAGTTGATAGGGTGGTTAAGAAAGCAAATGGTGTGTTGGCCTTTATTAGTCGGGGATTAGATCTGGGATCAGCCGTGATGAAATGGCAGAGAGGACTTGATGAACTGAATGGCCTAATTCTGCTCCTATGTCTTATAGTCTAACATAATTACTGGTCGTTGTATGTTTTCCAGAATCAAGGTAATTTTAAGCACATCTCATTACAATTCATTTCTGCATTTGACTAATGTCAAACACACTTTTCTGCTGACCCAAAAGTACAATAAAGTATGATTCCATTTTGTTAAAATGTCAATTATAATATTTAGTATCAACATTAACAGCTCCTTCATTGGGTCCAGCTTGGATGAATTCCAAACTCAGTTTTTCCCACGCAGGTCCACAAAAATCCACAAATCAAATTCTGACAGCCAGCTGACTTGGAAAAAAAAAACTCTCAGCAAGTCAAGCAGCGTTTACACAGGGGAATAAGACCTTTCATCAGAACTGGAAAGGAAGGGGGCGTAACCCGGAACGAGGTCAAGGGGGGAGGGTGCTTTCCCATCAGTAGAGAAGCTAGCCTTTCGCCAATTGATATTGAATAACATTTTGCCTCTAAAGATGAAAACTTGTGCTCCAGAACTAAGATTGTGGTTATGTTGTTCCTCAAGCAGTAGTAAATCAAGGCAACTGGTCTTGCTGTGTTGTCTAGAAGACATTTCACCACTCATCCAAGAATCTTCTTCAGTTCCAATCCATGGTGGGTAGTTTACTGGCTTATAAACTTTGTGAATTTTTCAAAGGTCTAGCAATCACATGAGGATCATTAAGAGTCATAGAGATAATGAGAGAGTCATTAGTCATATCTTTGCATGAATAGAGGTGTGAACTGTTGTGGAGGTGTTGGGGTAGAGATGTTAGGACTGCATTGTAAGTAGCTGATGGAGGGTGTCATACTTCACCCGCTCTGTTCAGGGATAGGTTTTCCAGTTTGACAAAGATGTCTTCTTTACCCCTCTTTCATACCACCTGTCCTCCCTGTCCAAAATGTGCACATAGTTATCAAAGTAGTGTCTCTTGTCTTTTAGATGTAGATATACACATTCATTCACCTAGCTGGGTGGCTGTCGCACTGGCCAATAGTCTCCACTGGTTCCAGGCCAACTAGATAGCTGAGTGATCGCTGCTGGCCCTTAGCTCTGCTTATCGGTTTATTACTTTATCTTTTATTGCTGCTGTTTCACATATTTAAATTAGAACACAGAAATCTACAGCTCATTAGCGGCCCTTTGGCCCACAATGTTACACCAATGATGTACTGCCTAGAATTTCCCTACCGCATAGCCCTCTTATTTTCCTAAGCTCCAGATACCCATCTAAGGGTCTCTTAAAGACAAGCTCAAAATGTGTATTGAAGATAAAAGTATTCCAATTAGGAATTTTTTTTGAGCAACAGATGGAGCTGCATACATTTCAGGTCACCATGCTGGTTTTGTGGCATTTATGAAAAAAGAAATTCCAAGTCTGTTTGCAATCCATTGTGTAACTCATCGTCAACATCTCACAGCCAAAAAGCTTCTTTCAAGGATGACCCATGTAATATCTACTATCAACAAAATTAAAGCTCATCCATTAAATAGCTGAATATTTTGCCAGTTATGCCAAGATAACAATGAAGAGTTTGAACTCTTGCTTCTTCACACTGAAGCATGTTGGCTGTCAAAAGGCTGCTGCTTAAAACACTTCTTTGATCTTTTTGACACTGTGGTTGAATTTTTGCTCAAAGTTGACAAGTGCTTGGAAAACAAGATTGAACTTCTACGTGAAGATGTAGCATACCTAGCCAATCTGTATAACAAAATGAACATTCTAAATATGAAACTGCAGGGTCAGAATTTCAATATAGTCCAAGTAAAAAGTGTAGTGCTCATTTTTTTTCAGAAAATTGGAAATATATAAGTAAAGTACTGGGAGAAAATGTTCTCACATTTTCCCTGCACATCTCTTTCACAGACGGTGACTTGCAGGAGTACAACTTACACCTGAAGTCACTGAGGTAGCATATTCAGAATCAACTCAAGGATTTTAATGTATTGGGAATTCCAGACTAGGTAATGGGTTAATTTCTTTACAAGGTGGAAGAACAGGAAGCCAGCTTGCAGAAAGAAATTATTGACATTCAGAATGATGAAGCAGGAAAAATGCTTTAAAAAAAAGTCAGCTTTTGTGGTATATGGCTACACTATCATACAAAGTTTCCAGGTCTTTGGAGAAGGGCCAAACTACTCCTCATTGCATTTCCATCCTCCTACCTTGTTGAAAGAGGATTCAGTGCAATGAATCACATACTCACAAAAAACAGAAACTGTTTGGACATTGCAACGCATGGGGACTTAAGGCTTTTGAACTAGATACTTCAACTCAAGCGAAAGACCATCAAGCTCAAGGATCACATTGATATCAAAGCTGCCGTACAATGCACGAGTAAAGTGTAAGCTAGGTTTAAAGACAAATAAAAACTTAAAGCAGAATAATTTTTCTCATTAGCATATGGTAGACATGTTTTTACTCTATGGGGGTGCCAGAAAGTATATTGTCCGTAAGAGGAGCATTGGTAAGTATAAAGATGTTGTTGGGGGGCATTGGGCTAGAAAAAAAAGATTGGGAAACACTGGTATAGAGCAATAGAGCAGTACAGTGCAGATACGGGCCCATTGGCTTAATGAGTCCATGCTGACCACAGTGAATTGAATTGAATTCAATTGACTTTATTTCTTACATTCTTCACATGCATGAGTAAAATTCTTTACATTACATCTCCATCTAAATGTGCAATGTGCAATCATAGTAATTTATAATAAATAGAACAGTCAATGTAATATGGAGTACACTCAAATCAGCACGAGTTCATCAGTCTGATGGCGTAGTGGAAGAAGCTGTCCCGGAGCCTGTTGGTCCTGGCTTTTATGCTGCAGTAACAGCTGGAATAGATTGCAGTTGGGATGGCTTGGATCCCCAGTGATCCTAAGGGCCCGTTTCCCCATCTCCAACTACAGATGCGCTGGGCTGTCCGCACCACTCTCTGCAGAGTCCTGCAATTAAGGGAGGTACAGTTCCCATACCAGGTAGTGATGCAGCCAGTCAGGATGCTCTCAATTGTGCCCCTGTAGAAAGTTCTTAGGATTTGGGGGTACATACCAAACTTCCTCAACCGTCTGAGGTGAAAGAGGCTTTTTTCACCACACAGCTGGTGTGTACAGGCCACGTGGGGTCCTCGGTAATGTGGATGCTGAGGAACTTGAAGCTATTTACCCTCTCTATCCCAGATCCTTTGATGTCAATAGGAGTTAGCCTGTCTCCATTCCTCCTGTAATGCACAACCAGCTCCTTTGTTTTTGCAACATTAAGGGAGAGGATGTTTTCTTGACACCACTGTGTCAGAGAGATGACCTCTTCCCTATGGGCCACCTTGTTATTGTTCAAGGCCAATCAATGTAGTGCCGTTGGCAAATTTAATTAGCAGATTGGAGCTGTGGGTGGCGACACAGTCACGGACATATAGGGAGTAAAGGAGGGGACTTAGTACACAGCCCTGAGGGGCTCCTGTATTGAGAGTCAGAGGGTTGGAAGTGAGGGAGCCACTCTTACCACCTGCTGGCAATCTGACAGGAAGCCCAGGATCCAGCTGCACAAGGCAGGGTCAAGTCTGAGCTCTCTGAGCTTCTTGTCGAGCCTAGATGGAACTGTCGTGTCGAATGCTGAACTGTAGTCCAAGAACAGCCTTCTCACATAAGCATCCTTCACCAGATTTGTGAAGACAGTACATAGAGCAGTGGCTATTGCATCATCTGTCAATCGGTTGTGATGGTAGGCGACTTGTAGGGAGTCCAGTTTGGGTGGTAGTAATCCTTGACCAGCCTCTTTTGCTTATTATTGTGCTTAATATCATTATTATTATTATTATTATTGATTATTGCTCATTTTCTTATTATTGTGGTGAGTGTGACAGGATGCCAGTTGTTCAGGCATGTTACCTTGGTCTTTTTTGGTACAGGGACAATGGTGCATAATTTGAAGCAGGAAGGGCACTCTACACTGGAAGAGGGAGAGATTAAAACACATCGGCCAGTTGTGCTGCGCACATCCTGAGTACTCGTCCTGAGATGCCGTCCAGATCGAAGAGTGATCTGATTTTCCAAAAGCTGGGCAAAGGAGAACTTCGTAAGGATTGCGGAAGGGAGTGTAACAGTGGTCAAGTATCCCATCTCCACGAGTGCTCACCTGGATGTGCTGACAAAACTTTGGAGAGACTTCATCAGTGACGCTTGACTAAAGTCACAGTCATCAATGAAGGCAGCCTCTGGGTGTGCAGTCTCCAGCACGTTGGTGGTCTCATATGGCTCCTTGAGAGTCAGGTCAGTATCAGCCTGCGGCAGAATGTACACGCTGTGATGTTAACAGCCGTGAACTCCCTAGGCAGCCAGTAGGGTCATCACAGCAGCACCAGGTATTCCAGGTCTGGGACACAAAAGGATTTGAGTGAGTGCACATTCTGGGGGTCTCACCAAGCATTGTTGATCATGAAGTATACTCCTCCTCCTTTACTCTTCCCAGAGAGGTTTTTAGATCTGTCTGCCCAGAACAGGGAGAACCCAAAGGGCTCAATGGCATGATCCAGTATCTCCTCCATGAGCCAGGTCTCCACGAAGCACAAAACGTTGCTTTCCTTTGTTTCCTGCTGATCGGAGATTCTGGCTCTCAGATCACAAAGCTTGTTATCCAGGGACTGAAGCTCAGCCAGGAGTATGCTAGGGGAGTGGCAGTCGATTTGCACACTGTCTCAGCCTCACCAGGACGCTGGCCCTTCTCCCTCGCCTCTGGCGCTTCTTCCGAGGTAGTGGCGATGTTTGAGATGATTCTCCCATAGATCACACAAGCAGGGGATCCCAGTGTAGGAAAGGCGGCACATATAGGGTAAATGCCATCTTTCCAATGTTCAGAAGGGTCAGTCTATCGTATCTGATGTGGCTATCAGATACTTGAACAGAAAATGCTCAGAAAATCGTAGAAATTAGTACCCAGTGCCCAGACAGTTAGTCCAAATTTCCTGCAGCAAGGAGAGATTGGGCAAACTTGTTTTTTTTCATCTAGAATGGAGGCTGTGAGGGGAGAGTTGATAGTTTAAAAGATTATGAGAGGCACAGGCAGTCAGAAACTTTGCCCTGGACTCCAAGTATCGAATACAAAAGGAAATACATTTAAGATGAGAAGGGAAGTTTATAAAGGTGATGCATGGGGCAAGATTTTTTTTTAAAAAGAAACATGGAACAACAGGTGACTGGATTATGCTACCAGGGAAAGCGGTGGTAACACATATGATAGTGGCATTTAGAAGGTTGTTAGGCAGACACATGAATCTGCAGAAAACGAAGGGATACAGATAATGTAGAAGCAGAAAATTTTGTTTAATTTGGCATTATGTTAGGCATAGATGTTATGGGCCAGAGGGCCTGTTCCTAAACTGTACGTCTATTCAATGTGGCGGGAGACCTGAATAATATTCACTCTTCCATTTTGGAGTTAAAATAAAACTTATGTGTAGTTAATGGATCTGAAGATGAAAGGTGCAGTAGTGAGGCCTGAAGCAGTCAACATGTAGCAAAACAAAATGACGTTTTTAGAGGCTCATTTTCCACAACTATGATCAAAATAAAACAATTATGAATCAGAATTAAGTCTATTATCACCGGCATGTGTCATGAAATTTGTTAGCTGAGCAGCAGCAGTTCAATACAATACATAATATAGAATAAGAAGAATATTAAATCAATTACAGTATATGTATATTGATTTAATATCTGAAAATCTTGTTAAAATCTTGTAAAAGCAGAAATAATATATTTTAAAAAGTAAGGTAGTGTCCAAGGGTTCAATGTCCATTTAGAAATCCGATGGCAGAGGGGAAGAAGCTGTTCCTGAATATCTGAATGTGCGCCTTCAGGCTTCTGTACCTCCTACCTGATGGTAACTGTGAGAAAAGGGCATGCCCTGGGTGCTGGAGGTCCTTAATAATGGACTCTGCCCTTCTGAGACAATGCTCCCTGAAGACCTCCTGGGTATTTTGTAGGCTAGTACCCAAGATGGAGCCGACTAAATTTACAACCTTCTGCAGCTTCTTTCAGCCGTGTGTAGTAGCCCCCTGCCCCCATACTAGACAGTGATGCAACCTGTCAGAATGCTCTCCATGGTACAACTATAGAAGTTTTTGAGTGTATTTGTTGACATGCCAAATCTCTTCAAACTCCTAATGAAGTATAGTCGCTGTCTTGTCTTCTTTATAGTTGCATCAATATGTTGGGACTAGGTTAGGTCCTCAGAGATCTTGACACCCAGGAACTTGAAAATGCTCACTCTCTCCACTTCTGATCCCTCCAGGGAGGATTGGTATGACTTCTTTTGTCTTACTCTTCCTGATGTCTACAATCAGCTCTTTTGTCTTACTGAGGTTGTTGCTGTGACACCACTCAACTAACTGATGTATCTCGCTCATGTACGCCCTCTCGTCCCCACCTAAGATTCTACCAACAATGCTTGTACCATCAGCGAATGTATAGATGGTATGCCTAGCCGCACAATCATGGGTATAGAGAGAATTGAGCAGTGGGCTAAGCACACACCCGAAGGGCACCAATGTCGATCATCAGCGAGGAGGAGATATTATCACCAATCCACACAGATTGTGGTCTTCTGGTTAGGAAGTCAAGGATCCAATTACAGAAGGAGGTACAGAGGCCCGGTTCTGTAACTTCTCAATCAGGATTAGGGAAATGATGGTGTTAAATGCTGAGAGACAGTCAACGAACAGCATCTTGGCATTGGCATTTGTGTCATCCAGATGGTCTAAGGCTGTGTGAAAAACCATTGAAATTGCATCTGCCATTGACCTTCATCCATATTTACTTTTAGTTTGAGTAATCCTCCCAGCCACAGACAGGTCTTTTGGAGGCTTATATAATCATGAGGGGCATAGATAAGGTGGAAGGTAACAGTCTTCCCCCCTGTCCTGAGGTAGGGAAGTTTAAAATCAAGGAGGTATAGATTTAGAGTGAGAAGGGAAAGATTTAAAAAGGATCAAAAAGGCAATATTTTCCATGCAGAGGGTGGCGACTACATAAAACAAGGCAGGAACGGGATACTGATTGTGGATGATCAGCCATGGTCACATTGAATGGCGGTGCTGGCTCAAAGGGCCTACTCCTGCACCTATTGTCTGTTGTCTGTTGTCTAAAACATGCTGGCAGAGAAAGTGACTGAAGAAGGGGCAATAGTATTATTGAATAAGCTCATGGATGGGACAGAACCTGGAAGAATATGAGCTCAACACAAAATTTGGACTAGCTGACTGGCATACATTGGTTGAGCCAAGGATCCTCATCAGTCCTGTATTCTGATATATTTTGTCTTAAGCCACAATGTAGAAAATTACTTCAGTAGGAGAAATGGCCATATATAAAGTTTTGCATCACCTCCAAGCAAGGCTGTCAATTTAAGACTATTCTTCCACACATGTAGACTTTAAAAGGTTTGCAATTTACAGTTTACCCTTGCATTAATTGAATTATTATACTGCAATCTGATATAATCTCTCAAATGAGATCATATACATTTCTGTCATGCAATTGAAGCAAACCATGTTTCTTCACCAATTGCTAATAGACTTCACCTTAAATCTGAACTCAGTATTTGAATCTGGTTTGAACAATCAAGTTGCCATTGACATTTTTCAAGGATCTATCTCCTCCTTTGGTAAGGAGAATCCAATTCCTGGAAAATGCATTGCTAACTTGCATCCCCAAAGAATGAAAGGGTCATATTAACAGCCAAAACAGAAAGCAAGTGGTAAACAAGATCATCCAAACGCAATAGAAAAACCAAGTGTTAACTGATTGAACAGTCTTTCCAAACCTGTTTAGATGTAAATCTATTTCATATTCACACTCATGTCAACATGAAAGGAAGATATGAGCAAGTCTAATTTAACCTTCAAGTGATGGATTGACACAGGTTTATCAAAGTCAAAAATCAATGAAGCATTTTCCGGACCAGCTCTCCAAAGTTTATTGTGAACTTCAGGCATTCCTGAGGTGGTATTTTCCCCCAAAACAAATAAACATTTTCAGGGTCCACCCATCCCACCTCTGACAGAATATGAAATAAAGCAAATGTTACAAATAGCAATATAGATCCACAGAAGTTATTGTTGCCTGGACTGAAAAAAAAAAGGTATCTTTATCTAAATATTGAATAAGTTAGGATTTGCAAAAGACAAATCGAGGGAGACTTTATTGAGCAGCATAAATTCCAAAAGAGGCTTAGATAAAAGAATTAGGAAGAACCTGGTGCTTTGAGCAGAGGGATCAAAACCAGGTTTGTAGATGTCAAGTAATTGAAGGGAAGAGAAGGAAAATCAGAGGACAGTAGGTGTCTAGAAATCTGTGTCTGAAAAAGGTGGCAGAAATAAAATGACTAATGCATTTAAAACATAATTAGTTACAAGACATGCAGAGCTGTGAAGGGGAGCGTGCAGGGGCATTGGCTCAATTGTAAAGGGGTAAAATTAAGCTGTGTTTTTATTTCAATTACCACACAAACACTGGGATGAATGGTCTCCTTTGGTGTTGAAAATTTTCATTGATTTTTGAAGTCTATGCATTAGATTTCTTTTTGTTTTATCCTCTGAAAATCCCTTCCTTCCATAGCTTTAAAACAGTTCTGTTCTAGTTTGCAATATCTTAGGACCTGGCTAAGTTACTGTTAATAATCAGCCAAAGTTGCACTTTATTTTCAAATATAACCCTAATGAAATGTATATTTACAGGTTTTATATATATATATAGATTTATAAATATACACATACACACACATATTTTTTATATATATATATATATACACACACACACACACACACACACACACACACACACACACACACACACATATATATACACACACACATACACACACACACACACATATACAGTTAAAGGGAATTTAGATTGAGGTTGAGATTTATTAGAGGGTCAGTATTCACTTAATTGCAACAATGAAGGTTACAATTGTAACAATAAAGACATAGAACCCTATTGTATGACATTAACATCCAACCTATAACACAGCTCACAAGGCAGAGGATCAACAGCATTAAGATGCATCAGGCCATACATAGTGAAGGGAACAGATGAGAACATGAAGCACTACTCAAAACTTAGCCTGTTTTCCGTAAGCATTTGAGGTTGGGCTCATCCTGCATTGGATCAGTACCAAGAAGGATTTTCTCATGCTCTGCCAGAGTATCACAGCAGGGTACCATCAGAAAGCCACGCCTTAGGTCACCACACAACACCACTACTTGCATGCAGTCAGGCTCCATACTGTTTGAGGTCATTGGTGTGAAAACTGGCATCTTCAAAGCCCAAGGTAAATTTATGATCAAAGTACATATTTGTCACCATATATAACCATAAGATTTGTTTCCTTGCAGACATGCTCAGTAAATCCAAGAACCACAATAAATCAATGAAAGATTGCACGCAAGGAACAAAGGGCAAACAACCAAAGTGCTTAAGATAAACTGTGCAAATTGGAGTGGCCTGGTAGCATTGTGGTCAGCACATTGCTTTACAGTACCAACAACAAGGGTTCAATTCCCGACGCTGCCTGTAAGGAGTTTGTACATTCTCCCTGTGAAATGCCTGGTTTTCCTCCGGGTGCTCCGGTTTCCTTCCACAGTCCAAAGACATACCAGTTGGAAGGTTAGTTGGTCATCATAATTTGTCCCATGATTAGGCTATGATTAGTGATTGGGGGATTGCTGGCTGGTGTGGCTTGAAGGGCTGTCAGGGCCTACTCCACACTGTATAACAATAAATAAACATCTTAAAAAAGAGAAAAAATAATATCAAAACCGTGAGGTGACAAGTCCCTGAAGGTGAGTTCATAGGTTGAGGGAAAAGTCTGTGATGGAGCAAGTGAAATCTTGCCCTCTGCTGAGAGGCTGATTACAAAGACCAGCAAAGATGCAACCTCCCGGCTAAGCAGACCGGGGGTCACCACAGCGTTCCCTTTCTCATTCCATCTCCAGTAGCAAGGAAACCTCTGAGCGTAAAAGTTAAATGCACATTCAACCGCAGAACAGCAATGCCGTAACCAATTAGAAGGGAGATCATTAATTTTCAATTGTCCTGTCAACCAAGTTTTGTGACCACAATGCTAGAACTGCCTGAGACTGAGTTTATGTGCAATTTTCTATTTACCTACCCTCCAAGCACTGAATAACTGGGTGACAGAGTGGTTAAATGCTAAAAATGCTCAAGAGGTCAGGAAGCATCTGTGGAAAGAAACAGATTTCTGATGAAGTATCTACAACCTGAAACCATAACACTTTCCACAGATTCTATTTGATCTCAAGCTTTTCCGGCCTTTTCTGTATTTTATTTCAGATTCCCAGCATATGCACATTTAAGATTTTTGTTTATGGTTAAATAAGTGATCATGTGGGAGTTGCAAGGTGCTCCTTCGCTCTACTAGCCTGCAGGTCACCCGTGGGCAAGGTGTAGCACCTCTTTAGCCCCTGGTCAGGATCATGTGAGGCCATAGGAACAGCTGGTGCATATCACAGGTCCTGGTTATGCAACCACTGATGCCAGGCAGACAATCTCTGAAGTGTGTTGATAATGGCTGGGATCACCCATCCTGTGAAGACAGTGCCCGGAAGGCGCCAATTGCAAACCACTTCTGTAGAAAAATTACCACAATTGCTCACGTCACATCTCTCAGCAGAAGATGATGATGATGATGGAGTGATCACGATGCCAGTTTGAAACTCCATAGCAAGATTCAAGATTATCATGTGTACATGCAGAGACATGTGTTGTTTGTGTTAACAACCAACACACCCGAGGGTGAGCTGGGGCTAACCCACAAGTGTCACCGCACATTCCGGTGCCAACACAGCATGGCCAAAATGCTCAGCAGGACAACACAGAACACAACTGCCAATGGGAGCTGTGAAAGTCAATTTAATTAACATTCTGAAATAAAACAAACCAAGGTAGCTATTAGTAATGATAATCATAAAGCTACCACATTGCTGTTAAAAAAAATCAATCTAATTCATAAACAAAAGGTTTACTGCCACTTTACTAGGTCTGAATTATTTGTCTCCAGACCCTGTGTATCTACTCAAATCAGCCAGCAAGTCACTCAGTTCAAGGGCAATTAGGTGGGGAGAATAAATGTTGGCTTTGCTGGTAATACCCAGAGCCCAAAAGCTGATTAAATAAGATAAACTGCATTAGAATGGAGAAATTGCTGTTTTCATTTAGAGAACTTCAGTTTCCTTCACACTTTTCACTTCAAGCAAATTGACTTTGTTTGCCATACCAAAGTCTGAAGTAAATTAAAGAGCCTCCCTCACCTTCAATTCATCAACAACACTGACACAGCCAATAAATGCTCAGCTTGTGAAAAGACTATCGCCCTGTTGTTATTCACATCCCTTTCAGAAGTGCCCAAAAGTACTTTACAGAAAATGAAATATCATAAATGCAGTCACAATTATGCAGAAACCAATCCGTGGCCAGGAAACCCCATAAAACCAATCTGTTAACAAAACAGGTTCTCTGATTAAATGAAAATATAAATATTGGGCAGAACAAGGTAATGCTGTGGCTCTATAAAACCCTGGTTAGACAGCCCAAACAGCGGAAGAAGCAGGCCACAGTGACAAGGTTCTTGCAGGTTGGCAACGCTTGTTTAAAAGTACAGAAGGAACAAGTGGGGCTGCTGTTGTTGGGAGGAGGCCAGTAGTGAGAGTAGGAGCGTCAGGCTTTGGCTCGAAAGAGGCACTGGCACTGGGTGAGCTTCTGTTAAGGTTCCATTTGGCCGTTGTGTTTTTGAAGATGTTGTCGTCTTGGAAGACCCACAGTCTCGCAGGGAACTACAGCTGCGTGAAGTGCATCCAGCTGCAGCTCCTTGAAGACCGTGTCAAGAATCTGGAGCAGCAGCTGGATGACCTTTGGCTTATACAGGAGAGTGAGAAGATAATCAGAGTACACCGGAAAGCAGTCGCCTTGAAAGTTGCAGGAAGTGAGCAGCAGATGACCGTCAGGAGAAATGGGAACGTGAATAGGCAGTTAGTTTAGAATACCCTTGTGGCCATTCTCCTCAATAGTAAGTACACTGTTTTGGATACTGTTGTGGGGGATGACCTCCCAGAGGAATGTCATTGAGACAGGTTACTGGCACTGAGCTTAGGTCCATGGGGCAGAAGGGAAAGAAGGAGAAGAGGGGAGCGGAAGTAATAGGGGTCTCAATAGTCAGGGGAACAGACAGGAGATTCTGTGGATGTGAACGGAACACCCGGATGGCATTTTGCCTCTCAGGTGCCAGGGTTAGCGATGTCTCAGATCACGTCCACAACATTTTGGAGAGGAAGGGAGAGCAGCCAGGCATCTTTGGTACATATTGATACCAATGACATATCGAGGAAAAGCAAAGAGATTCTGAAAAGAGAATTTAGAGAGCTAGGTAGAAAACTGAGAAGCAGGAAGACCTCCCGGGTAGTAATTTCTGGATTGCTACCTGTGCCACACACCAGTGAGCATAGAAACATAATATGGCTGATAAATGCATGGCTGAAAAGCTGGTGCAGGGGTGGGGCTTCAGGTTCTTGGATTATTGAAATCTCTTCATGGGGAGGTATGACCCATTCAAAAGTGACGGGCAGGTTAGAGCTACTGGGGAGGATTTAAACTAATTTAGCAGGGGGTTGGGAACTGGAGTGAAGGGACTCAGGACAGGACGGATCGTAAAAAAGCAAAGATAGTATAGAGTCAGTCTGTTGGGAATGGCAGGCAAATGATAGAACAAAATTGCAGCCAGCAGGGTGAGTAGCAGTGCATTAGGCATGCTGAATAAAAGAAGGTAGCAAATACAGTACTCAAAGTGTTGTATCTCAATCCACAACATATAAGAAATAAGATAGATGATCATGTTGCACTATTACAGATTGTCAGGTATAATGTCCTGGCTGAAGGGTGGTTGTAGTTGGGAACTGAATGCCTGAGATTACACGTAGTATCAGAGGAATAGGAAGGTAGGCAAAGGGGGTGGCGTGACTCTGCTGGTAAAGAATGGCATCAAGTCAGTAGAAAGATGTAACATAGGATCGGAAGATGTTGAATCCTCGTGGGTTGAGTAAACTGCAAGAGTAAAAGGACCCTGATGGCAATTATGTACAGGCCTCCCAACAGTAGCTGGAATGTGGACAAAAGAATATAACGGGAATTGGAAAAAGCGTCAAAGGGGCAATGTTGTGATAGTCATGGGAAATTGCATCATGCACGCTGATTGGAAAAATCAGGTTGGTAATGGATCTCAAAAGAGAGATTTTATTGAATGTGTATGAGGTGGCTCTTTAGAGAAGTTTGTCTTTGAGCTTACTAAGGGATCAGCTGTACTGGATTGGTGTTATGTAATGAACCGGAGTTGATTAGGGAGCTTAAGGTCAAAGAGTGCTTAGGAACCAATGATCACAACATGATTGAGTTCAACTTGAAATTAGATAAGCAGAAAGTAAAGTCTGATGTAGCAGTATTTCAGTGGATTAAAGGAAATTACAGTGGTATGAGAGAAGAGTTGGCTAAAGTAAGTTGGAAGGAGATGCTGGCAGAGATGACAGCAGAACAGCAATGGGGGAAAATGAGGAAGGTGCAGAATAGTTGTATTCCAAAAACAAAGGAATACTCGAATGACAAAATAGGACAACAGTGGCTGACAAGAGAAGTCAAAGCTAATGTAAAGCAAAAATTAGTGAGAAGGCAGAGGATTGGGAAGCTTTTAAAAATCTACAGAGAGCAATTAAAAGTCATCAGGAGGAAAAATATGAAAATATGAAATATGAAAGCAAGCTAACAAGCAATATCAAAGTGGATAGAAAAAGCTTTTTCTAGTATGTAAAAAAATAGAGATGGGAGTGGATGTAGGACCTAGAAAATGAGGCCCGAGAAATAATAACAAGGGACAAGGAGATGGCGGATGAACTAAATGAGTATTTTGCATCACTGTTTGCTGTGGAAGACACTAGCAGAGTGCCAGATGGTGAAAGACATAAAGAAAGAGAAGTTACTATTACAAGGGAGAAGGTGCTCAAAAAGCTGAAAGACCCAAAGGTACATAAGCTACTCAGTCCAGGTGGTCTGCACCCTAGGGTTCTGAAACCCTAGCAGTAGAGATTGTGGAGACATTAGTAATGATCTTTCATGGTATCAGAGTATTGTAAAAGTGAAAATGTCATTCCACTCCTTAGGAAAGGAGCCCATGGCTTTACAGAAAAGTTACTGGCATGGTTAGTGCATTGGCTGATTGGTAAGAGGCAGTGAGTGGGAATAAAAGGATTCTTGTCTGGTTGGCTGCCAGTGAGTAGCGGTGTTCTGCAGGGTCTGGTGCTTCTTGTTATGCTGTACATCGATGATTCAAATGATGGAATAGATGGCTTTGTTGCCAAGGTTGCAGATGATACAAACACGGGTGGAGGGGCAGGTAGTGTTGAGGAAACAGGTAGGCTGCAGGAGGATTTGGGCAGATCAGGAAAATGGGCAAGAATGTGGCAGATTAAATACAATGTTGGAAAATGCATGGTCATGCACTTTGGTAGAACAAATAAATGTGCAGACTATTTTCTAAATGGGGAGAAAACCCAAACATCTGTGATGCAAAGGGACTTGGGAGCCCTTGTGCGAAACAACCTAAAGGTTAACTTGCAGGTAGAGGAAGGCAAATGCCATGTTAGCATTCATTCCAAGAGGTCTAGAATACAAGAGCTGGTATGTGATGCTGAGGCTTTTATAATAAAGGCACTGGTGAGGTCACACCTTGAATATTGTGAACAGTTTTGGGCTCCTTGGTATTGGAGAGGGTTCAGAGGAGGTTCACAAGAAGGATGGTGGGAATGAAATGGTTATCACACAAGGAACGTTTGATAACTCTGGGTCTGTACTCGATGGCATTTAGAAGGATGAGGGGGGCACGCATTGAAACCTTTTAAATGTTGAAAGGCCTAGGCATGGTAGATGTGGAAAGGCTGTTTCCCATGGTGGGAGAGTCTAGGTCAAGAGGACACAGCCTCAGTATAGAGGGAGGTGGTCCATTTAAAACAGAAATGGGGAGAAATTTCTTTAGCCAGAGGGTGGTGAACTTGTGGAATTTATTACCACAAGGCAGCTGTGGAGGCCAGGACACTGAGTGTATTTAAGGCAGAGCTTGATGGATCTTGATTGGACACGGCATCAAAGATTATGGGGAGAAGGCCAGGGAGCAGGACTGAGGAGGGGGGAGAAAAGAAATCAGCTGTTGGTGAATGGCACAGCAGACTCAATGGGCCAAATGGCCTAATTCTGCTCCTATGTCTTATGGTCTTGGACCACACTTGGAAAATTGTGTTCAGTTTTGGTCACTCCATTATGGGAAAGATGTGGAAGCTTTAGAGAGATTACAGAGGAGATTTCCCTGGATGTTTGCTGGATTAGAGAGTGTGGTAACTTCTACTTTACAAAAAGACCACTTGACAACTTGATGGCCAAAAGAGCATCTTTATCTGGGACGGCAAATGATATTTACAATACAGAGGCTTCCAGGGACCTCGTGCGGCCTGGGTGGAGGAACTACATACGATGCATACTGGGAGTAAAAAGAACGGAAGTAAAGACCCCGCCAACCCCGGATCCCGCCTCTTGCAGCCACAGCTTCCTGATAAGTATTAACTTACTTTTAATAATACTCACATTACTACAGAGAGTATGTCTCATTGGGATAGGTTAAGTAAGCATGGGCTTTTATCTTTGCAGTGAAGGGGGTGGAGAGGTGACCTGACAGAGGTGTACAAAATGGTAAGAGGCAGAGATCAAATGGACAGCCAGAGACTTTTCCACAGGGTGGAAATGGTGAATATGAGGTGGATAATTATAAAGTTTTGGGATTGAAGTGTAAGAGGATGTCAGAGGTAGGTTTTTTTTATATAGACACAGAGTGGTGGGCACATGGGATGCCCTGCCAGGGGTGATGAGAGAAGCAGAGACTCTAAGAAACTTTTAGATATGCACATGGATGACAGAAAAAGGTAAGACTACATATGAGAGAAGGGTTAGATTGATGATCTTGGAATAGGTTAAAAGATCAGCTCAACATAATGGGCTGAAGGGCCCACACTGTGCTATAACGTTCTATAACACCAAAGATCATTTCTGCTCTCAGTTTCAAAAGATAGGCCATTTCAAATCTTCTCAAGGGAGCAGGCAGGCTTCTGGTTTACTGCCTCAACTGAAAGGTGGAAATTCTGACACTGCAGCACTCCTCAGGTACCACACTGAGCCAGAAACAGAGTCATGCGCTCAAATGGGGCACCAACTCAGAAGCTTCTACTACATACCAACAGTGCGAGCACTCAGCCAGCACCTCATGGTAATGCAATACAGGAGAAAATGCCAGAGAACCGTCACAGAGAGTTCCCTCTTCTCTCAGCACGAAATCAGCTACATCTGTGGGTGAGGGATGCTTGTGCAAGCAGAATGTCACAGGGCACCTTTTTGACACAGTTTTCTGTCTGCTGGAGGCCAGTGAGCTGAAAAGTTGCTTATTAGCAAATACATGAAATGCAGGACACATAAATAAATGTGCCTGATACTAAATCACAGGAAAAACCATCAAGGGATAAGTGCATTAGCCTAATCATACCCTGTCTTTGAGCATCTTCTAAAGCATCCCTGCACTTTCAGCTACCTCTCAATTCTTTTCCTGTACTGGAACATCCCAAACACATCAATTTTGTTTCTTGGTGATAAACGAGGCTTTGCATAATAAGACCAAAATTAGCTTAGCTTCAAGCTGGGCTAACTTGTGTGTCTTACATTTAAGGCTACAATCAGGCTACCTGATGTCCCATAACTCACAGGATAAAGGGGAGGCAAATTCAAGAATTTTGCTTCAAGGTGATTGAGGTCATTCAACTAATGAAAGAATCAAATCCTGATACTCATCAACAATATACATGAACTATGAACTAGAATGCAAGCAGTTTGATACAATCTTAGCTGATCTGATCCTTGGACGTGGCGCCAAGTTGCTGCCCAATCCCTATTACCCTCCATTCCCCTCTCAAACAAATGCCTAAACATGGCTTTAAACAGACATAATGGCTCAAAATATTTATATTTCCAAGGAGGAGAACCCCCAAGATTCACAACTCTCAGAAGAATTTGCTCAGTCATATGACTGACTGTTTATCCCAAAGCCATGCCTTCACTTGTGACTCAGTCACTATGAGAAACATTGACAAGTACATCTATCCTGCAAAGCCCCATCAGAGCATAACTTGCAGGGTCACCTCTCACTTTAAACTACAGAGCAGTGGTGGCGAATCTTTTTGAGAGTATGCACCCAAGTTAGCAATAATTTGCTAAAATTCTCTCAGGTGCCATGGAAATTTTGAGCAATGATTATTGCTGATCAATAAATTCGTAACAATAATTATGCATTTGAAAAAAATAGGACATCCTGTTGCTCATTTAAGTGTATTCATTGTTCTATGATTAGTAAAAGTATAACAGACAATTTGAAATAAATTGAGCATTTTAGTAAATCTGTCCAAAAATTAATAATCTTTTAAAAAGATTACTGAAAAATTTCAAAATAGTATTGTTATTGTAATTTCAAACATATCCAATTTCACGTCTAGCTGGCCTAAGATATTTCCTGTGGAAACATGACACCGCACTCAATTTGTATAAATATCATCCCTGCTTCATTTGACAGTAAAGATCATTATGTATCTTTATTGTGGGTGGGTTTAAAGGATTGAGAGGCAGCACTGCAGGCTGAGCGTCAACAAATTTTTTTGTGCGGCTCATCTTGGGTACACATGCCATAGATTTGCCACCCTGTTGCAGAGTACAGATGCAATTTATTCAGCCTTTCTTCACAAGGAAGCTGTTTGATATCAAGAACAAATCCAGTGAACTTTCTCTAAATTGCCTTTGAAGTACAGTATATCCATCCTTAAATCAGGAAAGCAAAAATGACATACAATATTCCAGGTATGTTCTCAATGTCTTGTGCAACTGTAGCAACAGCTGCCCACCTCAATACTCTAACTCTCTTGCAATAAAAAAAAGACTACATTTGATACACATTTTCCGTAATAGCTAGCTGTTACCTGCGTGCTAATGTTACACCCTCCCTTACTTGGGTTTATGTTAACTGGAAATACTAATAATGCATCTACTATCAGCTTCAAGCAGCTGCCTCTGCAGGAAATCTGGAGAAAAAAAAAACAAATAGCTGGCAGCTTTTATTTGAGTAATTCAAAAAACAAACAATTGTGATGAGACTCATGAGGTTTGGAGGTGGTGGGAGACAGAAGGTAAATGGGCAATGCAGGATTCAATTAGAAGTTAGGTCGCATCACCATGCAAGACAAGCTTAGACAACTGCTGAAAGTGTGCTTCCAGAAATAACAAGATGTCCATTTCACTGCCATCAACATTCTATTCAGGTCAGGTGAGCCGAACTGAGATGCGCTTCAAGAAATGAGGTAAAAATATACACTCATTGGCCACTTTATTAGGTATACCTGCTCATTACTGCAAATATCGAATCAGACACTCAAGTGGCAGCAGCTCATCGCATAAAAGCTTGTCGACATGGTTAAGAAGATCAGTTGCTGTTCAGACCAAACATCAGAATGAGGAAAAAATGTGACCTAAGTGACTTTGACTGTGGAATGATTGTTGGTGCCAGACGGGGTGTTTTGAGTATGTCAGAAACTGCTGATCTCCTGGGATTTTCATGCACAACAGTATCTAGAGTTCAAAGAGAATAGTGCAAAAACATCAAAAAAAAAATCAAGTGAGCTGCAATTCTTTGGACAAGTTCTATGGACAGGATTCACCCTGCCATCCAAACTGATAAGGTGAATTCTGTCAGCTTCAACCAGTCTGGCCATTTTCCTCAGACCACTCTTGTTAATGAGAGAAGTCAAAGGAGAATGGCCATACTAGTTCAAGCCGATACAACGGTGACAGCAAGTCAAATAACTACACGTTACAACAGTGGTGTGCAGAAGGACATCTCTGAATGCACAGTACATCAAACCTTGAAGTGGACAGGCTACACAGCAGAAGGCCAGGAACATGCACTCAGTGGCCACTTTATTAAGTACAGAATGGACTGCATGTATAATATTTATTTGGAATATCAGTCACATTTCTAATTTAATCGTATGCATAAATTAGAAGAATTTTGAATGTTTTGTATCATCTTATATCTCTGACCTCAAACATATGGCAAGCTTCCATGGGAATACGCGAGCTGACTTCAATATAAATAACAGCTGTTTTCAGAATGAAATCACTGTCAGTTTTACTTTTAAATGACGGCCAAGTCAGCACAAATAACCACAGATCTCAGGTACAGT
Source organism: Hypanus sabinus (assembly GCF_030144855.1). NCBI lineage: Eukaryota > Metazoa > Chordata > Chondrichthyes > Myliobatiformes > Dasyatidae > Hypanus > Hypanus sabinus. The sequence continues at coordinate 163,080,598 of NC_082712.1, forward strand.
TATTCTGTCCTGGCACATTTTGAAGTTGTAGATTACATTAATTGGCTATTCTGCCTACTTCCAATGCATGAGCATGCAACGTCATTGTAAGATGATTACAATTATTGGGCTGAAAAGGCAGGGTGAAATTGTAAGGACAGAATTCTGCCATTAATTAAATACTATTAAAGCTTTCTTTTCGGTATAATGCAAAGAAACACAGCCAGATCCAACATCAATGACAAGGTAATTGCAGTAGTTGTGACCAAGACCAAGGAATACTTGTCGTCTTTGTGTCAAACCTTTTGTAGCTATAGTGAAGAACAGAACTTTTTTTTTTAAAATTGCTCTGGTTGTATAGTAACCAATGTGGTTACCTTTTATCCAATATTCAGTGCCAACTTATTTCAATTTCTGACTGCAGCAATCGAAAGACAACATTGCATATGACACACAGACAGTCCTCTCACCAAACTTAGGTCTAACTATACTAACCTCAGTAAGTGAGGTGGATAACTCTTTCTAGTGCATGCATGAATTTGTCAAATTGACAAATACTCAATGATAAGTATCCTGGAATTATCTATATTCACTGGCATGGAATGAGCATTAATCGCTAATGATACAGTAACTCTCAGTAACTATCTTGCTGGCATCCGTTGGTCTTGCGACACCATGGATCTGCGCCTGGAAAGTCTACTGGAGTATCCTCCCCAGGGCGCAGGCCTGAGCAGGGTTGTATGGAAGACCAGCAGTTGCCAATGCAGCAAGTCTCCCCTCTCCACACACCGATGTCGTCCGAGGGAAGGGCACAGGCCGATACAGCTTGGCACCAGTGTGATCTCAAGAGTTGCCAGAATGAGGTTGAAGGCAACACTGGACCGCCTTAGGGACTCCAGATCCAGATTTGTCTGCACGGTTTACTCCCAAAGCCTTTCCCATGAGTGGGTATAGCTGCAAGGCAGCAGAGGTTTGAAATCAAAGTTTTCCCTCTCTATCGATGTAGTAACTATTGAGGTATTTATAAAGAAGGCAAGATGGCGGTTATACTTCATTAGGAGTTTGAAGAGATTTGGCATGTCAACAAATACACTCAAAAATTTCTATAGATGTACCATGGAGAGCATTCTGACAGCCTGCATCACTGTCTGGTATGGAGGGGCTACTGCACAGGACTGAAAGAAGCTGCAGAGGGTTGTAAATCTAGTCAGCTACATCTTGGATACTTTGTAATACCCAGGACGTCTTCGGGGAGCAGTGTTTCAGAAAGGCAGCGTCCATTATTAAGGACCTCAAGCACTCGGGGTATGCCTTTTTCTCATTTTTACCATCGGGCAAGAGGTACAGAAGCCTGAAGGCACACACTCAGTGATTTAGGCACAGCTTCTTCCCCTCTGCCATCCAATTCCTAAATGGACATTGCACCCTTGGACATTACCTCAATTTTTTTTTAAATATACAGTATTTCCCTTTTTGCACATTTTAAATCTATTCTATATAACCATATAACAATTACAGCACAGAAACAGGCCACCCTGGCCCTTCTAGTCCGTGCCGAACGCTTACTCTCACCTAGTCCCACCTACCTGCACTCAGCCCATAACCCTCCATTCCTGTCCTGTCCATATGCCTATCCAATTTTACTTTAAATGACAAAAATCGAACCTGCCTCTACCACTTCTACTGGAAGCTCATTCTACACAGCTATCACTCTGAGTAAAGAAGTTCCCCCTCGTATTACCCCTAAACTTATGCCCCTTAACTCTCAACTCATGTCCTCTTGTTTAAATCTCCCCTACTCTCAATAGAAAAAGCCTATCCACGTCAATTCTATCTATCCCCCTCATAATTTTAAATACCTCTATCAAGTCCCCCCTCAACCTTCTACATTCCAAAGAATAAAGACCTAACTTGTTCAAAATTTCTCTGTAACTTAGGTGCTGAAACCCAGGTAAAATTCTAGTAAATCTATATGCATATATTGTAATTGATTTACTTATTTATTATTTTAAGTTTTTTTTAAAAATCTTCTATATCATGTATTGCATTGAGCTGCTGCTGCTAAGTTAACAAATTTCACGACAGATGGTGGTGATAATAAACCTGATTCTGATTCATATAAATGTACATCTAGTAATACTCCTAGTAATCTAGGAACTGTTATTACTCTTCAGTCATCAGGCCATTGTGAATAACTCCACTCACCTCAACACTGAACTTATTTCACAAGCTATGGACTTACTTTCAAGGACTCAGCAACTCTTGTTCTCAATAATATTCATCTACTTATTTATTTATTATCTTTTCCATTTGCACAGTTTGACTTCTTACACACATTGGTTGTTTACCCATTTATTTATTTATTGAGATACAGTGCAGAGTAGACCCATCTGGCCCCTTGAGTCACCCAGTACAGCAACCTCCAATTGAACGCTAGCCTAATCACAGGAAAACTTACAATGACCAATTAAACTACTAACTGGTACTTCTTTGATCCACGGGAGGAAACTGAAGCACCCGGAGGAAACACATGCATTTCACAGGGAGGACGGACAGACTCCTTACAGATGATGTCAGAGTTGAACTCTCTGAAACCCCAAGGTGTAATCGAGTCCTGCTAACCGCAACACCACTGTGGTTTGTCAGTCTTCGTTTGTGCGTAGTCTTTCATTGATTCTATTGTATTTCTTTGTTCTACTGTCAATGCCCAGAAGAAAATGAATCTCATGGTAGTATACAGTGACATATACATACTTTGATAATTAGTTTACTTTGAACTTTGATTTTGAAAGCTTCAATATAGAATGTGTGCAAAGCTGCACCTGCCTTCACCTTCCAACAAAGATAAATGGAGCGAAATTTGACATTGTTTATTGCAATGAGACATTTTCCACCATTGAGATTGCACCAAATTGTGAGACATGGAAACACAAAAGACTGCAGACTCTAGAATGTATGGCAAAAAAAACATCAACAACAAACTGGTGGAAGAACTCTGCTGGATGTGCAGCTTCTGAGGAGCCAAAGAGTTACTTGAAGCTTTAGGTTAAGACCCAGCATTACTACTGTCAAAATCGAAGTCATTTTTATCAAAGTATGTATATGTCAATAGACTTTAAGATTCATTTTCTCACGGGCATTTACAGGAAAAGAAAGAAATGCAATAGAATTTATGAAACATAGTGCATAAACAAAAACTGATAAACAACCAATGTGCAAAAGACAACTTCAAAGGTTTCAATGGGACATTTAATGTCAGAGAAATATATACAATATACATCCTGAAATTTTTTTTCTTTGCAAACATCTACAAAAATAGAAAGAATGACAGTTAAATGTCAGAACCTCAAAGCCCCCCCCCCAGTTCCCCCTCCCACACAAAGCAACAATCCCTCCTCCCCCACCAGCAAAATAACACATCAGCGCCCCGCACGGAACACTCAAGCATGCAGCAAAGCATCAGTAAAGACACAGACTTGCAGTACCCCGAAGACTACTCGTTCACCCAGTATTTTGACAAATAGTGCAAATCAGAAAATTACAATTCTGTGCAAAAGTCTTAGGTGCATATATATAGCTAGTGAGCCTAAGACTTTTGAAGAGTATTGTAGTAATTTTATGTATTACACTGTACCGCTATCACAAAAAAATGAATTTCATGACATATCTGAACGATGATAAACCTGATTCTGATATGGGTCTCTATTGTGGACTGAGAGTGGAAAGGGGGCAGGGAGAGGGGAACCCTGGTTGGCAAAAGGGGAAGGGTGGGGAGAGGGAACAGGGAGCACCAAAGAGACATTCTGTAATGATGAACAAATCATTTGTTTAGAATCTAATGACCTTGCCTGGCATCTCAGGGCTGAGTGTGTCTGCACCTACACTACCCCTACCCAACTGGCACTCCTTCTCTGCCACTTGTCTCACACCCTTCCAATGGCGCCCCCCCCCCCACCATTCCCAACATCCTTCACTCCTACCAGATTTACAAACTCACTCTCCACTCCACATTGACAAATACAGAGATGCACAAATGAGTAAAGATTTGTCATTGTCAGCTTGCTATGTTGGAGCCAGAGGTACGGTGTCCCTTGCGGGCTGCCCCAGCGCACATTCAGACTGTGTTGGTCATTGACACAAAGGACTCATTTCACTTCGGGTGTACAATGACAAATAAAGCAAATCTTTATCAAAATTAAAGAAGTTGTTGAGAAGGTCTGCTGATTACATATCTGCTTTGGGTCAACCATGTCCGAGAAACTCTCAGTTAATTGGGGCAAGTCGCTGTGCAGACAAACCACAAGAAACTAACAGATGTAGTGTGTGAAAAATAGAGTAAGCTAATTGAGGGCAAGAGGACCAAACTGGTAATGTCAAAGTGGAAGGCACATCAAAATGGCTGCTTTGGTGGTCCAGACATGAAGTGAATTGAGGTTCTTTAAGGTGAATTGAACTGAAGTAGACAGCAAGGACAAAAATGTTTGGACAGCATTACATATGAATGCTAGAAAGTGGTATATAAAGGGGTCAAACACATGCAATATTGGCAAATGTGACTGTTCCCTGCAAAGTGATCCGTGTCCCGTTTGTTATGTAATTTTAAAATAATTAGAAAACCATTTCAACTTACCACTAAAAACTGGAACCTGTCATTGAAAGACAGCCATCAGTTATACATCACTACAACCACAAACGAGTGAAAACCTGCAGATGCTAGAAATCCAGGCAACATACACAAAATGCTGGAGGAAAAAGTACAGCCAACGTTTCGGGCTGGGACCTTTCTGCAGCACTCCCATCTATTATATGCCACTACAATGATCTGTAGCAGGACTGCAACTTCAAGATGTTCCTGGGCTGCAAGCTGAAAGTTTAATTCATGTGTTGACTAAACAAAGCGCAACATGAGAATCACCACAATAGCCGGCTATATTGATGGAAAGGGTCTTGAGAAATGTGTAAACTCCTTGGCCAGCATAAAATGTTAATGATAACTGAGTACAAGATAAAATGATAGATGCACCACACCGCACCACATGCTCAAAAAAATACAATTATATCAAAGAAATATTGGAGAATATGAACTGCAGTGTCAAACAGTACTTCTTACCCCAATTCCCACATCGTTCAACGCCTCTCACCTATGGTTATATAACAAGCTCTGATTAGAGCTTAGAACTTTGTAACACAGCAACAGGGGAGGATTTCTTGGGCTTAACCAAATCCAGTATATAACAGGACCCTAGAGAGAACTGAGGAGCAGCAGGTTCTTGGTATACAAATCCAATGATCCCTGAAGTTGGCAGCACAGATAGAGGAGATGGTTAAGGCAGCCATGGGTACTTTCCTTCATTAGACTGGGTGTAGAATACAAAAGCAATAAAGGTGTAATTAGATAAAACATTAGTTAAGTCACAGAAGGAGTGTGTACATACACTCAGTGGTCACTTTTTTTTAAAAAAAACATGTTAACATACAGGTGCCTGATAATGCAAATATCTCATCAGCCAATCAAGTAGCAGCAACTCATTCCATAAAAGCATGCAGACATGGTCAAGAGGTCAGTTATTGTTCAGACTAAGTATCAGAATGGCCAAGGAATGTGGTCTAAGTAGCTTTGACCATGAAATGTTTTTTGGTGCCAGACGAGATGGTTGAAGTATCTCAGGAACTGCTGATCTCTTGGTACCTTCATGCACAACAGTCTCCAGAGTTTACGGAGTGGTGGAGAATGGTGCAAAAAGCAAAATGGTATATGGTCAATGACTGTTCTGTGGGCAAAAGTGCCCTGTTAATGACAGAAATCAAAGGAGAATGGCCAGATTGGTTGAAGCTGACAGGAAGGTGACAGTAACTCAAATACCCACTCATTACAACACTGATGTGCCGAAGAGCAACTCTGAGTGCACAACACATCAAAAACTTGCAGTGGATGAGCTACGGCAGCAGAGGACCACACCTGGTTCCACTCCTTTACCTAGTAACGTGGTCAATAAGTGTAGATGGGGTCACCACACTATAGAAAAATCATGCTTGTACTGGAGAGGGTGCCATGGAGATTTTCCAGGCTGTTGGATTGGATACTGGGAATATTTCAACTATGAAACACTGGATAGGCTGGATTTGTTATCTCTGGAGCCAACAAGAATGAGTAGGAAAAAAACTTCTCCTTATAGCAGAAATATCAAAAACTAAAGGCGAGATGTAAAGCAAATGGTATTGAGGTAATGATCCCCCATGGAAAGGAATGATTGAATTGATCTAACAGGGTGGATTGAGAGAATCAAGTCAAGAAATTCAATCAAGCAATGCCTTATACTTAGTGCACAAAGGCATGATTTTATAAATTAGACATGACTCCTTGTGCACAGGCAGAGTTGGCCAAGCATGCAGTGGCACCTAATAGTAAAAAATTAGTTTCTAGTGTCAATGTGAAAAGAAGACCCAGTAATGGCATGGATCTCATGAAATAAAACAGGAACAAACTGAAATGTTAAACCCGAGATCAGTAATTTTCACTTGCAAGAAATCCAGCATTTCAGGCAAGGCTTCACCTCTTTCATCGTCACTCTGCATTCTATGTAATTTCTGACCCATTCCAACAAACACTCTACATCCACCCACCCCCCACACCCCCTCCCCATCCCAGCGATCTCAGACCCTAGTCTAATTTTCAATCCCACCATTCCCAAGACTTACAACTGTACTTTAACCATATAACCATATATAACCATATAACAATCACAGCACGGAAACAGGCCATCTTGGCCTTCCTAGTCCGTGCCGAACCCTTAATCTCACCTAGTCCCACCTACCCGCACTCAGCCCATAACCCTCCACTCCTTTCCTGTCCATATACCTATCCAATTTTACCTTAAATGACACAACTGAACTGGCCTCTACTACTTCTACAGGAAGCTCATTCCACACAGCTATCACTCTTTGAGTAAAGAAATACCCCCTCGTGTTTCCCTTAAACTTCTGCCCCCTAACTCTCAAATCATGTCCTCTAGTTTGAATCTCCCCTACTCTCAATGGAAACAGCCTGTTCACGTCAACTCTATCTATCCCTCTCAAAATTTTAAATACCTCGATCAAATCCCCCCTCAACCTTCTACGCTCCAATGAATAGAGACCTAACTTGTTCAACCTTTCTCTGTAACTTAATTGCTGAAACCCAGGTAACATCCTAGTAAATCGTCTCTGCACTCTCTCTAATTTATTAATATCTTTCCTATAATTCGGTGACCAGAACTGCACACAATATTCCAAATTTGGCCTTACCAATGCCTTGTACAACTTTAGCATTACATCCCAACTTCTGTACTCAATGCTTTGATTTATAAAGGCCAGTGTTCCAAAAGCCCTCTTCACCACCCTATCTACATGAGACTCCACTTTCAGGGAACTATGCACAGTTATTCCTAGATCTCTCCGTTCCTCTGCATTCCTCAATGCCCTACCATTTACTCTGTATGTTCTATTTGGATTATTCCTGCCAAAATGTAGAACCTCACACTTCTCAGCATTAAACTCCATCTGCCAACGTTCTGCCCATTCTTCTAACCGGCATAAATCTCCCTGCAAGCTTTGAAAATCCACCTCATTATCCACAACACCTCCTACCTTAGTATCATCGGCATACTTACTAATCCAATTTACCACCCCATCATCCAGATCATTTATGTATATTACGAACAACATTGGGCCCAAAACAGATCCCTGAGGCACCCCACTAGTCACCGGCCTCCATCCCGATAAACAATTATCCACCACTACTCTCTGGCATCTCCCATCTAGCCACTGTTGAATCAATTTTATTACTCCAGCATTAATACCTAACGACTGAACCTTCTTAACTAACCTTCCATGTGGAACTTTGTCAAAGGCTTTGCTGAAGTCCATATAGACTACATCCACTGCCTTACCCTCGTCAACATTCCTCGTAACTTCTTCAAAAAATTCAATAAGGTTTGTCAAACATGACCTTCCATGCACAAATCCATGCTGGCTACTTCTAATCAGATCCCATCTATCCAGATAATTATTAATACCATCTCTAAGAATACTTTCCATTAATTTACCCACCACTGATGTCAAACTGACAGGTCTATAATTGCTAGGCTTCCTTCTAGAACCCTTTTTAAACAATGGAACCACATGAGCAATACGCCAATCCTCCGGCACAATCCCCGTTTCTAATGACATATTAAAGATCTCCGTCAGAGCTCCTGCTATTTCTACACAAACTTCCCTCAAGGTCCTGGGGAATATCCTGTCAGGACCCGGAGATTTATCCACTTTTAAATTTCTTAAAAGCGCCAGTACCTCCACTCTTTAATTGTCATAGGTTCCATAACTTCCTTACTTGTTTCCCACACCTTAGACAATTCAATATCCTTCTCCTTAGTGAATACCGAAGAGAAGAAATCATTCAAAATCTCTCCCATCTCCTTCGGTTCCACACATAGCTGACCACTCTGATTCTCTAAGGGGCCAATTTTATCCCTCACTATCCTCTTGCTTTTAATATAACTTGCTTTTAATTTCTTCTACAGTAAAGTCCTGTGTGAATACAAAGTACGCTGGGCCTTTGGTCAAGTAAACAAATTCAAGGGATTCAATGTCTTGCATCATGTCCCCATTGTCCTTGACAATTTTTATCAATGTGCCATAGAAAACATTCTATCTGAGTCCTGCCGAAGGGTCTTGGCCCGAAACATCGACTGTACTTCTTCCTATAGATGCTGCCTGGCCTGCTGCGTTCCACCAGCATTTTGTGTGTGTTGCTATCTGGATGCATAACAGCTTGGTATGGCAACTGCTCTGTACGTGACCGCAAGAAACCGAAGAGTTATGGACACAGCTCAGCGTATCATGGAAACCGGCCTCCCCTCTGTGGACTGATTATTACTGGTTCCATTATTCAGGCAGTGAGAAGTATAGACAAAGACCCCACCCATCCAACACATACTCTCTTCTGTCCTATTCCATCAGGAAAAAGTTACAAATGCCTGAAAGCACGTACCATCAGGCTCAAGGATAACTTCTATCCTACTGCCATAAGACAATTAAACATTTCCCTAGTATGGCAAGATGTACTTTTGACCTCAATCTAACTCATTATGATCTTGCACCTTATTGTTCACCTGCACTGCACGTTCTCCATAGCTGTTACTCTTTAGTCTGCATTGTTATTGTTTTCCATTATTGAACCTCAAAGTCTGACTAATGGTCTGGTCTGTATGAACAGTATGTGGGACAAGCTTTTCACTGTATCTTGGTGCATGGGAGAAGAATAAATCAATTCCAATTCCATCCAACCCTCTTTGTAGTTCTCCATCAGTGCACTTTGTGACCAATATCAAATACTAATCCTCGAATGGCATTAATGGGGTGAAGGATAGTCATGGACAAAAAAAAAACAGCTATGTCAGGAGTGACCCCCTTACACAAGGTGTAATAGACATTTGGATCTGACTTGCAGACTTCCAAAATATAGGTGGCTAAGTAAAAATAAAATAAAGTTGACTAGATTTAATTCAATTTAGATACAAGTTGACCAAATTAAGTTGACTGGAACTTGGTTGCAAACAAAGTGGGACTGTGGTTGAAATCAGATTGAAATAACGGGGTATTCATACCACAGGAGTAGACATGCGTAAGCATCATCCCTGATGAAACTGGCAGAGTTTATCATTGAGACATCAGTTAAAAATGATACCTGTACCTGACCAGTAGCCCGAGAAGAGTTTATTCATCATATATGCTGGGAAAGCACTAGATCTTTTTGTTTTTACTAGATTTGTATTCAATGATATTAAGCATTATTAGGTCAAGGGCAATAAATGATTAAAATGTAGAAATCAGTTAGTGAATGGCAGAACAGGCTCCAAGGACAAAATGTGAGAACATAAGAAATGTGAGAACATTATAAGAAATTACAATTCCCAACTTCTAGACAGAGCATACCATATTATTTTAAAATTAAGTATGGAAAGCCTACTGAAAATTATTGGAATTAGGATGACAAGATACAGAACATCCTTTTTTGCTGAACCACTTACTAATTGTCAAACCTGCATGTGTTGCTGTTTGGTGGAAAAATTAGGTGTGAAAGACAAGCCAATTCTGTGTGACCTTGTCTTTCCTTAAGCATTGATGAGCTTGCATTTTTCACAATTTGTCATTCCATTCAGCTCAAGACAATAACACAGCTGCTGTAATGCCAGTGAAGTAACTAGAAGTGAAACCAGTGCATCAATCCATGGTTGCCATGGAGCACAAAGTATGCAAATAAAAGAAAAATATACAAGTACAGATCCTTCCAAGCCAAGGGAAATTACACTGAAGAAATAAAGTGGCAGAGGCATGAAACGAATACCTTTTTAATCTGCATTCACTCAGAAGACAATAAGTGATGTTAAAACAGAGCCCACTGTTAATGACAATAAGCAAAAATCCATCAGATTCACTGGACATGATCTGCTTTATCCCAGGATTCGCAGCAGGAGGTTAATGCTGAAAGTAAATTCAATAGTGCTGATGTTCATTCACACATACCACCATCAAGGAAAAAGTACGGGAGCCTTAGGTCCCGCACCACCAGGTTCAGGAAATTATTATCATACAACCATCAGGCTACAGGACTGGCGTGGTTAACACCGCTCACTACTACTCTGCAAACACGAGGAAATCTGCAGATGTTGGAAATTCAAACAACAACACACACAAAATGCTGGTGGAATAATTTTTCCTTTCGGTTAGTCCTGACGAAGGGTCTCAGCCCGAAACGTCGACAGCGCTTCTCCCTATAGATGCTGCCTGGCCTGCTGTGTTCCACCAGCATTTTGTGTGTGTTGTTGTCATTACTACTCTGAACTGATTCCACAACCTACAGACTCATTTTCAAGGACTCGATTGAAGTTCTCAACAATTCTTTTCCCCAATTTGATCAATTTGTTTTCTTTTCCACATGGCTGTTGGTCTATCTTTGTCTATGTATAGGCTTTGATAAATTATTGTATTTCTTTACTTTCCTGTAAATGCCTGCAAGAAAATGAAAGCAGTATGGTTATGGTAACATATACCTACTTTGATCTTAAATTTTCTTTAACTTTTACTTTGGAAAACAGCAAATGCAACCTTTTGCCGCAAAGAGGAAAGGAAAAGCAAACCAGTTATTTAGAGATCAGCAATCAGTAAAACTATGAAATATTATGGTATTAATAGTGAGTCAGGAAACTAAGGATGATGTTCGTGATTAAGCGATGAGAATGTTTTTCAAAGTTTAAGGTAAAATTTATCAGAGTGTATACATGTCACCATATACAACACTGAGATTCTTTTTCCTGCAGGCATACTAAGTGAATCTATAAAACACTAACTGTAAACAGGATCAATGAACAAAAAAACTGGCAAATGCAAATGCAAATATAAATAAATAGCAATAAATAACAACAGCATGAAAAAACAAGATAAAGAGTCCTTAGAGTGAGACCATCAATTGTGGGAACACCAGAAATAGTATGAGTGTAGTTATCTCCTTTTGTTCAAGAGCCTGATGGTTGAGGGGCTCTGGAACCTGGTGGTGTGAGTACTGAGGCTCCCGTGCCTTCTACCTACATCCACTTTTTATGAATGAAGAGACATTTGATATCTCTAACACAGCTTTCAGAGGATGCAAAGCAGAAGGACTGACAAGACTGCAGGATGAGGATGATGATGGGCTGGCAGCTATTTATTCTAATGGCCTCCATGATTAAAGCTCTTTGACAAACTAGGCATGAAAACTAGATGAGAGGATGTTCCAAGGAGTCGGCATGGATATGTGGTCCGATTCAAATCAGCAGGCAAGTGGATGGAATGAATTGGAGAGAAGTGCAAGAGTAACTACTCTGGTAGAAATAGTGGAAAATATTATTTTTAAGTAGTGAGAAATCTATAAACAGTTCAGAGGGATCTTGGGATGAATTGGAAATAGACATGCATTCCAAAAAGCATTCCAACTGTCTGGTGGATATTTTCCTGAAGCGAGTTTAATCAAAGAAGTTGAAGTCAATGCAGAGCTTGGAGAGGTACAGAAAGGCATATTGAACTAGAATCCACAGTCACGGGATGAAGAAGAGATTCGAACTTTTGTTTTAAGAACTGGGATCAGAATAGACATCTCTTCACTGGAGGAGAGAGATCCTTGCAGTTCTCTAAATGCCCTGTCATCAAATAAAGTCAAAATCGAGATCATCGGATTCCTTTAGAACCCAAAAATCTAGTGTTAAGAATAAGGCAAGAAAGTGGGCTGCTGAGATTGGATCAGTTATGATCACTCATTGATGCTCCCCAACTACTTCTGCTTCTTACATTCTTAAGGGATATTATCTTATTTTCCTTAAATTCACTATTATGCATCCGCCCAAAGCCAAATTAATGGGCAACAGTACCACCTTATCATGACTGAAGTCAAAACAGATGTGGAAATTTGCTACCATATTAGTTTACATACACTTTGTGGGAACTTAGCTAGCTATAGAAGGCGGCTAGAGAAAAATGTTGACAAGATTGAGTAGTAAAGTCTCTAAAAGAGGACAAATAGCTGCATGGAGCAATTGGAACTAAGTAAGTTATTTGTATTATAATATAAAGTTTTCAGCAGCTTTAAAATTCAAAAACTTCAATTTATTATCAAACTATTAACAGTATATGTCACCATTTACTACTGAGATTCATTTCCTTGCAGGTATTCACAGTACATGTACAACAGAGTCAATTAAAAAAAAACTACACAGAAACAAAGCCTGACAAACAACATGCAAAAGAAGGTAAACTCTGCAAATACAAAAAAAATTAATAATAAATAATGCTGAGAACAGAAGTTGGACAATCCTTGAAGGGGACTCCATAGTTTGAAGAATTGTTGTAATGTTTAGGTGAGCAGGGTTACCCATGCTGGTTTAAGAGCCTGATATTTGAAGGGTTCCTTAATCTGATGGGTCCGCATGATAAACTGAATTGTAAATTCACATGAGTTTTGATACGCTCATGGCCATATTTCCAAGAACAAGCCAGAGAGAAATATGTTCTTACAGAGCTGGCAAATTAAAATGCAGATCTCACTCCACAATTGCATTGCCCATTATCCATTCATTCAATATGCAGGCAAGACAAGTTCTGCAGCCACTTCCTCAGTAAGTACAGTTGTCGAGGACATAGAGGAGGAAATGAAAAGCAGCAATCCAAACTAAACAAGATCAGAAGTTCAAGATAAATTTTATTATAGAGTACATATATGTCACCACATACAACTCAAAGAATAATTTTCCTGTGGGCATACTCAGCAAATCGATAGAATAGTAACTATAACAGGATCAATGAAAGATCAAGTACAGTGCAGAAGACAATAAGCTATGCAAATGCAAATATAAATAAATAGCAATAAATAATGAGAACATAAAATAACAAGATAAAGAGTCCTTCAAGTGAGATGATAATAATTATAATAATTGTAAAATGTGTTTCATAGAACAAATGCCCACTCATGCAAGTGGGAGTTAGACACCTCAACAAGTTTAAAGCAATTTGAAAAAAATTAATTCATTGCATCTGTCCATTTGAGTGACAATCAACAATTCGCAATAAATATTCAACCAAAACTCAACAATGCTCCTCCTAAGGAATCAAATTGGTCAAATTTCTGCAGACATCAAAGCCATGACCTTAACAACTAACCTAAATAGCATATGATGTTCATTTTAGTCACAATGCTAAGTAACTGGTTTTAAGTTTAAGACCCCAAGGCATAGGAGCAGATTTTGCCATTTGGCCCATCGAGTCTGCTGCACCTTCCATCACTGCTGATTTATTATCTCTTTCAACTCCATTCTCCTGCCTTCCCCCTTAACCTTTAATGCATGATTAATCAACACCCACTTTAAATATACTCAATGACTTTGTCTCCACAGCTGTCTGTTTCAATGGATTCCACAGATTCACTAACCTCGAGCTAAAGAAATTCATCCTCATCTCTGCCCTAGATGGACATCCCTCTACTCTGAGGCTGTGCCTTCTGGTCCTAGACTTCTCCGCTCCTGGAAATATCCTCTCCACATCCACTCTGTCTAGGTCTTTTAATATTCAATAGGTTTCAATGAGATTCCCCACTCCCCTCCCACATTCTTCTAAATTCCAGTGAGTACAGGCCCAGAGTCATCAAACACTCCTTATATGTTAACCTGCTTCCTCAGCAAAACCTGCCTCTCCACCTATGTATGTATCGTACACAAATTTGGCCACAAAGCCATCAATTCCGTCTTCTAAATCTTTGACACGTTACGTAAAAAGAATCAATCCCAATAACAACCCCTGCAGAATTCCACTAGTCACTGGCAGCCAACCAGAAAAGGCCCACTTTACTCCCACACTTAGCTTCCTGCCAGTCAGCAATTCTTTTATCCATGCTAGTATCTTTCCTGTAGTACTATGTATGACACCTAGTCAAAGACTTTCTGAAAATTCAAGCGCATGGCATCCACCGACTCTCTTTTGTCTACCCTTCTGGTTACTTCCTCAAAGAATTCCAACAGATTTGTCAGGCAAGATTTTCCTTTAAGCAAACCACACTGATTTTGGCCTATTTTATCATGAACCTCCAAGTACTCTGAAACCTTATCCTTAATAATGGACTCCAACATCTTCCCAACCACAAAAGTCAGGCTAATTGGCCTATTATTTCCTTTCTGTTGCCTCTTTTCTTTCTTAAAGAATTGAGTAACATTTACAATTTTCCAGCCCTCAGGATCCATTCCAGGATCTAGAGATCATTACTAATTCCTCCATAATCACTTCAACTATCTCTTTCAGAACCCTGGAGCGTAGTCCTTCTGGTCCATGTTGCAGTATGGTACAAATTGGGTACCTTATGGAGAGGCAGGATATTTAACCATTTGCATTGTTGGATTGTGATGTAAAACTGATTTTTCTTGTAGTTTAGCTTTATGTTCATTTGTATTTTATATAATCACCGATATATTTGATTGTTCAGTGACTTCAATAGATACAGTTGCTTCTATATTTTTCTGGAAACTTTCAGTGATGGTTGTCATATTATTTGAATGTGGTTATTTGATTGGTTAACTGTTATCTGTTGGAATTTCAATGGATTTTTCTATAATCTGTTTTGTAAGAAACCACACTACCTTTTGTCTTTTTCCCTCTCCCCTTTGTTCTTTTTGTTCTCCTTCCCTCCCTTTCTGTTCTTTGCTCTTGTAACAGTTAATGAAGCAATAGTATGCGGCAAGTTTTATACCACAGTCTTAACTTCCAAAGCACATTTGCATCAAAATCCAGTATGTGTACTCTAGACATTGTAATCAGTTTACCAGCTTATTTTGGCAGGTTTGCCTTCATTAAAACTATATAATCTGCCTTAATGCTATCACTCCTCTTCATAAACTAAGCCTCTCAGGTCAGACCTGGCCGAATAACAGCTCACTATTATTGGGTGAAAACTCAGGAGTTAGCAAAATGGGAGAATTTGCCCATTTTGCATAACATCCAGAGAGTTCCCCTTTCCCATTCTTTAAGAAAAAAATGGTTTGCAGATAATTAAACTTAATTGGGAACAAGGCTAGCAGTTTTTCCAATCAACTCTCAATAATTTCACCTGAATTTCTAAAATTTTATTCAAACCTCATGACGTGAAGGTCTTCATTATCATTTTGTATTAATTCCAAAGTGTTCACAGCACAATCCCAATAAAATACACATCAAGGTTCCAATTTACAGCTTATTTTAAAGCCTCATTAAGCAGCAATTTCTGATTTGCGTGTGGTAGTAAATGAATATTGTCATTTTGTTGTTCCACATTTTTGAGAAGTTTTGTGAATTGTGATGTTTAATGCATTTTGTTAATGAATGTAAAATTATCAGTGATATTCAAGATTAGAGCCTTGCATTTTCTTGCCAGCAGAAAATCTTGGCAGAAACAGGAGAATGCCCCTCCTTCCCTCTCCTAATTAATCAGCATTCTCTATTTCTGTAAATCCTAATACAAGCGATGCAGGAAAATAACAGCACAATACCAGAGATGAATAATACACCAATTGTCTCTCTCAGATGTAAAACAAGAAAGCAAATAACATTTGATAAATGGTTTTCTATTCTGGAACTCATCCAATTATATTCTGCCAAATGTTAATATGTATTTATGTTTCTTATTATAAACGCTATACTGTTTTTACTGAAAGGACAGCTATATGAATTTTTGCAATAATCACCGTGAAATAGTGACAAATGAAGCAAACGTATCCTTAATCAAATAAGACTTAGCATGTAACAACATTAATATAATATTCATGCTTTTGTATTTCAATCCAAGCGTGTAAAGGGGTGTACTGCAAGGCAATGATTTAGCTCTATTTAATTAGTTCTTATTGAGCTGCTTACCTTAAATAGCCCATGTCTGCTGTTCCGTTGACCAAGCCATACACTGATTCCTGGGCTGAATGTGGTCTGGGGGGGATCTATGACACGCTCATAAATCCTATGGAAAAGAGCACATTATTCCCTCAAGTTAAAAGCTGCTGCCCAAGTCTTTGCAAACCCTCCTGTAAAAATTAACTGGAATTTTTTAATATTTCACATGAACAGGTGAATATCATCAATTGATATGTTGGTGATGTATTAAATTTTGTAAAAAAAAAATTAGATGAATGCCTGAACAATTCCAAGTGACACTTTACCTCTTTGTGAGTTTGCAGCATGCAAGGTATCTGTACGAGTTAAACACTGTAGGTGTTTGCTAATAGTGGCTGGATTATTTCTTATCCTCAAGGCAGAGTTTATCTGTCTTTGGTCAAAAAAGAGTTTATCTGTCTTTGGTTACGATGTTTGTGGATTGAGCCCATTTATTGAAGCAACTCTAGCTCAATTTCTTGGGACCTCACCTAGCCTGAGGAATCACTATCAATCATTGCCTAAGGTGATTTCACAAGTCGGAATTTGGAGCTGCCCCAACCATAACAGCAATGAAGACCCCCCCCCCCCCAACGACAGCAACAATCAAGTGGAGACTAAGAATCGTAAGCCCTGAAATCTTTTTAACTTACTATATAGTATTTACTGTGGTTCATTTCTGCTTTGTGTTTTATAATAATAAATTAGGCTTGAACTACTTTGTTGTATTTGTATGCTTATTACCACATTTCCCAGACACTCGAATTGGTTTGGGTCATTTGGGACGGATCAACTCAACCCATTACGATTGATTTTCCTCCTTCATTTCGACTGCATTGAAAGCGCTTGTCAATGTATCATCATTATAATCAATTTTCTACTTTGAAACTTAAAAGAAATTAAGTGTCCATCTATTTTTCAAATCAGCCTTTCTCCAGCCAGTGGACAGGTGAGCAAATGAACAGATTCCTATGGGAAATTCAACAATTGCAAACTCCACAGTCTCAATTATTATGTAAATATAATTTTTTTTACATAAATAGAGGTAAACAATTTTTCCTGTAAATCATTCTTTTAAAGTCACCTTCATATGTCGTAAACTGTAAATGCTGTTCACTTAATTCTGTTAGCTAGCAAGAAAGCCCAATTATTTGTAGATCCTATACTCTACTCATGAAAAAAAATTAGCAACCTATTTGTAGAAGAATAGAGAAACACTGACAATCTGTGACTCTCTCTACAACCTCTTTAAAAAAACATTTGGTGTGTTAGACTTTTTTTAATTCATGTACCATAGAAAGCATTTTATCTAGGTGCATAATGGCTTGGTATGATGTACAGTTCAGTACATCACAGGAACCAGCCTCCTCTTAGTGGACTGTATATATACTTTTCGCTCTCTCATAAAATACCCAGCATAATCAAAGACCCCTCCCAGACTAGGCATTCTCTGTTTTCCCCTCACCCATCAAGCAGAAGATACAACAGCCTGAAAGCACGTATCACAGGCTTCCACCCTACTGTTTCCAGATTCTTGAACGTAGCTCTTGTACACGATGGACTCTCTACCTCACAGTCTAATTATGATCTTGCACTTTATTGATTGCCTGCAGTTTCACTTTCTCTGTAGTTGTTGCACTTTATTCTGAGCTGTTATTGTTTTCCATTGTTCCACCTCAACGCACTATGTAATGACCTGATCTGTATGAACAGAATGCATGTCAAGCTTTACACTGTATCGTGGTACATGTGACAATAATAAACCAAAGCCAGAAGTTGAAACATAAGCATTGTTACATTGCACCTGATTTGAACAGAGCAAGATCCCACGATCAGTGGTGTTATATATTCCACATCTTCTCCTCCACTCTCCTTAAGCGAGGGATAAATGGGAAAAAAAAGAGGCTAGCAGAGATAAATTCTGTTTTATCTTCCCCAAATTATGAGCAGAATTAAGCCATTCAGTCTACAGAGTCTGCTCTGCCATTCCATCATGGCTGATTTATTACCCTCCTTAACCCTATTCTCCTGCCTTTTCCCTGTAACCTTTGACTGCCTTACTAATCAAGAACCTATCAGCCTCAGAATCAGAATCATTTCATTGCCAGTATGTGAAACATAATAGAATTGATTGTGGTTCAGTGCTACAATAAAACACGGGTCAATAATATAACAGACAACAGAATAGCAACCAACAATTTACAAGACAATAGTGCAAACAGCCACTATCAAAAATTAGCAGAATGGTCGCATGCGTAAACGTCAATCAAACTTAAATGTGAACATATGAACAGCGCCAATAATTATCAACAGAATAAGGAGAGAAGGAAAATCCATTTAACAGATGTTGTGCAAGGACAGCTAGGGTTTGAGGGTATTACAGTTTAAATTTACCCAATGACTTGGCCTCCACAGTGGTATGAGGCAATGAATTCCACAGATCTACCATCCTCTGGCTAAAGAAATCCCTTTTCATCTCTGTATTTGTGGTAAACTATGTATACCTGTCTGGACACGCCCCTCTGCTGTGCTCCTCTGGCTCCTCCCACAGAGCCCTGTATAAAGGCAATTGGGGCACTGCTCCTCCCTCAGTCTCCAAGATGTCGTGCTCCCTTTTTGCTGCTAATAAGAGCCTATCATTCACTTCCAGTCTCCGAGAGTTATTGATGGTGCATCATTATTAAAGGAATATCCTATTCTGAGGCTGTGCCATATAAAGGGTATACATATCCACCTAAAGCAAGAGAGTACTTTTTTTTCAAAAATACTTCATTCACACCGTGGCAACTTTGACAGAACAATATTCTCAAATCTGGACTGTGGTGTTGACCATCAATCTGAAATTTTAAAGTGAACCCTTAACCAGAGTGCTACTGACTGAACCACTGTTGTTACTACAAGAGTGACAGGAACACTGAAGGAACGAATACGATGAAAAAAACAACGCTTCAGTTATCTCAGCGTGCCTACGGACTTGATGGCTTTTTTCTATCCTATAATTTGCCAGGAAGAGACTGAGACTATTCACAAATATTCATTCTTCAAACTGAAAAGAGAGATATAACGTTGAACTGAGCAAAGGATGATTTTTCAGAAAAAGATTCCAAAACAATTTCTATTAATTCCCAGGTTACAAATAGTTGGCCAAACCAGCACTTATTCACTCTTCATTGATAGCTGGAGTTGTTGTTCACCCATTACTCTTTGTGATGATTTGGATAGATGCAATCGAAAAGAAAAACGCTCAGAACCGTACATCGCCAAGGGCCTGTTTAGAAAAGGCATTGATTGTAGCAGACGAATATTCATGGTTAAGGTTTTAAACAACCCTTTCAAAGCTAATTGGTAGAAGAAATAACAAAATCAAGCTCTTAAATAGACATGATGGGATCCGAATGAATACCGAAAAATACTGCAAATGTTCAGCAGGTCAAACAGCATCTACTGAATGAGAGAGGAAAAAACATTTCAAATCAACATCATACATGAAAGGTTATCAACAGCTAGTTCTTTTTTTTTTTAAATGGAGTTACAGCACAGATCAGGCCATTCCAGCCCTTCTAGCTGCACCAACCAACAACTCATGATTTAACCCTACGCTAATCACAGGACAATTTACAATGATCGATTAATCCACCAACCGTCTTTGGACCTGAGCACCCAGAGGAAACACACATGGTCACAGTGAGAACGTAGAAACAACAGTAAGAATTGAACACTGGTCACTGGTACATACTACCGGTCCACCCTTTCTAATTACTTTAATGGTGGCAGCAGGTATTTTGTACCTTAAAAAGATAACAGACCTTTCCTCTTTCCACAAATGCACTCTGACGTGTTGAATATTTGTATCATTTTATATGCTTTATTTTAGATTTTCAGCAACTGCTTTGGAAGTCCAGTGTAATAGTTCTGAGGTTACTAATCCAACAACATAATCAGACTGCAATTATATCCAGTTACACAACACTGATATTGTATATGTTAGTACAGAAAGATATCAGTCATCTTTAATTGTTTTAGAATCCTGCAGCATAAAAACAGTCTTATTTCAAAGATGAGAGATTCTACAGATGCTGGAAATCCAAAGCAACACATACAAGATGCTGGAGGAACTTGGCAGGCCAGGTAGAGTCTATGGAAAAGAGTAAACAGTCTATCTTTTGGGCTGTGGTTGGAATACTTGCCTTCACTACCTTCTCTTGCCGCATGTTCCAGATTGCAACCAATATTTGGAAGACTAATAAACTCTTCACGGGCTTCCAACCAGGTCTTGTACCCAATCTGGAAGCCCGAGAAGAGTTTATTCCGCATCGATGCTGGGAAAGCACTAGATCCTTTTTCATTTGGATAATTCTACCACCCCTTCCCATCCACTCTAACCTGCTTTCACCTTTATTTGAAAGGCATATTCTCTGCTTTTCATAAAACCGCATTGAACTACAATGAATGTTGGAGTCTCCAGTGATATTTATTTACCCATCACTTGGAAGAACACATGCCATCATAGACGCACACAATTGACTGATTATGCGTAGTGTGCCCTCTCACAAAAAATAAGAAATATCAAGACATCCCTATCATGAAATAACCTTATCCACATTGCAAATATGTTTCGATTTCAGTTGGATGTAAATTTACTTTTCAAAAAGAATTGCAGATCTCATTTGCAAATGGGTTCAGTCTTTGAATTACATCTGAACCCCATTGGGCATGAACAGCAGATTATTCAAGCTGAGGCCCTGTGGTCAACATCCCATTAAAGGTCAATAATTCCTCGTGCATTATGCAATAGTTCTCCAGGACTTCAACTCCATATGGATTACAATTGGCACGAATTATTTACAGAATCTTGCTACTCTCCAGATGTGCATATTATTCCCATCATTCATTACAAAATGGAAGAATTATTCTGATCCAATGACATAGCAGCAATTTAATGGACCCCCCCATCGCCCCAAACCTAACGACAGAGTCTAACTCTCCTCTGAGAGATCAAGCAATTAGTTCTGTAGCTCAGAGGGTTCCTAACTGAAAGGCAAATTTGGATAGATTCTCAGTAAGCATTAGAAAAAAACTCTCTTGGCTCAGAGGGTTCCTGCCCAAAAAAAAAATCTGGTCAACAGACTGTTCTTCTTCATGGGTGGGGCCACAACAGGATCTCCGGGATGCTGAATCCCCAAATTCTACAAATCTATGGAAAGAAGGGTTTCCCAGACTCAGACTTCAAAGGAGTCCAGGTGGATTGACAATGGAAGCTTAAAGCACTACACCACAAATGGGAAATCAGGCTGTTCAAACTCCAGTCTAAGGGAGTGTCACTGGGCTGACAGGAGTCTCTTAAAGTTTAAAAAAAGTGCCCCTGTACCTCTGATCCATTGAATGGAATTAACTTCCAAATGTCGTCCTGCCCTCAAACCAATTTCTGTTTCTTTTTTATCCCCTCCTTGAAAGCACTAACATCACATTAAATCTGATCAGTAATTCCAGTTAGAAACCCCCAAACCCCTCTATTACCCCAGTCACTGCACTGTAAACATTTTAAACCACTTTTTGTAATGCTGTTTACATTGCAAATTCGTGCTGGTATTAATGTGTTTGTGCACATTTCATTCCATACTCTAACCTTCAACTTATTTCTATATAATTAGTTATTACTGTTGAATGTTTTTATTTTTGTCTCATGTTGCACCAACATGCCACAGCAAATTCTTAATACATAAAGTACATGGTGAATTAATAAAGTTGAAGCTGAATAAAAGATGGCTATGATCATTAGAACACTGAAGGCCTTGATCTTCAAGTACAAGCTAAATAGGGGCGCATGGTAGCCTAGTGGTTAGCACAATGCTTTACATTTCCAGCAACTTCCCACAGCTGCCTGCAAAGATTCAGCTCATTCTCCCCATGACCATGTAGGTTTCCAAAAGGTGCTCTGGTTTCCTCCCACAGTCCAAAGACGTACCGGTTGGTAGGCTGATTCATCATTTAAATTGTCCTATGATTAGGCTAGGGCTGAGTCTGGGATTACTGGGCGTCATGGCTCAAAGGGCCGGGAGGGTCTATACCATGCTGTATGTCAATTTTAAAAAATGCTTCTCGCTCCTGTGGCAGCAATCCCCTCACTCAGTGCATGACTTGAGGGTGAGGCAAAGGTTCAGAGTCCGAAATTTAACATTAACTTAACCCTTCTGGGGGTCTGTGTAGTTGAGGCAAATCCCACCACAGGAACTGCACCTTTTGTGACTTCAGCAAATGAAGCGTGTATTGGTTTAAGAAAACACAATCGCTGTTGTAAAGTAACAGCCAATTCTCACACAGCAAACGCAGTCACAGCCACAACACAGAGATGCGGAACAGAAACCTCCAGAGATTTAGATCTTTCAAAAGGCTGGTAATATAATGCAAGGAACAAATATTAGTGAGGTCACGAAAAGTTCATCTGTTGCTCTTCAATGAGTGTCTTGGAAGATTTTAAATAACAAAGTGAAGCTGTGCACAGAGTATTAAATTTCTTATTATTGTATGTTTATTTTTGCACTGTATCAATGTTCTTCATTTTGATCTGGGGTTTTTTTCATCTGTAGCTATGTAGAAGATGTATAAAAAACTAATAAAAAAAATTTTAAAAAAGAATATTAAATTTCCAATAATCACAGAACATCTTCAAATACTGCATTGAAATGATCCCCAACATCATGGGGCCAACTCATTACCTTCTGACTATGTGGGCGCCAAAATACATGAACAGAGAAAAGGGTGTCAAAAATCCTTGATACAGGTCAGAGCTTATTGAATACTGCATCAAGAGGCACAAGTGTAAGAGTCTGATGTGATAAATATGGAACACAAAACAAACAGGCAGGAGGTCATGATAACACAAGCATTAGAAGCAGCTTCTCCTCCTCCATCAGATTTCTGAATGATCCATGAACACTATCTCATTAGAATCACCTAATCTCACTTCAGTCACCGACTCACTTCAACACACTCCTGAAGAAGGGTCTCAGCTCGAAATATTGACTGTTCATTTCCATGGAGTTTGCCTGACCTGCTGAGTTTCTCCAGCAATTTGAGTGTCTCACTATCTCATTATTTCTCCTTTCCACCATTTATTTTTGTAACTTACAGTAATCTTTATTTCTTGCACCGTGCAGCTGCTGTAAATCAATAAATTTAATGACATACGACAGTGAAAATTGTGTACTGTGCATTTGGAGAGAAAAAAAATTCAGGAACATATCATTCTGCTCTGCTTATATTGATACAGAATAGCCATTTTCAGATGGTTTGCCCAAAACTGGAAGCATCAGAACAAATTTCCAACCTTTCACAATGCGAATACTTGAATTCAGTTTTCAGTCATACTGCAACAAAAGGCAAACTTATCCATCGGAACTTACTTATCACAGCCAATTTCGATGATGGATTTACCGGGAGTCAAATACAGCGAAGAACTAAAAGCATCTCAGTTAACCAGGTTGACAGCTGTCCCATTTGACAAAGCAATCTGATACAAGAATTTTGAACCTACTGTTATTTCCATTTTAAATTAAATCCTCTCACATCACATTTGCCTCACAGTGAAGCTGACAAAGCTTCAATCTCAATTTATTGAGACCTCTCTGGCCAAATGCTTTCAGCCAACTTCACCATTAGATACCCAAGTTGCAAAATCTGTTCAGGTAAATTGATTATTTTTGTCTTGTCCTGCTCTTGCTTCTCAGTTAATCATTTCAAAAGTAGTGAACAGATCAGCAAATCATTATAAAATCAGCCTTCCACCTTGCTGAAAACTGCCAATGCTTCAGACAAAACAGTTTAGGCCTTCTCGGTCAGCAATTTATCAGCAAGGTCAACTTAATTAACATCAACGAAACATTTATTTGGTACTCTTATTACGAGCACTCTCCACTTTGTCCTGCTAAAGAGTCTACTAGCCAATATCATATCATTTGATTGGCTGAGAGTACCCAGCCTAGAGTCATAGTCATAGAACACCACAGCACAGAAACAGGTACTTCAGTCCATCTAGTCTGTGCCAAACTATTGAACTGCACCCAGACCATTTGACTCCATACCCCTCCTATCTCGTATATGTTGAAATTGAACCAGTATCCCGCACTCCGCTGGCAGCTCATTACATACTCTCACCATCTGCTAAGTGAAGATCCCCCTCATGTTCCCCTTAAACATTTCACCTTTCACCCTTAACCCATGACCTCTAGTTCTAGTCTCTCCCAACCTCTGTGAAAAAGCCTGCTTGCATTTTCCTAATCTATACTCCTCATAATATTATCAGTCTTGTAAGGAGTATTGAAACATGCCCCGTTCAAAAACCGGCATAGTCTCCAAATAATTTTGTAACAAATAGGAAGTAAATTGAATCCTAAATCAAAGGCCTTGCCCCAGGAGAAAATGAGCCATGTGTACGTTCGATCACAGCAGAGGTAATCTCAGTAAAACATAAGGTAGTGATTGGGATTGGCAGGATCAATGCCAAGAGGCTGTCTCAGTCTACAACTTTGGCATGAAGCCTCAGATTGTGGGGCCAGCTATATAGGACAGATAAGAAACAATTCTTTATTCAGGGAGATGCAAACTTTTTGAATTCTTCATCCCAGAGGATTGTGGATGCTCAGTCACCAGGTATTTTCAAGGTTAAGACTGATACTATTTGGCACATCAAAGGGAAAGTTAATTTATGAGAAGCATTTGATTGCTCTGTCCCTGTATTTGCTGGAGTTTAGAAGAATAACAGGAGATCGCATTGAAACCTATCAAGCATTGAAAGGCCTAGATAGAGTGGATGCAGAGAGGATGGTTCCTATAATGGGGCAGTCTAGGACCAGATGGCACAGTCTCAGAATAGAGGGACATCCCTTTAAAACAGAGATGAGGAGGAAGTTCTTTAGCCAGAGAATGTTGAATCTGTGAAATTCCTTGCCACAGACAGCTGTGGAGGCCAAGTCAATGGGTATACTTAAAGCAGAAGTGGATAGGCTTCTTTTTATTTGACAGAGCATCAAAGGTTATGGAAGGAGGCAGGAAAATGAGGTTGAGTGGTATAATAAGTCAAACATGGAGCAGACTTAATGGGCCAAATGGCCTAATTCTACTCCTAAATCTTACGGTTTTACAGAATCAAGGGATGTGGAAGCAAATTGTATGGAGAGAATAACAAGTTAAAGGTTCAGTCACAGCTCTACTTGCTGGCAGAACAGGCTTGAAGTGTGAAGGGAGGGGAGATGGCGTTGGCATATTGCCTTCTTTACCCCTAGGTCCTCATAAAAGCTCTGCTTGTAAACTGAGTGCTTTCAATCAGACTGATCATTGATCTATGTTGTAAAATTTGTTGTTTTGACAGCAGCATAGTGCAATATGTAAAATATGAAATACACACACACACGAACTAAATTAGTTCAAAAAAGTAGTGAGGTTAATGGGCCATACAGAGATCTGATGGCGGAGAGGAAGAAGCTATTTCTAAAGCATTGAGTGTGTCCTCGGGTTCCTGTACCTCCTCTCTCATGATAGTAATAAGAACAGGGACTGCCATGGGTGGTGGGGATACTTAGTGATGGACGCTGCCTTCTTGAGTCTTCTCCTTTTGAAGGTGTCAACTGGCTGAGTTTACAACACTCTGCAGATTCTTCTGAGCAATATGATCATTAGCTAACCACCCAGCAGCTCAAATCATATGCAACAAATTATAAAGGGCAACTTAGAATCAGATAAGCAGTTGCCCAAAAATTCAAAAGAGCATTCCACAAATCTAATTTAAGTTTCTATAGGCAAGAGACCCTACCTGAACATTTAACAAGGAACACTGCCACACACTTTGCAGTGTCTGTTCTAATACAATGAAAGGAAAGTACAGTGCTACAAATCCAGATAGTGGGCATATCAAAGCTACTAGATAAAGGACATAAATAAGACCTTGCTACTGTTATCCACATTTCAGATCGAAAGAAACCCCATTATTTCTGCAGTGAAGTCATCCCTTTGAAAAAGGAAATAATAATTCTTAAACAGATTTATGGCAGAGAAGAACTTGACAGCAATATTGCACTTTGGCTAGATTATGGAAAAGAATTCCATCCTATACAATCCTTCAGGATCAAGAACAAACAAGAGAAAATCTGCAGCTGCTCAAAATCTGAGCAATACATACAAACTGCCGGAGGAAGTCAGCAGGCCAGGTAGCATCAATGCAAAACAGTCCAGTCAACATTTCGGGCTGAAACCCTTCAGCAGGGCTGGAGGTAAAAAAGCTAAAGGGTAGATTTAAGTGGTGAAGGGAGGGGAGAGAGAAACACAAGGTGATAGGTGAAACCTGGAGGGGGAGGGATGAAGTAAACAGCTGGGAACTTGATTGGTGAAAGAAACAGAAGGCCAAGGAAGGAAGGAAGGAAGGAAGGAAGGAAGGAAGGAAGGAAGGAAGGAAGGAAGGAAGGAAGGAAGGAAGGAAAGGGGCAGGAGCATCAGAGGGAGGTGATAAGCAGTTAAAGTATGAGGGTGAAAATAGGGTGGGAAATGGTTAAGGGGGTGGTAGGCATTACCGGAAGTTTGAGAAATTGATGCTCGTGCCATCAGGTTTAAAGCTACCCAAACGGAATATGAGGTGCTGTTCTTCCAACCTAAGTGTGGCCTCACCACAACAGTGGAGGCGGCCATGGATGGACAGATCAGATTGAGAATCAGAAGTGAAATTAAAATGAGTGGCCACTGGGAGATCCTGCTTTTTCTGGCGGACAGAGCGTAGGTGCTCGGCAAAGCAGTCTCCCAATCTATATCGGGTCCAACCGATATACAGGAGGCTACGCCAGGAGCGCCCCAACAGATTTACAGGTGAAGTGCTACGTCAGCTGGAAGGACTGTTTAATGGCCCTTCAGGATCAAGGATGCTTTTATTTCCATTCTGTTAGCTCTATGGTAGTTGATGAGGACCCACAAACTCTACCCCAGATTGGGTGGGATGTGAGAAACTGAGGAGTGATGTGTACCTTCTGTTTACACTGGGCTTCTGTGTGATCCCAATAGGTGCACAAACATCTCCATGCCATCCCCATTTGAATGCTCATCAGCTAAGGGTTCCCAGGAGTCAACGAGAAGCTTGCATATTTTTGAGGATATTTTA
The DNA here is from genome assembly GCF_030144855.1 of Hypanus sabinus. Lineage (NCBI taxonomy): Eukaryota > Metazoa > Chordata > Chondrichthyes > Myliobatiformes > Dasyatidae > Hypanus > Hypanus sabinus. The sequence continues at coordinate 163,108,166 of NC_082712.1, forward strand.
TATATATTCCTGAATCTCTTCCCAAGACAACACACAGAATAGCTATTTTTTTTCACCTGGAATTTCTGGAGTTCTCTACCTTAGAGGGTTGTGGAGGCCAGATCGTAGGAGTACTTAAAGAGAAGGCAGATACATTTTTGAGGATTGAGGAATTGATAACTATGTGGAATTGGCACAGAAAAGAACTAGAAGCCTAGGACAAGTCGTCTTTGGTCATATTGCATAGCAAAATACACAAGGAGTTTGCTGGCCTACTACTGCTCAAATTTTCTTATATGTTTTTTTTCCTCTTTTTCTCTCAGAAGTCAGATAACAAGCATGCAGAAGTCATGGCCTGCCCAATTGAGCCAAAGGAGTGTCATTGGTTCTTTAAGGACTAAGAGACGATCATGACATTGGTGTGCTTAAGTTTCCAGTGGATGTGAATAATTTTGTAGAGACAGTGTTGGTGGTATCGCTCCCGTACACTGAGGAGTCCGCTAGAGGCCATTCCAAGTTTCAGAAGCAAAGGCACAATGCACCGAAGTCAAGATCTTGACCTTCATTATTTTCTTCAGACTGGCAAAGCCTCTCTCCACACTGAAGCTTTTCATCAATTTTATACATTTGATGAAAAGTTCCCAAATAATTTGAGTTAGTTCCCAAATAATAGGAAGTATCTACAACATGAGAATCACCTTGGGGTTTACTATTAGTGTTTTACTGTAGGGCAGATTTGGTAGATACTTTTGCTTTGTCATGATTGAGTGCAAGGACCAACTTCACATGTGTTTCAATGAACAAACTGACAATCAATTGGAGCTCGGCCTCTGGATGCACAGAAACCTACAAATGAACTGTGTAACTGGTTCTAAAGCTGAATCAGTGTGGGCTGAATAGTCTTGTAATTTAGCTCTTCTCAATGATTGGTAGCTTGGAGGCAAGGTACAGCCTCGACAGAGAGGCAAGAATGAAAAAATTACACAGCTTTGCTGCATACTGTATATCATTAATGTCTGCTTGGCTAAAGTGCAAACACTTCACCGCAAGTCAGAAGATTATGAACTTAAATTCAACGCAATACTCTTTCTTCACTCTTCAGCTGTCCATCGATTTCGATGTTGACTTAGGCCTGGGCAAGGTTGTATGGGAGACCGGCAGTTGTCCATGCTGCAAGTCTCCTCTCTCCACGCCACCAATGTTGTCCAAGGGAAGGGAGGGGCAAGGGCCAACACAGCTTGGCACAGGTGTCGTCGCAGAGCAATGTGTGGTTAAGTACCTTGCTCAAGGACACAACACACTGCCTCAGTTAAGGCTCGAACTAACGACCTTCAGATCACTAGATCAACGCTTGGCCACAACGCCAACAAGGTTTGAATACAGTATTGAAGCATTAATGATTTGCATGAGATGAACCAATGCATTAGCCATATTGTCACAGCAATACAGCGTACTACTCACAAAATACAAATTTTCATTTATTATGCTACATTATCAGATATAAAATGAGAAAATTAAACAGGATGGAACAGGTTTTGTCCTTTTTCTCTCACTGAGCTTTCAAGCTTTCCCAGATTCCTTGACTCATCTGGCAAAAAAACATTGTTACTGCTGACATCGAAAGACATCCAATTAAATGGGAGATTCGCCCAAGCATTTCAGTACCCACCACCATCGATCTGGCAGGATTTGTGGTCAAGTGAAATAATAGTTGCATGTTCAGAGAAATTAATTTCACAGATCAAGAACAAATTTGAAAAATAGGTTATATTATCTGGCATATTTAAAACTTCCTTAAAATAGAGATTTTAAATATATCAACTTGGCAAGAGCAGGGTAAATATTACAATGAAAGGGTAGATTAAGAAATCTGTCTCATTTCATGTTAAGTTCAGTTCAACCAAAATGTCAAATCTGGCACTCTTAATAATTATTTATCAAGCTGGTGCTAATATAGATTCACACCGTAAAACATTAGGCAAATGCATGTACTATTGATTGATGCACATAGGCAGTATTTAAATTGTTTTGTTATTTGGATTGAAATTACAGTCTTGGCTCCTCTGTGACTCAAAAGGTCATAAGTTCAGATCTCAATCTACAGATTTGAGACCAGTTTCTGATCTGACTTACCAATGCCATATTAGAGTGCCACCCTATCAGAGATAGTCTTTCAGTAATGAAAGTAGTATTTCTGATGACACAACTTTTGCCGGCAAAATCTGAAATGATGACAAGGAGGCATACAGGAATGAGACAGATCAGTGGGTTGAGTGGTATAACAATAATCTTGCACTCATCATCAATAAGACCATGGAATTGACTGTGGAGCAGGAAGAGGAAGTGGTGAGAATGCATACCAATCCCCAGGAAGGGGTCAGCTGTGGAAAGAATGAGCGGTTTCAAGTTCCCGTCTCTGAAGGTCTACCCTGGACCCAACATATTGATGAAATTACAAAGAAGGCAAGCCAACAGCTATATTTCATCAGTTTGAATAGACTTAGTAAGTCACCAAACACTACAGATATAACGTGAAGAGCATTCTAACTGGCTGCATCCCCATCAGGTATGGAAGGCCAACCACACTGGATCAGAAAAAGCTGCAGCATGTTGCAAATTCAGCCAGCTCCATCCAGAGCCACCGCAGCAGAGGACATTTTCAAAAGTTTATGTTTCAAAAAAAAAATCAGTCATCATTATTATGGACCTCCATCACCAAAGACATGCTCTCTTATTTCAACCAGAGAAGAGGTACGGCACCCTGAAGACACACACTCTATTTTCTAGGAATACCTTCTTCCCCTTCACCAACAGATTTCTGAATGTACTATGAACCAACACACGAACACTACCCTCAGTATTTCTGCCGTCTTTTTACACTTATTAATTTTTATATTTTTTTCTTATGGAATTTATAATTTTTTTGTGTATTGCACTGAAATGTTGTGGAAAAACAACATGTCAGTGATATTGAACCTGATTCTGACCTTCTGCCCTCATACAAGGCTCAGAAGTTTGGGCTAAACATTTATTACCTTGGTCAATATTTATCCATGATCACACTGCTCATAGTTTTACCTTAGCATGTTCAAAGAGACTCGTATAGTTACTACATTCCAAAAGATTTGACAAGCCCCGCAGTTGGTCTGTCACCCGAGGCCACCCGAGCTGCCAAGTGGTTTTGGTTTCCTGAACTGGATTTGAGCTGCAGTTTCAAGGGACAAACTTTTGAAATTTTGATTCCACCAGTCCACGTCGTTTTGGCCCTTGCACTTCTTGTCTGCTGGCACTGCACTTTCTCTGTAACAGTGACATGACATTCTGCATCCTGTTTTCTTTCTGCTACCTCAATCTACCTCAACGGTGACTGGGAGAGGTCACACCGTTGCTGGCAGCTAACAGCAATGTAGTTTCATACTCCAGATCTGACCTTGTAAACCCGAAAACTGCAGTGGAAACTAATGCATTAATATTGTGCTTTTAGGCCACTTAAATTTATTAGTCGAGTGGCAGGATGGAGATACGCCCTACCAGAGGAGGTGCAAGGCATTCTTTCCCTCCGCTAATCTGCACATCACCCTTGGGCAAGGTGTAGCACCTGCTTATTTTCCCCCACCCCACCACCCAATCAAGATCATGTGAGGCCCTGGGAGCAGGTTGTAAGAGCAGCTGATGTACATCACAAGTCCTGGTTATGTGACCACTGACACCAGGCAGACAATCTCTGAACAGTATTGATAAAGGCTGGGGTCACCAATCTTGTAAAGACACTGCCCAGTAGAAGGCAATGGCAAGCCATTTCTGTTGGAACAATTGCCAAGAACATAAATGATTATGGAAAGACCAGGATCACCCACGTCCTACAACATGGCACAAGAGAAATGAACAAAATAAACTAGCAATACTATGAACCCCAGACAGAGCTAACAGACTGGGAACAGATCACCCAGAATGTGAGTACAGGAGCTGGAAACAGCAGGAAAAGCTCCATTTTCTTGGAAAATATAGCTAATATGGCATGGGGTATAATTTTAAAGTGATTGGAACGAAGTATAGGAGGGAAGTCAGAGGTAAGTTTTGTACACAGAAAGTGATTGGTATGTGAAATGTCCAGCTAAGGATAGTGGTGGAGGCAGTTTAATTAGGATCATTTAGGAAACTCTTAAATTGGCATGTGGATTATGTAGGAGGATATGAGGATTAATTGAGGAAATTGAGGATTATGTAGGAGGGAAGGGTGAGATTAATCTTAGACTAGGTTAAACGACCAGCATAACACCATGCGCCTGGAAAGGCCTATACTGCACTGTAACGCAGGATATGCATATAACGATATGCATGATACACACTTGCAAGATGGTTCCAGCGTACATTGCGACTCTCTGCGAGGTGTAGAAAGTTGTTCCCATTTTCTTCTTAAATATTCTTCTTTTGAATTAATTTTGCTGCAATCTGCAGCATGTAAATTTCCTCTTAACAATGGACTACAAAATTACATTAACGATCTTCAGCACTCATGATAAACCATCGGCTGCAGTGGAGCCGTTAAGCTTCAAGGTCAATGCCATGGCCGGAAGCACAGCAGGAGAGGTGAATTCAAACCAAAAATGCCAAAGGGTGAGGCCTGCATCTTGTTGGTGAATGTGTAGTCGCTGGAAAATAAGATTGACAATTTCAGGGCAAGGCCTCTTATCAGGGGCAGATCTCAATTGTTTGTTGCACTGAGACTGAGACTGAGACTCGGTTAACAGCTAACATGCCAGAGGCAATAATCTGACCAATAGGTCTTAGGATTTTCAGAATTGATCTAACCACGAACTCTGGTAAGGAAAAGTGTGGCAATTTTCTTTGGTGTTCGGACTTGGGGGCTATGTCGCCCTCTTGTTCCCCTGACTTAAAATACCTAACGATCAAATGTAGACCATTCTATTTGCCTCAGGAGTTCATGACCGCAGCTTATATACCACAGCGGCTGATTATAAGCAAGCACTAGTGAAACTGCACAATGTCGTCTGCAGGCAAGAAACATTTCCTGACACATTTCCTGACACGTTTCAAATTATTGTCGGTGACTTTAGCCGGGCCTATTTAAAGAAAACCCTGCCCAATTATCACCAGCATGCAACCTGTTGCACCAAAGATCACAACGCTGAGATCACTGCTACACTACAATAAGGAATGCCTATCGTACATTCCCTTGTCTGCATTTTGGCAAACTAAACCATTTGTCTGTACTCCTACTACCTGCGTACAGCCAGAGCCTAAGAAGCAAGGCTGCAGAGATCAAGGCACCTAAGAGGTGATTGGGGGAAGCAGACAAATGGTTACAGTTTGCCTTGAGTCGGTGGACTAGGTCGTGTTCAGGAAGCCATCTGGGGTCACAGCATAACCCAATCAGAAGCCCTGGATGAATGACGAAATCTGGAACTTGCTGAGAGCCAGATCAGAGACAGAATGCTCCAAGAGGGGTAGACATGATCTCTGGAAAGCCACCTCACAGGTGACGTGGAGATCCTGCAGTAGACTGGAATCAACGAGGGATGATCGCTAGCAGTGGCAGGGTTTGAATACCATAACCTCCTACAAAGTTAAATTTAATGATGCAGGGGACAGCAGAGCTTCGCTGCCAGATGAGCTCAATGCCTCCTATCTTCGCTCTGACCACCAGAACAGGGAGGAACCATCACGCATCTCCATGTCTTCTGATGATCCTTTGGACTCAGTATCTGAAGATGACATGCAGGCACTTTTCAAGAGAGTGAATCCAAGGAAAGCATCCAGTTCGGACAGAGTACCTGGCTGAATGCTGAAGATCTGTGCTAACCAAGTGGCTGGTGTGTTTGTGGATATCCTCAACCTCTCACTCCAGCAGTGCGTGGTACCCATCTGCTTCAAGCAGGTTTCAACTGAACCAGTGCCCAATAAGAGCGTGGTGACCTGTATATATGACTATCACCCAGTGGCATTTACATTCACAGTAACAAAGTGTTTTGAGAGACTGGTGTCGAAACATAGCAGCTCCTGTCCGAGTGGCAACTTGGATCCACTCCAATTTGCCTAATGCAACAGCAGATCCATAGCAGATGCAACTCATTGGCTTCACACAACCCTGGAATACCCAAGCAGTGGGATGCATAGATCAGGATGCTCTTTATCAATTACAGCTCAGCATTTAACACTATCATCCCCTCAAAACTAATCAGTAAACTCCAAGACCTGGGCCTCAATAACCCCCTGTGCAAGTGGATCCTGCATTTCTTCACCTGCAGACCCATCATTTCAGATTGACAAAAATATCTCCTTCACAATCTTCATCAGCACAGGCGTACCACAGGGATGCATACGTAGCCCCCCGCTCTATTTGCTTTACACCCATGACTGTGTGGCCAAATACAGCTCCAACACCATGTACAAGTTTGCTGATGACACTACTGAAGTGGCTGTATCAAAGGTGGTGATGAATCGGTACATAGGAGGGAGATTGAAAATTTGGCTGAGTGGTGTAATAACAACAAACTCTCACTCAATGTCAACAAGACCAAAGAACTGATTGTAGACTTCAGGAGAAGGAAACCAGAGGTCCATGAGCTAGTACTCATTGGAGGATCAGAGGTGGAGGAGGGCAATAACTATAAATTCCTGGGTTTCACCATCTCAGAGGATCTGTCCTAAACACATCATATAAATACAATTGCAAAAAAAGTACAACAGTGCCTCTACTTCCTCAGGAGTCTGCAGAGATTTGACATGTCATCAAAAACCTTGGCAAACTTCTATCGATGTGTAGTAGAAAGTATACTGGTTGGCTGCATTAAGGCCTGGTATGGGAACACCAATGTCTTTGAGTGGAAGATCCTACAAAGGTGTAAATCCAGTTCATCATGGATAAAGCCCTCACAACCATTGAGCATGTCTAGGTGAAACTTTGCTGTAGAAAAGCAGCATTCATCATCAAAGATCCTCACCACCCAGGCCATGCTCTTTTCAGGCTGCTGCTATCAGATAGAAGGTACAAGTGCCTCAAGTCTTGCACCACCAGGTTCAAAATCAGTTGCTACCCCTCAACAATCAAGCTCATTCTATTTCTGGTGTTCCCACAACCGATGGTCTCATTTTAAGGACTCTAAGAATCTCAGGGTTGTATGTGGTGACATGTATGTAATCTGATAATAAGTTGTACTTTGAACTGTAATGTTGTATTTTCTATGTCACTGGGAAAGGGTTTAGATAAGACTAAAGCACAGGGCCTAAGCCCACCCCTACTTCCAAAACATCCTCTTGAACAAGGTACAGTCATTAGAAAACAAGGTTGAGCACCTCAGAACAAGTTAGCTTTATCAGAGGGACATGAGGGATCACACCAATTCCCCTGACACAGTTCTCCAGTCTGAGGGTTTTTTAGTACACTGCATAAACCGGACAGCAAAGTCAGGTAAGAGAAAAGTTTGATGCCTTTTATGCTTAGTTGGTAGAGAAAACTATGACACACTGACACAAACTCCCACATCTCCAGATGATCCTGCAATCTCAGTCTCTGAGCCCAATATTTGGACATCCTTCAGGAGGGTGAATGCACAAAAGGCACTGGCCAGATACTAAAGATCTGTGCAGACCAACTGGCTGCAGTATCTACAGACATATTCAACCTCTCTTCCGTTGTCTGAAGTTCCCACCTGCTTCAAACCATCATCTATTGTACTGGTGTATTGGGATCTGCTTTGATAGCTACCATCCTACAGCATTTACATCAACCACAATGAAATTAATTTACAGGCTGGTTATGGTGTAAATAAACTGTGTCATAGATGGCATGAGTTCACTTTAATTTCCCTCAACCACAACAATTCAACATTGGGTGCAATTTCTCTCACTCTTCACTCTATTCGAAACCATCTGGAGAACAGGAACACAGACGTCAAGCTGCTGTCATTGACTAAAGCCCAGAGCTTAACACAATCATTCCATTCAAACTCATCACCAAACTCCCAGACTTGAACCCCTGTACCTCCCTTGGTAACTGGATGCTGACTTCATCAACAGACCTCAATCAGTGGGGATTGCTAACACAACCTGTTCCTCACTGACTATCAACATATGCGCCTTTAAGGGTGTGTGCTTTGCCGCCTGCTCTACTCTCTATACACACAACTGTGTGGCTAAGCACAGCTCTAATACCACTTACAGATTTGTTGATGAGTCACAGATGGCAATGAGTCAGCCTACAAGAGTGTAAAAGGACATCTGGTTGAGTGGCACCAGAACAACAACCTCGTGTTCAAAAATCAGTAGAGGTAAAGAATGATGGTTGACTTCAGGAAGGGGAAAGAAGACAAACAAGCACCAGTCTACACTGAGAGATCAGCACTGGAGACAGTTAGCAGCTTTAAATCCCTGGGCATTAACACATCAGATGACTTGTTCTGGGCCTTGCTCATTGATGCAATCATAAGGAAGCACACCAGTATGGGGTTCAGGTTGTCATTAATCACTCTTAATAAATTTCTACAGATGTCCCATTGAAAATACTCTGACTGGTTGCATCATGGCCTGGTACCACAGTTCCGATCTGCAGGAACGAAAGAAGCTGTAGACACAAGCAGACTCAAATACATGGACAGAAAAGTTTAGAATCACCAGGTTCAAGACACCGTCTTCCTTTCAGTCATTCAGTTCTTGACCAACCCAATCACTACAGTATAGCGACACAATGACCACCATGATCGCTTCGCACTAAAATGGACTTTTTCGGTTCCAGTTGTAAAATCATAAAAAAACTTACAACACAATATAGGCCCTTCGGCCCACAAAGCTGTACCGAACATGTACTTACTTCAGAAATTAGTTCAGGTTACCCATAGTCCTCTATTTTTCTAAGCTCCATGTACCTATCCAGGAGTCTCTTAAAAGACCCTATTGTATCTGCCTCCACCACCATCACCGGCAAACCATTCCACGCACTTATCACTCTCTGCGTAAAAAACTTACCCTGACATCTCCTCTGTACCTGCTTCCAAGCACCTTAAAACTGTGCCCCCATCATGTTAGCCACTTCAGCCCCGGGAAAAAGCCTCTGACTATCCACACAATCAATGCCTCTTCTCATCTTACACACCTCCATTAGGTCACCTCCCATCCTCTGTCTCTCCAAGGAGAAAAGGCCAAGTTCACTCAACCTATTCTCATAAGACATGCTCCCCAATCCAGGCAACATCTTTGCAAGTCTCCTCTGCACCCTTTCTATATTTTCCACTGTAGTGAGGCAACCAGAACTGAGCACAATACTCCAAGTGGGGTCTGACTAGGGTCCCATATAGCTGCAACATTACCTCTTGGCTCTTGAACTCAGTCCCATGGTTGATGAAGGCCAATGTACTGTATGCCTTCTTAACCACTGTGCAGCAGCTCTGAGTGTCCTATGGATTCGAGCCCCAAGATCCCTCTGATCCTCCACACTGTCAAGAGTCTTACCGTTAATACTATATTCATATATAGTATCATACTTGGCCTCATACTTAACTGATTTGAACTCCATCTGCCACTCTCAGCCCAGTTTATCACTGTCCCTCTGACAACTCTACATACAATCTCAACACCCCCAACCTTTATGTTCTTTTTAGAAAAATTGTGTGATTTATGTTTACTTGTTTTCTTCTAAATATTTCTTATATGATACTAAGCGCCTGTTATGCTCCTGCAGGTTTTCCATTGGATACGTATATTTTTCATATGACAATAAACTGTATTTTGATGAACTGACTTATGTAAATGGCACAGATTTCTGAAGCTCAGGACGTAAGACAGGAATAAGCCAATACACCTGTACAGCTAGTGTCCCAAGTACAGATGTCAGTTGCTGTCTCCTAGAACCACTGACATGATTTTAAATGCTTCCTCATAGTTTTGCAAACTTCTTACAAATAGAGAGACAAGTGCCACTCACACCTTTCGCCATCTACGGGAACGTGATTAACCTGACTAGGAACCACTGAGGTCATGAAAGACAAAAAGGCAAACATTTCTTGCTTCTTTTTCCTTAATTACTGAATTAAATTATTAAATATGAAATAAGGAATCTTGGGGTCCAAGAATCCATGTTATGTTCTCAGATAGGTGCAGACTGGAGGAGCTAGACAATGAGCAGGTCAAAAGTGTTAGATTCATTAGACATCATTATGTTCTGCACAACATCATTGCCTGTTCCTGTGTTGCAGTCTTCTATGCAAGTATTGTTTTCCCACGGAGAGTAGAAGGTGTCTGAGGTCACTATCAGAATTGATGGACGCAGCTACAGTAATAATGGGCACAGTGTACACTGTCTGCAGGGGGCTGAGATTAGTTTAGAATGGGATCACGGTTTGTCCAAACACTGTGGGCTGAAGTGCAAGTTCCTGTGCTGTTTTACCTTCCAAGTCCATAGATCTCTGAAAATGACTGCATAACTTAAAGTCATATGTCAAGCTTGCCTTTTTAAAGGCCACTGAACGAGTTCAAGAGTCAGCAAGTTCTGTTGCGGCGTTATAAAACTCCGGATAGGTAGCACCTAGAGAATTGTATTCAATTCTGGTTCCCCCATCCAGAAACCTTCCACTCTCTGAGGAAAATGAAATTTGCATAGAACATGGAAATATACAGCACAGGAACCCCATGATGTCATGTGAAACTTGTTAAGGTAATGACACCTAATTAACCTAATCCCTTCCATCTGCACATTGTCTAGATTCCTACGTTCTTTGCATAATCATGTGCCTATCTGAGAACTGAACACAGACCCTGAGATTCCTTATTTTATATTTAATAATATAATTCAGTTATATTTATAAGGAGGATGCGGAAGCTTTTTGAAAAGGTGCAGAATAGTTTTGCCAGGATGTTGCCTGCACTAGAGGGCACATGATATGAGGGGGTTGGACAAACTCGGGCTGATTTCTCTGGAGTGGTGGAGACTGAGAGGAGGCCTGGTAGAGGCTTGCAATATTATAAAGGGACAGAGTGTAAACAGCCAGCAACTTTTTCTAGCATATATGTTCAAAGGAGATGCGCAGGGCAACTTATTTTCATACAGAGAATAATGGGTGCCTGGAATATGAGGCTGATATGACAGAAGGGTTTAAGAGGCTCTTGGAAGGGCCCATGAATATGCAGAGAATGGACGATATGGGCATGATTATGGACTTGTGTAGAGAGAAGGAACTAGTCTGATCAACTTTTAATTAGTAGTTTAATAAATTTGGCACAACATTGTGTTCCTGTGCTGGACTCTTACATGTTCCATGTTCTAAATTGCTGCCCATATTAGTTGCTTCAGGAAATCATTGGTTGCCCGTAACTACATTCCAGTCGACTGTATACAAATGGTGGGTTTGTGTGCAACCCCTTTAAGTGAACATACATGTCGTCTAAAACAAAGCAAACTCAAAAGCACAAGCTTGGAGATTCATTCTCAGTAGCTATCTCTAATGAGCCTGTATGGTTGTGCGAGAAAGTTCGATCCAGCCTCTGATTTCATTAATTTCTTGGTAACACTCTCTTTTGAGCTCAAGAGCAATTCATTTTCATATTTCTTAATATTTTCATTTCTCCTCCTTCACCTATTATTAATTTCAATACCGATTCAATTAATCAGCTTTCTTTTATCAATGGTGAATTATTTTCTCAAAGTCATATGGTTTGAAACTCAAGATAATTAAAGATTAAACTCAAGTAACATAATTCTGGACAGAATGCAGACTGCAAGGTTGGGTACCAAGAGTTCCTTGAACTATGCACATTATGTACCCCATACTGTAACTGTCATATTCTAAGTCTTACCTATTGCAATCCACGTGGAGTAAGAGATGAGAAGCACTGATTGAGAGTGAAATTCGGTGCCACTGTCCATCAGCCAGTCGATATGGGAATACTTCTGTGCGAGGTTTACCATTGAAACAGTAATGATATCTTATCTCATCCCTTTGACCGCTGCTCTCCAATTCAAAATACCTGCATTTAGTACAAGCAACAAAGACAAGATATTTAGCAGCAACATTCAGCATTAGCAGAATTTTAATAAATACACTATATCTGTGAGTCTTTAATATTAATAATTCCGGCCCTTTGAACCATGCCACCTTAGCAACTCCGATTTTACCCTAACCTAATCACGGGATAATATATCTGCTCGGTACGTCTTTGGACTGAGGGAGGAAACCAGAACCGTTATGTTTCAAGTGTCAGAGACTCTTTACAGAATGATGCCAGAACTGAACTCTGAACCACCGAGCTTCAATAGCGGTGCTCGAATCGCTACGCTAACGTTTATACATCATACTAGGCTCACTTTCTTCTAAGCATTTCAACTTCCTGGTAAATGCTACTAGGTCCTCACGAAAACAGCATTGGCATGCTTGTTCTGAAGCTAACTTCAGGCAACTCCTCGGATCTTTCTTTCCTACAGCATTCACCAGCTCCTTTCAACCAGACCAAGTTTCATCTTACAGATGAGCCACAATGTTATCCTTAAGAAGCAGAAAAGATAACTCATTAAAAGTTAGTGTTATTTTTTAAAATATGCAACAGAAGTACATATTGAATTTCCCAATAAAACTTCAGTTTTATTTTTGTTGGCCATGAAAGGGACCCAACTTATGTATTCTCAAGTTTAAAAGAACTCTGACGACGGGAATAAATAGAATCAACTTATTCGAATCAGGCTGCAAATGAAGACAAGAATCAGAATCAGGATTATTATCACTGGCACGTGACGTGTAATTTGTTAACTTAGCAGCAGCAGTTCAATGCAATACATAACCTAGCAGAGAAAGAAAAGTAATAAAACTAAATAAAATAAAACATAAAAGTAAATCAATTACATATATTGAATAGACGTTTTTAAATGTGCAAAAACAGAACTGCTGTATTTTATAAAAGGACCATAATGAGGCCAATCAACCTATTGAATCTGCTCCCCCATTCAATCATCCCTTTCAACCCCATTCTTTTGCCTTCTCCCCATTAACTTTTCCATCCCTATTAATCAAGTGCCTATTAATCTCCACTTTGAATATACCTAATGACTTGTCAGGCAAGATTGCCCTTAAGAGAAGCATGCTGACTTTGGTCTATATCGGCATGTCACAGAAGAACTGAAAAAATGATGAATGTGTACTTCCAGAATGAAGGTGAAGGCTAGTATAATTAGTACTAGACTTAACTAGTAAACCAGGCGCCTTCATTTGCTCTAGCCACATACGGTAAAATTAATTAATTCCCATTATTTGATGGGTATTAATCTTTTATCATCTCAAATCCAAAGCCACTGTCGTCAGTCCTTTCTAAAAAATTCAATCTATCATCACTGACTGCATCAATCTCCGAGACAAAACCAGATTGCCTGCAACCTCTATGTCATATTTGTCCTCAAGTTTCTAACTATATTTCAATAAGGATACTTATTGCCACCTATGAAACATTGTCCCACTGAAACAATCAGTAGTGCCTTTGCTATAGATGGTGAACTATGATTAAGTTACCTGATCATTTCATGGGGTAATTAACCATTACTGCATTGCTGTGGATCTAGTATTGTTCAAGTTATTTAGAGATACAGCACGGAACAAGCCCTTCCGACCCAATGAGCCACATAGCCCAGCAGCCCACCAATTTAACACTAGCCTAATCACAGGACAATTTACAATAACCGGTTAACCTACTAACCAGCAGAGCACTTTCAAGAAAGGACATTTGTAAGGGCATGCTTAATTACAATACTTTTGCTTTATGGTCACCTACTATATACTGATACAAGTTTATAATTTCCAAATATATGCAACTACTAATTTGAATATCTTATGATGGCATTTGAACTTGTGGCACTGAATCATTATTTGCCCTGTATTCATGGAGCAATAAATCCATTATGTATTATACACCTGCCCCTGTATTCACTGGTAATGCCCTTCTTCTGTATCTCCTATTCCAGTTAGAAAATCTCAGGCCCATTTCCTTCATTTTTTGCAATCATTGTGTATTTTGCTTGACATTCTGTCATGCTCCTACTTTATTGCAAACTCATTTCCTCTGAATTATTGTCTAAATGTATTCTTTTGTGTTTGAACTCTGCAGCCTTGCTAGGAGAACAGAGATGATAAAGATCAGCTTTGCTAGCAGTGATGCTAACTGGACCAGTATCTTGCCACATGGCAAAGCTCACTAGGAGAGAAGATTGAAGTCAGACAAAGAAGAAAAGCTAAACCTAAAAGCTATGTGAGAGAAAGAAGAAATGATTAAACTTTTACACAGAGCACGCAGGAAATAATTTAAAATTTACAGTCAAAAATGAAAGCAAACTCAATAATTTAAAAGCGGAAGGTAGGACAAAGATAATGTGAAGCACAAACTGAGAATAATATATATATATCTACTGAGTCATGTGTTCCCATGAAATGCAGTATTGGGAATTTTACAACTTGGCTCACACCGACAGTGACTACCGATGCAACCTATAGTCAAAGCGATAATATCGCAAACACACAAACTGTACAATTTATACAGAGATGCCCATTTAGAACTCAGTACATTGCAGCAAATGTAATGCTCACTGTAACTCACAAAGTAACAATTCCACACTAGATATGAATTTGTAAACACACACAATTAGTCTTATTTACTTATTTAGGCTTTCCCACAGAGACCACTTGAGTAGTTGCAGAACGTAGGAACTATCCGGCAGATTTTAGATGATTCGTGAATAATTATGACTGGAGCTCATTTATATACGTATAAAGAAAAAAAAATATCCATTTTATCTGCCTCATAGCAGCATAACACGATTCATACTTAAATTTTGTGCCGTGTTCTTATGATGTTAATTCAATCACTGTCATTTAACGAACACTGACGAGTCCCAACAATGTTTAAACTATGAGAAATTAGGTTACTATTTAATTGAATGTACAACAATAAATTGCTGTAACAAAATAATAATACATTTATCAACCTACTGCTGCATTCATGTTTGGGATGACTCTGAAAGTGTTTTCTGTAGGAAGTCTGACACTTGTCTAAAAAGCTGCTCTTAATTGGTTTTTCATGTTATCTCCAAAGCAGACCTGGCAGTAACCAGCTACGACATTCATCAGTATGTATCAATTCTACGTGAAGCAATACTCAGATAACCATTTCTCTCTTAGCCTAATGAACACAGGGATATTTTACATGAGGAGAAAGGTATTATCAACCTGCAGTCAACATGATTTATTCACTTTCTGGGAATCAATCAATAAATACCTATTTTGCTGTCTCATCAAAACAGAAGAAAATAGAAGTGCAAAACACAGCACCTCATGCCTCGTATTCAATGTTTTGATAGTGACTCTGCCCCAGACTTCAGCCCTCTTCTCTGCCAGCTCCCCAGAGCCCTCAAATCCCCCAGTTAAAGATCAGCTGCTTGGCAATGGCTGGGATTTGATGAGTGATTGAGGTTGAGGTCTTCAAGTTCCACAGAGTGGACATCACCAAAAATCTTTCCTGATCTAATCATGAAGATGAGACAGCCAAGAAAACTCACCAACACTTCTACACCCTCAGGAGGCTAAAGATATTTGACACATCCCCATCGAGCCTCATAGGTTTTATTGAAGCACCGGCAAAAGAATCCTATCTGGAGGCACCACAGCTCAGTATGACAATTGCTTTACAAGAAGCTACAGAGAGTTCTGGACATAACTTATCACAGCATGGAAACCAGCCTCCCTTACTTCTCAATGCAGCAGTAAAGCAGCAAGCATGATCAAAGATCTCATCCAACCCAGGCTTTATTTCCTCTCTCCTCTCCCAATGGGCAGGAGATACAAAAGCCTGAAAGCACATACCACCTGCCGCAAGGAGAGTTTCTCCTCTGCTGTTACAAGGCTATTGAATTGTTCCCTGGTACATTAGGGTGGACTCTTGACCTCATAACTACCTCTTTATGATTTTGCACCTTATTGTCTGTCTGCACTTTCACTGCAGCTGCTACAATTTATTCTGCAACATGTTACTGATTTACCTTTTGCTACAGTCATTTACTGTTTTACTATACACTACATCAATGCACTTAGAAATAAATTGATCTGTATGAAGTGTCTACAAGACCAGCCTTTCACTGTACCTCAGTGCATATGACATTAATAAACTAATTCCAATTCCCAATTATTAACAGCAGACTCACTAATAAGTGGTTTGCGTTCTTCCAAGGCCACTGATTTCCAGATTTTTGTCACAACCTTGATTCAGCCTCTGAAGTCCAGAGGTGTGAAAATTACTGTCCTTGCCTTTGACACCAAAGCAGCAATTAATAGAACACAAGGAAAATGCATCAAACTGATATTAGTGGGAATCAGAGGGGAAACTCCAAGTACTGGGAGCCTTGTGAAGATGGCAGCCATTGCTGTCTGCTGAAAGTCAATAGTCTCTACTTTAGGACATATCTCTAGGAGCATCTCAAGGCAGTATCTTCAACCCAACTGCTTTACTTTTCCCTCAATCCAAGGTTCAAATGTGGGCTGTTCACGATAATTCTCATTGGCAAATCAAAGTTCAAAATAAACTGATCATCATGAAAAGCTACACACAATGAGAGACAGGTTGATAGGCAGGCAGACAATATTGAAAAAAATGAACTCTTGGAAGTGAGTTCATAAGTTGTGGAATCAGTTCAGAGTTTAAGTGAGTGAAGTTATCCACTATGATTCAGGAGCCTGATGGTTGAAGGGTAATAACTTCCTGAACGTGGTGGAGTGGGGCTAAGGCTTTTGTACATCCTCAGAAAATGAAGCACCATGTCCTCTGGATAACATTCAAAGTCATGCTTCGTGTATGGCAAGAACCATTTGCACCACCCAGTGCAAGCCAATAACCATTGCCAATTTAATAAATCCCTTTTGACACTTATTCTCATTATTGTTTCCCAACTCTTATAATCTATGCCCTGGGACCAATGACTAAGCACAAAGAGACAGTCTCTTCTACAGAAGATTTTTACCTATGTAACACGCTGTAAGATTTCACTGCTAATGTAATGACCCCTCTGCAATGTTTCACTGCTAATGTAATGGTTTCTCTGTAGCAGCAATATTTGGGTTATGAATAGAGACAACAGGGCTTTGGAATGTACGCTATCCAATGGGAGAAATGTTGTTCTTTCTTGTGAGTCTGGAAGAGAGATTTTTGCGGTCTTTTGTCGGTGAGAGGAGGAGGAAGACACATGCAGAGTAAGCTGGTAGACCACCAGGCGGAGTGGACTGGGAGCGAAGGTCCGGAGGTCGACAATACTCAGAGGAGGTCGATGGTTGTTGCAGAGACGGAGCAGTGAGCTCCAATGTGAACTTTTGACTTTTTCCATAAAATGGACCCTTTTACTTTTTATTTTCTTTACTAACCCCATATCCAGATTAAGATCTATAAATTACAATCATTTAATTGCATATGGTGTGCTGTCAGATATTTTGCAGTGTGGATTTGTAACTGGGCGACATATCACGCAGCATCCACACAAATGAGATTTCTCAGTTTGGCCGGGCCAGAAGTCGTTTTCCCCTAGACGAACACATGCTGGCCGAGCCTGAGGGTCACACCTATTAAAATTGCAAAGCTTTTTTCAGTCATGTACTGGGATTCCAAGATATAATTTATTGACTGGCTTAGGGAGCTAGACGTGAAAAATCTCTAGCCACCATTGATGGCAAGGCAGCCTGCATGATTGTCATCCCATCGATGGAGTTAACACCCATCATCTCCATCCGACAATATGGGGATTTCTAGCTGAAGGAATGGCCAAATTGTACAATCTCCATTCACAAGGGAAAAGTAAATCCACAAAAAACACCGTCACTTTCAAATTCTTCCTCAGATATCGTGCTCCCATATGTCATTATTACTTTGCTATCTTTTGATCAAAATCCTCCAGTACCCTACTATCAGAATAATATGAATTGCTGTTCCATTTCAAGGAAGATGTCTATCATTATCTACTGAAGGATAACTAGAGTCCTGCCAATAAACCATGCCAATGATACAAAATAAGTTAGAAAATGCTGACAGAGGACATAAATATATTTCAGCATGTATTCCAGTTTTGTTGAATGCAGAAGAATAGAGAAGAATAAACTGCAAGGTTATAAATTCACCTTTAGATTGGTGACAATAAGCACTCTCTACAGTGATGGTGATTTAACTGACTTGTAGAAGCAAACAAACAAGGGGTATTATACCAAGCATCATCCACCTGAAGATGAATTTCATTCTACTGTGTAAATTATCTCCTTACCACATGGAATAATGTAACTCAGAAGCGGATCAGCACATTCCAAATGTCTACAGTACATTAAAATCCATTCCATGCAGATCTTCCTCTATTATGAATTGGGATGACTCAAAACTAAGATTTCAAATTTCAACATTCAAAGTGAAATTTATTATTATCACATACAAACTTCAGATCCCTTTTCCTGTAGACATACTCAGCAAGATTTAACTCAATCTTGATTTTTATTTTTAAAACATGGAAGAGGCCATATTGCCCAACAACTACCGCCCCCCCCCACCTGATTTAATCCTAGGTTAATCACGGGACAATTTCCAGTGACCAATTTACCTACAACCGTTATGTCTTTTGGACTTTGGGAGGAAACTGAGACACCCAGAGGAAACCCTCACGGTCATGGGGAGAATGTACAAACTCCTGACAGACAGCGACGGGAACTGAACTTGGGTCACTGGTATTGCAAAGCATTGTGCTAACCACTACTCCACTATGCCACCCCTCTGTTGTATCTTAAACTCGCTAATATTTTAGTGTGTTTAATTTTGCAAGTCAAGAACAATAAATAAGCTATCTAGTATTGACTGCATCCTCAAAGTCTGCTAGTCTATTCGCCCAATGGCCATTATTGGTTAAAGTTACAGACGGGGCCAACGACATGAACAGCAAATAGCTACAAAACAAAAACTACATCACCCTCACACTCCGACTATTCCCATCTTCCACCCCAGCTCCCTTATCTGATTTCAGACTCCACCATCCTTTCCTACATTATCTGAAGCACCTTGGTGCCACCACCACTCACCTTCCAACCTTTTTCCACTATCTCCTCGCTTCCCTCATCCATCCACCTATCAGCTGGATCTACCTATGCTTGATCTTAAGGCCGTAAGACATAGGGGAAGAATTTGGATATTCAGCCATCTTCTGCTCCGCTATTCCATCATTACTAATTTAGTATCCATCTTAATCCTATTGCCCTGCCTTCTTCTCATAAGTTTTGGCACCCTGACTAATCAAGAACCTATCAACCTCCACTTTAAGTACAGTCAATGACTTGACCTCCACAGCTGCCTGTGGCAATGAATTCCACAGATTCACCACACTCTAGCTAAGGAAATTCTTTCTGATCTCTGTTCTAAAGGGATGCCCTTGTATTCTAAGCTCTGCCCTCTGTACTATCCTGTAAATATGAAAATGAATTTACTTGGTTAGATCACTAAGTTACAGAAAATATAGCATACTAAAGCATGCCATTTGCCTTGCTGTGTCTGTATTGGTCAAAAAAAGATCTAGCCCAATCCCATTTCCAGCTGCAAAGCTGTTGCCTAAAAAGCCAAGGGTTTTCAAGAACACACACAGAATGACAGATGAACTCAACAGATCAGACGGCATCCATGAGGTGGAATAAACCTACTGAATCAGCTACCGTTAATTGGATCATTTTAGCTGCTGAATTCAGCATGACCTGTTCAGTTATTCCAGTATTTTGTGTGTGTTACTCAAGATTCCCAGAATCTGCAGAATCTCTCATGTCTTCAAGTACACGTCACCACCCTCTGGCTAATGAAATTCCTCTTCATCTCTGCTCTAAAGCGACATCCATGTATTCTGAGCTATCTTGCCTTCTCATTAAGCCCCTTCCCCTTGCCCCTTAATACTGGCTGTCTCCTCCTCCATCATTCTGTTGAGATGAAGGATCCTAAACAGAAACATCAACAGTCCATTAGCCCACTGAGTTCCTCCAGCATTTGTATGTTGTTTCCAATTCCATCTGCAGCCTTCTGTGTCTTCAGTGTTGTTCAGTTGCCATCTATAAAACCCACCTGATCGTCATCTCGAGACACTAGACGTTAGACATAGCACAGTACAGGCCCTTTGGCCCTCCATGTTGTGCTGACCCATATATTCCTTAAAAAAAGTACTAAACCCACACTACCCCATAACCCTCTATTATTCTTTCATCCATGTGCCTGTCCAAGAGGTTCTTAAATACTCCTAATGTTTTAGCTTCCGCCACCATCCCTGGCAAGTCATTCCAGGCATTCACAAACTTCTGTGTAAAAAAAAACTTACCCCTGATGTCTCCCCTAAACTTCCCTCCCTTAATTTTGTACATATGCCCTCTGGTGTTTGCTATTCGTGCTCTGGGAAACAGGTACAGGCTATCCACCCTACCTATGCCTCTCATAATCTTGTAGACCTCTATCAAGTCCCCTCTCATCCTTCTACACTCCAAAGAGAAAAGTCCCAGCTCTGCTAACCTTGCCTCATAAAATATGTTTTCCAATCCAAACAATATTCTGGTAAATCTCCTCTGCACCCTCTCCAAATCCTCCACATCCTTCCTATAATGAGGTAAACAGAACTGATCTTACTCCCTTCCTACCTCCATTTGTGACACTTCACATGCTCTTGATCTTTTCAATGATTTCAAGTTCCCAGACCCCGTGCGTCCTATTTTCACTATGGATGTCCAGTCTCCATATACCCACTTCCTCCACCAGGAAGGCCTCAAAGCTCTCCAATTCTTTCTGGACACAGACCCAACCAATTCTCCTCCACTACCTCTCTCCGCCATCTAGCAGAACTGGTCCTCACTCTTAATAATTTCTCCATCAGCTCCTCCCACTTCCTTCAAACAAAAGGTGTAGCCATCATCACTCCCATGGCTCCCAGCTATGCCTGTCTTTTTGTCAGCTACGTGGAACATTCTTTGTTCCAAGCCTCCACTGGCATTTCTCACAAACTTTTCCTATGCTACATCAATGACTGCATTGGCGCTTCTTCGTGTACGCACGCAGAGCTCGTTGACACCATCAGCTTTGCCTCCAACCTCCACCCTGCCCTCAAATTTACCTGGACCATTTCCAACACCTCCCTCCCCTTTCTCAATCTCACTGTCTCTCTCTCTCTGGAGACAGCCTATCTCCTGATAAAGATATCAGTAGATTCTCATTGATTCTCACTGCTACCTGGACTGTACCTCTCCCCACTCTGTAACTTGTAAAACTGCCAACCCCTTCTCACAAGGCTTTTTATTCCAGAACTAAGGAGATGTCCTCCTCCTTCAAAGGAAGGGGATTCCCTTCCTCCACCATCAACACTGCCCTCACTGGCATCTCTTCTATTTTTCAAACGTCTGCCCTAACCCCATCCTCCAATCACCCCACCAGGGAATGCATTACTCTCGTCCTCACCCATCACCCCAGCAGCCTCGGTGCCCAGCACATAATTCTCCGTAATTTCCACCATCTGCAAAGGGTTCCCAAACCGAAGCACATCTTCACCTCTCCTCCCCTCCACTTTTGCAGGGATCACTCCCTACATGATACTCTTGTCCATTCGTTCCTCACCATTGCTCTCCCTCTTGGTACTTATCCTTGCGAGTGGACCAACAAGTACTACACCTACCACTGCATCTCCCTCACCACCGTTCAGGGCCTCCACCAGTCCTTCCAGGTGAGGCGACACTTCAGCTGTGAAGCTTTTGGGGTCATCTACTGGATCTGGAGTTCCTGGTGCAGCCTCCTGCTTCACTGAGCACCTATGCCCCATCCACAAGAAAAAGCAGGATTTGCCAGTGGCCACCACTGGGAATTCTACCTCCCATTCCAATATGTCAGTCTATGACCTACTCACCTGTCGTGATGAGACCACACTCAGGTTAGAGGAGCAACACTTTATATTCCATCTGGGTAGCCTCCGTCCTAATAGCATGAACATCAATTTCTTGAATTTCAGGTAACTGGCTCCTGCTCTCTCCTTCACCATTCTCATTTCCCTCTCTCACCTCATCTCCTTACCTGTCCATCGCCTCCCTCCAGTGCTCCTCCCCCTTCTTCTTCCATGGCCCTCAGTCCTCTCCTATCAGATCCCACCCCCTTCTACAGACCATCATCTCTTTCACCAATTGACTTCCCAGCTTTCTACTTCACCACTCCCTGTTTCACCTATCACCTGCTATCTTGTATCTCTTCCTCCCCTCGCCCACCTTCTTACTCTGATTTCTCATCCTTTTTCTCCAGTCCTAACAAAAGTCCTGGGCCCAAAACATTGACGGTTTACTCTTTTCCACAGACACTGCCAGGCCTGCCAATTTCCCCTGCGTCTTGTGTGCATTGCTTGGATTTCCAGCATTTGCAGATTTTCTCTTGTTTGGGATCTTCATCTTATTTACGACAGTAGAATATTTATCCCATCAACTATTCAAGTAGATCCAGAACTCAACATTCATAGCTCACAAACATATTGGTTTAAAAAGCAGCTCAAAACTCCCCTCATCAAGAAATGTAGACAAATAGATAGAGAGCAAAGTCAAACTCAAAGCTTAGGAGAAGACAATGGCGCCTCTTTGCTTGCATCATCTGAAACAGCTCTATTTCTATCTTTAATATCTCTATTTTTCCCTTTCAGGGTTCTTTTGAAGACCCTGACCTGGAGTTGCTTACTGACTTCGGTTCTTTGCGGGAATGGGACCCGCTCTCGGGGTTTCACGACTGGCCGTTATTCGATATGCCAAGGATGCGGCCTAAGAGGTTAGCTCGCTTTCAGAGTTCCGGGATCTCGTGGCTCCGGAGATGGGCAGACCGAAGGTCGGTGCCTCTGCAGGAATCCAGGTATCATGGGAGACAGAAGATCAAAAGCAGCAAGCTGGCTGCAGGCTGTGTGCCCAGAGACCCGAGATCTTCAGGTACAGAGCTCGAAAAAAGCATTGTAAAATCAGAGAGTTGTTTGTTATGTCTCCCCTCTCGCTGTGAAACAGAGACTTCCCTTTCTCCCTTATTTGGGAGAGAGAGAGAGCCTGTGGTGTGTCGAATACCGGGTGAATGTGTAGACTTTGTGGTACTGCAAGTCTGTGTCTTTGCTGATGCTTGAATGCTCGGTGGTGAGTGCCGATGCTTTTTTATGCTGGTGAGGGAGAGGGGATTGTTGCTTTGCTGCTGCTTACACATGGGTGGGAGGGGACCTGGGGGTGGGGGGACTGTGGGGTTCTAACATTTAACTGTCATTCATTCTTTGGGGGCACTCCTCTGTTTTCATAGATGGTTGTGAAGAGAAAGAATTTCAGGATGTATATTGTATACATTTCTCTGACATTAAATCTACCTTTGAAACCTTTGAAGTAATGAGTTAGGAATGAGGCAGATAGATAGAAACTACTTCAGCCGACCGTGGAGTCAAGTACTGGGACCATGTTCTTAAAATTCAAGTCAAGTTTTTCAGGAGGGTAACTATGAAATATTTCCATCTGTAGAAGATTGCAAAACCTAAAATCTTTTTCAGCTAATAGCAACTCATTCAGTATCAATTGTTACTGTGAACTTTTAGTTTAACAGGTTGTTAACCAAAAAGGTAACAAAATATTAACCAAAAGGAATATTGTATGTGGTGAAAATAGGTTCAAAGTACTTATCAAAGTACTTGTATGTTATCACATACTACCTTGAGATTTTATTTTTGCAGACTGTTGCAGGAAAATAAAGAAATACAATTGAAATTATCAAAACCATAAACAGTGACTGACAAACTAATGTGTATAAGTAGACAAATTGTGTAAATAAAAAAATACAGAGAACATGAGTTGTAAAGCAAATCTATACTGGAAATACCAGACCTATTTTTTAAAACTTAGTTCAAGGGCAATAGCCTTATATATAATGGACATTAAGATAATCTGGTGGGCAATTACATTATATTGAATGAACTAACCAAATGCAGCCTTTAAGATCCAAGCAATTGATGATCCCTCTCTGCTGAGGACTGCATGCTCCACTAATCAGATAGAGTTTATGTGCGTTGACTAAAGAATGCAATTCTCAAGCCACAGAAAATGGCCGATGACAGAGTGAGAGCCTGAGTAATTAGGACTACCACTTTTC
The DNA here is from genome assembly GCF_030144855.1 of Hypanus sabinus. Classification (NCBI taxonomy): domain Eukaryota; kingdom Metazoa; phylum Chordata; class Chondrichthyes; order Myliobatiformes; family Dasyatidae; genus Hypanus; species Hypanus sabinus. The sequence continues at coordinate 163,132,304 of NC_082712.1, forward strand.
AGTCTTCAAAATCAGACAGATCTCATTGGAATGGGATAAACCTTTCCCCACAATGTGATGCTCTGTAGTTTTGACTTGGTCTGTTATCTCGAAGTAGATGCTTTAAAGTTCACCTTGATGGCACTTCTAACAGATGTGCTGAATTGCTTGAATGGATAAGGAACCAAAGAGATTCTGCATCCTGCTCCAAAGCAGAGATAACTGGCGATAACTTGATGCGTGATATTCATCTTATCCTTTTCATTGGGAAAATCAATTGTTTTCTTTCAGATCTGACAAATTATTATCTGGAATTTTTACCTCTGATAAATAGTAAACGTTTTAGAGGCTTCTTATTTATTCCTGCCTCCTTGGCAGTATGTGCAGACAAGCTACACATAAAGAAGTGTTGAGTTTGGCAAGAAGGCATAATCCTTCCAACATCTGTAACTGTACACGAGTTAGTCATAATTAGAAGATAATTTATTGATGTAATTAAAAATCTAGCATCTGGCACATATCCCATGAGTCAAAAGTTCAAGCATGCTGATGAATTTTGAATATCAAATTTAATAAACATTAATATTCTCCATGACTTTAAAAGTAAATCATTCCATACAAAATTTTCATTCTCAGAACCGGCAAGCAACCATATCAAATGTCTTATACTTCCTCTCAAGCTTGATCGGCAGCAATATTCTTTCACAACAGATCATGCCTCACACTCGAAACTTCCCACAGCCTGCTAAAATTAAAAATTCTGCAAAGTATGAATTTACACTTTCCACACCATAAATGCAGTTGATCAATCAGTGTGCATGAGCTAGTACACAGAGAGCATTGATATGAATCATCTATTTAACCTACACAATTCGACAGTCATATGGATATTCCACTCTCTCTACCCTTCTGAATGGATCACTGACAATTCTGGAGAGCTTTCTCGATACAGCTTTCTCTGTGGGAACCAATTGCCAGTCAGCATTTCATAAACACCTACAAGTATTTTCAAAATTTTCAAAACTGCCTTTAATGATAGCAAACTCTGAAGTGTCTGTTAAAGCACCTTCAAGGCGACAAAGGTCTCCACCACGTCACAATGAACAGATGGGCTTGATCCCATCAGAGCCACGCACCAGCTCCGGCTGATAAACAGAAGCTATATGGAGATCTACACAAGTTACATGAACACTTCCTATGGGATGTGGGTATCTCTGGCAAAGAGCAACACTTCATTGACCTTCCCTAGTTGCTCCATGAACCAAATTGGCCATTTCAGAAAATAGATCAGTCTAGGTTTGGGAGTATGTATGGGTTTAACAGGATAAGAATGCCATATTTCCCTCCCTGAAGGATATTAGTGAGCAAAACAGCACTTTCCCAATGACCTTATAACTTCACTACCCTTATTCCAAATTTATTAATCTATTGGTATTAAAGAAGACATTTATTGGGATTTGAATTTCAAAACAATTAGACAGGTCTCTGACAACTATTCCACTATTACATACAAGTACACAGCCTATTGTCAGCCAATAGGATTTCTGACTCTATTGTATTGGCTAGCTGTAGTCAAGCCCTGTAACATGCTGATTCTGATTGTTAATAAACAGGAAAATGACTCAGTTGGTCCTTTCTCCCTCTTTCGGCCTGCAGCCCATTTCAGCAGTTATCCATCCCATTTCCCAGACTTGTACTTCGTTTTCTATGCATGTCCCCTGCTCTATAGCCACCTTGCCTGCTGTTTTACTTTCCCTTTTGTTATTTATCTTCGAATTGTCTATGGACAATGCTTGTACTTTGAAAATTTCGCTGCTTATCTGTGTAATGAATATAGCGCATACCACATCCAGAGAATCAAATTCATTTCAATTTAGAAATCTAATTAAGTCATCAGATGCTTTCTGTACAAGCAACACTTTCTTTTCTGCTATAGCCCCTATTTTTCAAGGTTTCCAATTAATTTGCGATGGATAAATTTGCAGAACATACTGACAGTGATGCTATTAATTGAACCTTTCATTACACTGAGTCATATAGCATGGTAGCAGGCTCCTCAACCCATCAACTCTGCACAGACCACTTAGCACACGTTAACACTGTTCCCATTTTTAACTCTTCCCACACTCCCCTCAACTGCCCTGCAGATTTTTACCACAAGTGGACACACAAGGGTAATTTACAGTGGCCATTGACCTTCCAACCTACACATCTTTGGGATGCTGGGAAAAAACAATGGAGCACTGGAGGAAACGTGCACAGCCACAAGGAGAATGTACTGACAGTACCAGAAAGGATTAAACCCAGGAGGAAGGAGCTGTGAGGCAGCAAAACTGCCTGCTCTGCCAGTATGCCATTCTCCTTGTCAAATGGAGGTTAAGATTCAGATAAAGCAACAAAATCAAAACTCTTAAAGAACAGAAGGTAGTTCTAAGAATCAAATTAATATTCTCTCCTATGAGAATAGCCCATCCTTTTGCCTTTGTGTGCTCAGCATAAATTAATGCAAGGAACATCACCATGTGGGCAATAACCAGCAATATTCTCAGTTCTATTGATGAATGTTTTACAGGGGAAGCTGACAGAAGGACATGAACACTCGTTTCCTTTTACAACAGTCTAAGGAGTTCGTACATTCTTCCCATGACTGTGTGCATTTCCACTGAATACTCCAGTTTCCTCTCACAGACCAAAGACATACTGGTTGCTAGATTAATTGGTCATTGTAAATTTCCCCATGATTAACCTAGGGTTAAATTGAGGGTTTGCTGGGCAGTGTGCTGTATTTCAATTAATCCATCAATAAATAAATAAAATTCAGTGAGCTTGACCTCAAGGGTAAAACACATGTCCAGAGTTTCATTATGTTTCTAGTCTAACAGAAAATATCTGGAAAAAAGTTGGATTAAGGTGAGATTTAATTACATCTATGACTGCTAATTTACTGCTGTCTAGGATAAAGAGAACTAGCTGTCACAATGGTAGGATTTAATGCTTGATGTTCCAGAATTTAGATCTCTTTTGAAAAAGAGATAAGGAACAAGGTAAAAGATGGGGATGTGGGAGGTAAAAAAGTGAGGTGTACCAGTTGCTAATCAGGGATAATATCACAGCAACAGAAAGTGAGAACATTGTTGGTGAGCATCTCAAAGATGGCGACCTCAACTCCTTGACTTTTAGCATAATCACAAACAGAGACAGAAGCAGATGAAATGGGAGAGTATTTAATTGGGAGAGGGTTATTATAATGGTATTAGGCAGGAGCTTGGGAGTGTACATTGGGAACAGATGAGAAGGCTGTTGCAGTTCATAATGTGATATAGACAGGATGCAGAATTGGGTGAAAAAGTAACAGATAGAGTTGAATCCAGAAAAGTGTGAAGTGATTTTTCCTTCGAAGATCAAACTTCAAGGCAGAGTGCAGGGTTAATGACAGGATTCTTAACAGTATGGAGGATCACAGGGACCTTGGGGTTCACGTCCAAAGCCTCCTCGAAGTTGCTGCCCAAGTTGATAAAGTGGCATGAGAAGGCATACGGTGTATTTGCCTTAATTAGCCAGGGGATTGAGTTCAAGTGGCTCTAAAAAACTCTCGTTAGACCACACTTGGGAGGGTTTTTTTCCGGTTCTGGTTGCCTTTTTTTAAAAAAAGGAAGAATTTCTTAGCTTTAGAAAGGGTGCAGAGGTGAGTTATCAGGGTGTTGCCTGGCTTAGAGAACATGTCTTATAAGTTAAGGTTGAGAAAGCTACAGCTCTTCTCACATAATGGTTTGAGGATTGTGGATAGTGTCATAGTTTACAAGGGAGTGAGAGGCGACTTGACAGAGGTGTATTAGATTATGAGAGGCATAGATAGATAGGACAGCCAGCAACTTTTCCCCTGGATGGCCATGCCTAATACCAGAGGACATCAATTTAAGGTGAGTGAAGGAAAATTTAGGGGAGAGGTCAGACATAGTTTTTTTTTAATACAAATACAGAGTCGTTGGTGTCTGGAATGCACTACTAGGGGTGATGTCAAGACTGATACATTGGAAGCTTTTAAAGGGCTCAGAAAGGCACGGGGATGAAAGAGAAGTGGAAGGTTATGGGCTGTGTAGGAGGAACTGTTTAGATTTATCCTGAAATGGGTTTTTATTGGTCAGCACAACATTATGGACTGAAAAGCCTCTACTGTTCTGTATCTTATAATTTGAATAATTTGACTTTGCATGGGATTGCTGCACTTAAATATTTTTAATCTACCTACTTATAGGCTGAAAGAGTCTCTCTGGGAAACACAATCAGCAATATCAAATGAATGTAGTATTAGATAACTGCCAAGCAAAATTTTCTAGCCGCTCCGGTTAGTATAGTTGGAAATCAAAACTCCATACACAAAGTGAGTGTGGATATATTCTGCAAAATTGATGCTGTAGTTATTTATCAAAAAGATTATTACTTTTATTGAGGAATAGAGGACACCCTTTAAAATGATTCAGTTCAAATTGCAAGAGATAGTGATGCCAAGTTAATTACATAATTATTTATTGCACACTACAGACCCAGCACAGAGCACATGACACAAAGAATATTTTCAACATTTACTATCACCAATAAACTCAGGAATAAGTAACACAAACTGGAAATTTGTAATAGCTGTCAACAAGCTGAAAGAGGTTAGATAGAGAAAGACAAACTGTTAAATATTCTTGCCCTTCATTTACTGTACTCGCAAGGTTTACTCTCATCTGACAACACCATGAATAATCCTTTTTATTGGCACCAACTGTTGTTACTGGTCTTCTACACAAGAGAATCAAGGGAGATGGGAGTTAGTGGGAAAAAAAGTGGATCTTGAATAAAAGATCAGAATTCATTTAATGAAATGGGAAAATATGAAGGCTGAAGGGCTTTTTCCTTTCTAGAAGCCTTTACCCCCTAAGGGGCACTGCCTTAGGATACAAGGACGCCCCTTTAGAACAGAGATGAGAATGAATTTATTTAGCAAGAGAGTGGTGAACCTGTGGAATTCATTGCCACAGATGGCTGTGAAAGCCAACTCATTGAGTATATTTAAGATGTGTTTGATAGGCTCTTGATTAGCAAGGGTATCAAAGGTTATGGGAGAAGGCTAGAGAATGGGGTTGAGAGGGATGATATATCAGCCATGAAGGAATGGAGGAGCAGACTCAATGAGCCAAATCTTATGTCTCATGGCCACCTTCTTGAAGTCTAAATGTTCTTGTTACAGAGTCTGATTTTGAGGGGCCAAGGTTCTCCTACACCCTTCCATAGGAACAAATATGGCTTCTTGACAAAACCCACATTACCTCTTCCTCCTCCATTTCCTCAGTAAAGCAGCCAGCATTATCAAAGACCCCACCCACCCTAGACATTCCCTTTTTTCCCCTCTTCCAGCAGGCAGAAGATACAAAAACCTGAAAGCTTATATCAACAGGCTCAAGGATAGATTCTACCCTATCATAAGTCTATGAATGGTTCCATGGTACAATAAGATGGATTCTTGATCTCACAATCTACCTCATTATGATCTTGTACCTTATTGTTTACCTGCACTGTACTTTCTCTGTAGCTGTTCCACTTTATTTTGCATTCTGTTACAACATGACACATCGTGTATCTCAGAGTCTCTTAAATGTGTCTAATTAATCTGCCTCTACTACCACCAACCTGGCAGCTTGGTACATGCACCTACAACTCTGTTAAAGAAAAAAACTTACTTCCAACATCTTCCCTATACTTTTCAAACACCATTAAATTATGCCCTTCATCTTAGTCATTTCCTTCCTTGGAAAATGTCTCTGGCAGTCCACTTTATTCATTGATATACAACGCTCTGAGCCATGCCAAACAGTAATCCCCCATTTAACCCTGGCCTAATCATGGGACGATTTACAATGACCAATGAACCTACCAACCATTAAGTCTTTGGACTGTGAGAAGAATCCAGAGAAGAAACTCACGTGGTCACAGGGAGAACATATAAACTCCTTACAGGCAGTGGAGGGAATTGAACTTTGGTTGCTGATACAGTAAAGCATTGTGCTGACCATTAAGCTACTGTGCCACCCCCATCTATGCCTCTTATCAGTTTGTACACCTCTATCAAGTAAGCCCTCATCCTTCGCTGCTCCAAAGAGAAAAGTCCTAGCTCACTCAACCTACCCTCTTAAGACATGGGCTCCAATCCAAGCAGAATCCTAGTAAATCCTTTCTGCAGCCTAAAGTTTTAAAGCACCCTCTTGAACATTTGTATTGTTCTATAGCAACCCTCCATTGTTTTCTCTCTTTCTACCTCAATGCACTGTATAATGATCTGAACTGTATGCAAGATTCTTTTCACCGAATCTCAGTAAGTGACAATAACAATCCCATTTCAATTCCATCTTCCGGATAGGTTGAAACCCAAGGACTTTACACCTTGTTCATTCTTCATTGACCTTTTTGCCTTCCATCAATTTACTAGATATCTACTGCACCATTCGCATCGACTTAAGATTTTTATGAATGAAAATCAATGGCTCCACACTTGTTCTCATTGCAACAAGGTATCAAGTAACTGAAAGAGTTAGCTGGATCATTACTAACCTAGGAATACATCAGATTCAACCTGTTATGTTTTGTAAAATCAAAACATTAAATCGATGCAATCAAAATGTGGGGAGTCCGAAATACAGATGTAACTTCGTCTTTCACTTTAAGCAAGGTGCACATGTATAATGTAGTGGTGTGATGACATAAGCAATTAACGTATATATAACCTGTAATTATTTAAATGAACAAGTTTACTCAAATATTATTGAAATATAAAATACACAAACACAACCCCGTAAACCCCATGGATCCCAGTCATCTCAAGACCTTGGACTCTCCTCCCCACCAACAGACTGACAAGAGCAAAATTCAAAGATGTTTCTGAACAATATACTGCATTGGATCTTTTTGTATTATTTATTGAGATACTGTGTAGAATAGGCCCTTCCTCACTGCCCAGCAAATCCTCAATTTACTCTTAGCCTAATCAAGAGACAATTTACAAAGATCATTTAACCTACCAACCAGTATGTCTTTGGACTGTGGGAGGAAACCAGAGAACTCAGAGGAAACCCACATGATCACAGGGAGAACCTACAAACTCCTTGCAGGCAATAGTGGGAATTGAACCTGGTCATTGGTACTGTAAAGCATTGTACTGAAGACCATGCTACCTTGCTGTCAAGTACAAGCACAGTATAAGTACAAGTACAGTATTCAAGTACAGTATATATTTCTTTAATTATTAGAAAGAGAAGCTGAATACTTTATAACTAACTTTATTATCTGTAAATTAAATTGCAATTCGAGGTAGAAGAAAGAATTATGAATAAAAACCTTACAGCAAAGAACTAACTGTTAATAGGTTGAGCAGCAAAAAAGCACCAAACCTGGTCTTTCCTTCTTCATGAAGGTCAGTGACCCGGTCAGTTGTAGGGGGCTTCATCTGTACACCAGCAAATGCTGATGTAAGGCAAAGGGGACAGTTAAAGCATGCTTCTCAGGCCAACCCAGAACAGCCTGGCTGGGCTGAGAGATAATTGCAACTCTAAAATGGGAAATCAGATTCGGTAGATCTGACATCCAGAACGCTTCCAACTCTCATGTGCATTGCACAATTGCAGCAGATGAAAGCAAGCTGAAAAAAGAAAGCAGATGGGCTGTATATCCATGCAGTTCAATCTATAATACACAAGGGCAAAATTCAGGAAGTGAAAGGAATGGATGATGCAGATAGCTGGGAAGTACTTTAGCCAACTGAGGAGTCGAGAACTAGGGGCCACGTTCTTAAAATTCTACTCAGGTTTTTCATGAGTATAACGATAATATATTTCTACCAGCAGAAGGCTGTAAAACCTCAGCACTTTTTCTGCAAATAGCAACTGATTTGGAATCAATTGTTAATGCAAATTCTTAGTTTAACAGATTATTGTTAAGCAAAGGTAACACAATATTAACAAAGGAATACTGTATGTGATGAAAATAGGTTCAAAATATATGTATTACCAAAGCATGTATATGTTATCATATAATACCTTTAGATTCGGTTTGTTGTAGGCATTTACAGAAAAATAAAGGAATAAAATAAAATTTACGAAACACGATACATAACAAAAGCTGACCAAGAACTAATGGGAAAAAGAAGAAAAATAGTGCAAATAATTTAAACTTAATAAAGGAAAATAAATAATACTGAGTTGTAGAGTTCTTGAAAATGAGCCTATAGCTTACAGAGTCAGTTCAGCGTGGAGGTAAGTGAAGTCATCACCTTCAGTCAAAGAGCCTGATGGATGTAGGGTAATAACTGCTCCTGAACCTGGTGGTGTGGGATCTAAGGTATATGAAGCTCAGCCTACCTAGACCAGTTACAAACTACCAACTACCTGCTGCAGGGTTTTGATCAAAACATCTATTCCTTTCCCTCACAGATGCTGCTTGAACCACTGACATCCTCAAGCTAGAATGATGGCTGCTCCAGATTGCAGCATTTCGAGTCTCTTGTGTCACTGTAGATCAGTGATGTCATTAAATGTGCAAAAAGCCTTCTGCTTTTTTATGTTGTTATAATTTCTGCTTTTCTTCTTTCAGCAATCATATTCATTGACTATCTTGAGTCTACTTGCCCCTTGCATCATACCTCTGCACATGTTCAGTCATCCTTCAAATCCAACAATGAAAAATACATCTTCTTGACGAGATTTTCCAAGAATTGGGTCAAGGTCTAAATCTAAAATAATTTCACATTGAATTCTTACAGCCAGGAAATAGTACAATCATGTCTTGCTTAAATCCATTCAGCCATCTCCCCTGGGTTCACTAACTTATATTGCCAACTCCAAACAGCTCAACTGTAAAACTTACACCCTTATTTTCAAACTCTTCCTTAAATCTGTAACCTCCTCAAGCCCTGCAGTAATCTCTTGACAACTGGAGAGTTTTCTGTGCATCTGTACTTTAACATTTCTAACTGTTCTATTGGGAAAGTTTAACATCTTAGAATGTGTTTCATTAACATTTTCACCTACCTTTCCTCCACTAAGATGTGTCTTAAAACCTAAACTTTTGACAAAGCTTTCGGCCAATTGTCTTAATACATTCTTATATGGCAGAATCAAACTTTCTTTCAGAAGCAGTACCTTTTCTTGCTTTACTGCTTTATAGGCTGATATAGAAATTGAATTGCATTATAGTTGTTTTTAAACCTCAGGCCCAAGGATAAAATGATCCTGACATAACCTGTGTTGTACTGTCTCTCCCCAGTAAAATTAACTTCTGCTTCTAGTTCTACCTTTTCTATTAACCAATGACTGCAGGCAACAAATTTGAGGAGGGTGTTTCCACGGACCGTGCTCTTTGACCCAGAGGTTGTGAGGTTGAGAAAGGTCATGTACAATGACTGGTGCGACCTCTGCATTTCTCCTCGAATTGTTGCAGCAGGAAGATCATGTCCACTCCCTGAAGATGGCTAGAATCCACATTGTAATTCAACCATTGGAAGGAGGCAGTTGAGGAGGACCCTCGCAATGACTTTCTCTGTTGCAGAAAATCCTCCAGAATGATCATAATCAGAGGATCTTTGTTCGAAGCCAGTGATGATCACAGGACTACCAAAGTCCTCAGTGTGCCCTCCTCTTCCATGTTATGGCAGTTGAACTTGTGGATTTTTGACAGAAAATTTCTTTCTACCAGGGTTTATAAACTTCATCAGGGATACTCTCCGTTATCAGCACTTTGTCAAGAGGCATATGACTTTTTAGCTTCTTGCTAGTCTGGGTAGGTGGGAAAGGATGGACCAGACAGTTTGCTGTTGGGTGGATTGTCTATGCCAACTGTAATACCATTTGCAAGCACATGGCCTAATTCCTCCAACCCCCACCTGTTCACGTCCCTGTCTAAATACATGACCAAGACAAAGTCCCAGTTGAGTACCTCAAAATGCTCCTGCTAGAAGGGACCACCTCATTGTCCTTGATTATAATCTTAGCTAGTTTGGGTCTTGGGCCATGGATTATCTTCACAGAATCTCTCCATTCTTCAGAGTGCTTCTCTCGTTTGAGAATGGGTTTTTCAAACATGTTACACAGTAATTTATGACAGTGGTTTTGTGAAATCTTTGTTTTATATCTAACAATGCCTTCAAAACTAATTTATTTTGCCTCCTTTGTGACTAAAGCAGGCGCTGAGATGAAGTGGGGATGCTACAGTATCTGTGTGTAGATCAGGAGGTTTAACTACATGACTCTTGTTCTTCTGGGAAATTTTGGTCCAAGTAACTCAGTAATATTTCCCATTGAAAAATACAGAAGAGTACAAAATATTTCATTCTCTATCTTAAGCTACCCAAAAGCAAAATATCAGGATAGTATTGTTCACCATTTTTTATGCTCTGTACAATTCTGAGCAGGATGTGAAACAGGTAGCTCATCTGAATGCGTAAGAATTCAGTTGCAATTGAGGTCAAAATTCCTATCTCAAAATCAATTATCTTTTAGTAACACAATTTCAATCCACGGCATTGAGAACCCAGTTATAACTCTCTGGTTGTATCTAATTTCAACCTCAACAATTGTTAATAATGCATTTTGCATGTTTAATTTGCTGTGTTGGGTGGACAATATCATCCTAGACCAAGCTTGCACATTAAGTCCTGCTGAGAGCAAGGAATACCTCATATCCACTATTCATAATGATAAACCTCACAGAAATGCATGGAAAATCAAAACATGAATAGACCAAGGATCAATCCTGTCAGAAATTATGTGTGGCATTGAGCTTTCAAGGCTTGATTCTTTGGGAATACAAAGCAGCTGTAACTTATAAATAATACCCGAAATGACTTTGCACTCATGTAACTGAGGAACAAGATGGAGGGTGACCAAGTACCTTGGGTTGAAATTGTGCAGGATTTTAGCTAGGTGAAAGAACTTAGAGCTTAGAACTTAGAAAAGAGCTTAGAAATCCTAGTTTATTTTCTGAATATCGATCAAAGTAATAAAATCTCTATTTCCTGCAGGTAAAATTTAGGCATATTTATCCTACTCCCATAAAAACATCATCATTTGAACAGTCTAACCTCTACTCTGATGGTAAGAATGTTTTTAATCAATTGTCACCCTACAATCTGTTTGGGACCATATCTTGTAACACTTCAACTTTACTTTGTTGCCTATAAGGAACATTTGAGCAATTACTTTTATTTACATTCTTTTTTTCCCTGCATTGACAAGCAACTCATTTCTCAGCTGAGTTTTTCAGTATTAAGTATCTGGTCACGGATAACAGATTATCCATTGAAACCATACAAACACAAAATGGAATAAAGCTACCCTTTGATGGTTATACATACATAACTATAATTATGGCAAGATTTACAGTCATCAATAGATAATCACCACAAACTCTTCCACAAGTTTCCTATTGTTCTATATTTCTATCCGATTCACAGAGAAACAAGTTCTGAATCAATCCAGCAAGGGATGGGATGTTACAAAAATCTTATTTTTAAAAAAAATCACTAAAAATTCTTTTGGCAAGGTTTCTAAAATAAAATAAAAATAAAAAGCCAAAATAAAAATAGAAAATACTGCAAAACATTCTGCAGTTAGTATCTATGGAATTAGAAACAGAGTTAATGTATCAAGTTAAAGATTCTTAATCAGAACACCTTCAATCTGAAATATTAATGCTGCTTCACTTTCCACAGGCGCTGACTGACCCATTGAGCGTTTCCGGGAACTTTCTGCTTTCATTTCAAACATCTGCAATCAGCCTGCTTTTGGCCAAATTAAAACCACGTATGAAACACTTCATTTGAGTTTTTGAAATTAATGTAAAATGAACTAAGAGCAGACTTGCTTCAAAGGTTTACAATTATCATACGGTTAAATTTTATGAATTTGTCAAATGCAGTATATAATACTCTACCTGAGATCAGATTCATGGATAGACAAGATGACCCCAGAGGTTAAAACCTTTTGCTGGATTGTTGCTACAACTGTGAACTCGCTTTTATTTCTAAGCAGTTGAATCATTTTCTCCATTGTGTGTGGAGGTGCCTCTATATGTCTCTCCACATCTGAGAAAAGCAAGCACAATCAGTCACAACAGAATTCATATGACATAATCTTCCAATACCATTTCCAGTACTGATCTTCCCAGACACCAATAAGTTCATTTTGTGCTTATTTTACCATCACAGTCTGGGAAGTAGCAACGTGTTGATTGTTTAAACAATATTACATTCACATCCATGCATTTATGAAAACGCAGTGACTTCAAATTCAAATAAAACAGTTCAAAGACTTTTGCAAAAGTCCATAAAGCAAGTGCATAAATGAAATGAATTGATGAGTTGGCTCTCACAGTTAAATTTGGAATATCACAGAATACATACAAAAATGAATATTTATGTCTTTCACTAAATATTCTGTCAGGCAAATAATTCTCCCATGTCACGTGTGGTTGACTTGCCAGAGTCTGTTTACTAATGGTTCCACATTGAAAGCTATTTTGGTGAAAGAAGCATTTGAATGCGGAAGTCTAGAAATCCCTTGGAAAGTGTTATTGTGTTCGAACTGTTTGATGCAACTTGCATTCACGCACTTAAAAATGGCAAATCAAGCTCTCGTCTGTGACAGGGCGGAGGCAGTGCAAGTGTAACCTAACCCCATTAACTCATTATTGTGTCATCAATGCAGCCGCAAAAAGTCAAACTAAATCTTTATAAGGTAACTTTTACAGTACATCACCATGTATGTTTTGCATATCCAGCTCCTGATATAAAAAAAAGCAAAAATAGCCTTTCTCTGCTAGTCCCTCATGCTTGCGTGGCTTACTCTGACATGAAATAATCACAGTGAAAACCAAGGGCAAGTGAAAGGTGGCCTGGGCATCTGCTCAGTCACATCTACTGTCTACCTGCTAATAATATCTGCAATCTAGATTACTGATGGCCTGTTGGGGAAAAATTAAAGTAGTGATTTATATTTGTCTTCACACTTACTGTGTTAATCTACACCTACTGTTTCAATATAATTAGCTAAGAGGTGATGATTATTGGGTCTCTTTTTATTTTGATTTTCATACTCTGGGAGAGTTCAGTGAATAAAAGAATTTTAAGTCCATGATTTGTGTATTATTTAAATACGGACTCTCCTGACTGAAGAAGCTCTCCAATTAGACCACAAGGCATTGGAGCAGAACTAGGCCACTCGGCCCATTGTGTTCACGCTACCACTTCATCATGGCTGATTTGTTATCCCTCTTGATTCTATTCTCCTGCCTTCTCCCTGCAACATTTGACACCCTTACTAAAGCGGAAGCAGCAACGCCTTCTCTGAGGATTGAACCCAAGGCCTCCAGGTTATGGAACTGATTGATGCACTACCCACTGCATGAAAAAGGCACTTGGTTAATTATGGGACATTTCCTCCTTCCTCATCTTGAACTTAAATACTACACAGGTGTACCCCACAGATTCAAAAAAAAAATCAGCCCAATTTATTTAATTAAAATTCCACTGGCATGATTAGCTATACAAATGGGTTCAAGGGTAACAATTATTGCAAAGAGATGCAACCTCAGGCATGAAGTAATGCTGAGGTCAGACTACTCTTGGGAACTTTGGGTTGCTTGTCTAAGAAAGGACATGCTGGCATGGATGAGGGTCCAGAGGAGTCTCACAAGAATGGTTGGGAATAACAAGGTTAATATTTGAGGAGCATTTGATGGTTCTGGGGCTGTACTCACTGGAGTTTAGAATAATGAAGGGGTTTCTCATTGAAATCTAGGACTATTGAAAACCCTTGATAGAGTCCATAAGGAGAGGGTGTTTTCTTTAGTGGGGGAGTCTAGAAACAGGGCACACTCAAAATAGAAGGACATTCCCCCCTAGAACAGAGGAGGAATTTCTTTAGCTAGATGGTACTGAATATATGGAACTCAATGCTACAGATGGCTATGGAGGCCAAGTCATTGCGTATAGTTAAAACTGAAGCTAATTTTCTTGATAGTGAAGGGTTACGAGAGGAATGGGGTTGAAAAGGATGATGATTGAATGGCTGAGCAGATCCAATGGGCCGAATGGCCTAATTCTACTCCTATGCCTCGTGATCTCAGAAGTGCCAACGTAAGGGGTGAGGTGGCTCCGCCTCACATTTTGGAAGTTCCCCTGCGATTTCACAGCGGCGCCGCATTCCGGGTGATCAGAATATGAATGAGATGGGTGACCTGTTGTTCCCTCTGCTCACAGTGTAAAAAGGGGCTGGAGCAGTAAAACGTTTAAGCAGCCCGGTGCTGCGTCTGCTATGCATATCTGCACGGATAGGACACCCAAGACAGGCGAGGGGCGGAGTGGGTTCCCGCTCTACGTGGCTTCTGTACGAGGCGTTTTGGCTCAGGGTGTTCAACCCAAGGTGAATTGTCCGATACGCGGCTGTCCCACAGAAAACAACAGACTATAAATTGGGAAAGACTATGTAACGAACGCAGAGAGAGGGCTCCCGCCTACTATTAGCAAAGCAAAATGACTTCCAGTTAATCAGTCGGTGTGTTAAACAAATGCCACAAAGAAAACGAGACGCCAAGGTTCAACGACCCCGAAAACTTTCTTATTCCCACAGAATGTTTAAATCACACGCACGCTCTAATCCTTTATTCCATCGCACAGCGGTGATTTTTTTAAAGAAAAAATCTGTCTGCCTTTTGCTCGTTTCAGCGTAACATGACAAAAGTCATGAATAAAATATGACGAATTTGATAGTATTCATTACAGAGGTTTCAACCGTGACCAGTGACGTGCGCTGGGAGCTAATGCTTCCGTACCTCGGTGTCGGATCTACCTGTCACATATTAACCTTGTACTGCTATCGCGGTTAGTAAAGGTTTAATTGTACTGAGGGGAGAGCGGGAGGGATATAAATAGAGAGAGATCGGTTATATGGATGGTGGTGACAAGGCTAGAAGGTGAAGAAAAAATTATTGGTATCTTTGTCCTATTTACCTTGAAACAAATATGCTTTGCTGTTATTATATAATCCCGGTACCTGAGCAACTCCCGCCGTTGCACTATTAAGATCCATTTCTGTAGTGACATCAATTTGCAAGTCAGGGTCCATTCCAACCCCTAAGACTATAGAGATAAAACAGTCTTAACCAAACACCAGAGTAAAAGTTGAAAACATAACACTTTAATTTTCCGCTACCGTTGTTCCCAAAGTATTAGTTTGTGAGTAAATTCACAGATAAACGCCAAGAATGCCCCTCAAGTAAAACAGGCTCAGGTGGAATCGGTGGTCGGTGCTTTTATCAATGAATTATTGGAGCCCTTAAGAGGCTGAAGTTTAATCTTTACTCGGTACAAATGCACTACTACGTAACATGGCTGTACATTCCCATTAAACCACCCAGAAAGAAACCCGGGAACCTCAGCCTTCAAACGGCTGGCGGTAACGCTTAATTAGAGCAATAACGCGCCGCCCTCCCGGGTATCCAACGCTGAGGCTCGAGTGTCAGCGAGGAAACTGATTTTGCGGAATTGGCTTAATCGCGGAGGCATCTCGGCGAGTTGCCCGCGCACGAACGAATCGTGCCTATACAAAACAAGACTGATCTTTCCGGGGCGGGTTCGGAGACCGAGATACCGCAATAAGTTGATTTTATTTTAGAAAGTTGCTAATTGGACCCAGGCTTCACATTTTTCCCCCGACGAGTGAACCTGACAGACTCCAAACGCCGGTGAACCTGGACATCATAAACAGTTACTGAACTTTAATTTTACTTATCAGAACCTTTGATGAGCTGACTGAAATTTACATGTTAGCGATAACCAGGGAGGTGAAGCGCTGTTAAGAGAATAAGCACATGCGCACGTTGCCGCTATCTTTCAAAGCGCCCTGCTAAAATTAATAGCTGAGATAACAAGCGTCCCAGGAGGAGAGGAAACCGTTTGTGTAAAAAGTCCCCCAGCCGGGTTGTTATAAAGGCTTGTTTTCAAGCCCAATAAGAGGGGCACCATTAAATCTACAGCCAACTGACCCGTGTGAAGCAATTAGCTATGTTAGGGGTGGCAGGGAATGAAATTGCGTTTGGTTTAAAGTCATTGCAACCATGACTGAACGCTTCTGTGGGAATGCATTAAAAATCTCCGAAGGCTGTGCGTTAATACGCGTCCCCATCGCCTTACGCGCAGTCCCGAAGTCACCTGGAAAGCAGGAACTTGCCCAAGAAGCTGTGCTACAATGATCCACCAAATTCTGTGCAGGAAATTAAGTGTCGTCTTACCTGGTTTTGCGGAGAGTATGAAAGCCAAAATCACTGGAATTATATCCATTTGCAGCATGTTGCTTTTTTTTTGGCTTGCACGATGAATTGCTGCCACGACGCGACCCCCTCCACTTTGCGGAATGCCGTGCACAAACTTGCCAAGCGGGCTCAGACTGCCGCGAATTGTGCGCTCTGCCAGCCTTGGACGCTTCTCCCAGGACCAGTCCACCCTCGACGGAGGAATGGGGGGGTTGCCCAAGTTTGACTCACGCACTGGCATCGTCAAAACAGACCCTTGCGGGCGCCCGCGAAGCGTTCAGAGTGTGGCCGGACGCGCGGGGGGTGGGTGCATCGCTGCATCGAGTGGACAGCGGTCGTTTCACCCGGCAACGCTGCTTCGCGACAAGCCAGCCACCCCTTCGATGGATTCAGCGAGAAACTGGCTGCTCGGAGGCAGGATTAGACTCGGGAGGGAAAGGCTGGACAGTCAGGCGGGCAGACGTGGCCTGGGACCGCGATTCCCCGTGTCCCTTCCCACCAAGCATCACCCCAAATACATTACTGTATAGGTGTCAAGTTGCGATATAATGATAAACGACCGTGGTAGGTGTTGTGATTGACAGCACAGCTCCGGGCAGAGAATAAACAAACACACTGCTTCTCTATTGATTCGCCAACATGTGACATTTAAAACAGTAACATTTATTTCGTTTTTCTTAGAGTTACATTATAGGATCATCTCTATTTTGAATATCATATAGGCAAATATATAATGCATTAAATTGTATTTTTACACATAAATACAAAATTTGAGGTAGGGCCTCAAGATTGGTGATCTTTTAAATGAACCATGCACATTACAATATGCAAAATAACCATCGAGTATAGGTGATGAAACACTCACATTAAGATGCATGTTTATGCGTGTGTGTATCATATATATATGATTACTATGATTGTGATGAGCCGATTTGAGGCACATATCTATATCCATAGGCAGCAGTACCTCATATAGAACGCAGAGAAATATACATGGCATTACGTTAAGTAATTAGGAATTAAACCTACTCAGAGGTACTGAAGGTCCGCTTAAAGTGCCTGAAGACACCCCGTATATTACATACAAGTGACTTATATATATGGCAAAAGTACAGGTTAATTTTTATACGTTTCATCAAATACACCTTGTGTATCTGAGATTGGAACCCATCAATAAGGCCAATGGTCAACCTGATGTATTGAAAGACGACGTGTAAACAATTAAAAAATGTACTTCGGCAGTTTTGACAATCTTTCGCTCAGCCAACACGGAAACAAACTGTCTTTGGTACCCACTGCCTCAAGATGGCTTATAGAAGGACGGTAAAAGTGAGAGGGGAAAATAATATTGCAAGTAACATTAAGGTGCTCATATGACTCTCCCTATATAAAAGGCAAATATCAAGATGCAGTGGCTAGTTTAATCATAAGTAATGTTTCCACAGCAAACACTAGTGAAAATAACTATATATATATAAATGATCTTCGATGGGCTTCAAGACTACAATGGAAACTAATGAAATCACTTATATGAGGAAAAATAGTTATATCTCAAGAGAAACAAAAATGTAACAGAAACACTACCTGAGACCCTTTTAACACGAAAACACACAGACAGACAGGATTATTGACCAAAAAAAATCCCCGAAAGTCAACTACTGTAAATTTAAGACTAAACTTTTTTTTAGAAAGTTTTCTTTAGTTAATCTACGCTATGCTCACCATCTCTATATTTTCATAAGATATTTAAAGGGACGTGACATCACTAATACGCACTAATGAACACTGCTCATCTGTTAAAAGCATGAATACCTAGTGGCTACATCATAGAATGTACACTCTGGCCAATTATTGATGCCAACCTAGTACTGGCGTGGCAGAGGCTACGGGGCTTTATTTTAAACCCAACATCAGTTGAAAAAAATCAGGACAGCAAGACTGTACAATGCATAAGTTTTGCACTCATCGAGTATTGGGGTATATAAATAGAATTGTACAATTATTTTTATTTTGTTTTTTTTTTAGCTGCAGATCAAGTAAAAGATAACTAGGACTACAGAGAGGCACAAATCACAGGACATATTTTGGAGAGGAAGCGGGTGTCAGTGGGCTGGCGTGACGGAGAGCGTGATGAACTCCGGATTAGAACTGTATCACATGAGTAAGAGGAGAGGGGATGGAAGCATTAAGAAAACTAGCCAAGATAGAGGAAAAGACAAAAAAAAAGTTTCAAACATCGACAAATGGATTGACTGTATGAGGGAAGGTGGGAAATTGGAAAACAAGACAACAACGGTTTTCAGGTGTGGTTGGGTTGCGGTGGGAAGGGGCGTTCGATTGCATTATAAGAAACTTTAGCAACACGAAAATACGCTAAGCTAATATATTTACGCGGAGATATCGGTAAAACTAGAACTGAGATCCTAATTCCATGTCTTTCGGGGGCAGCTTGAGTCCAAGAGAAGAGGTCCCCAGAGGGTCTATCATATTCCTGTAGCGCTCTCCACGGTGCTGAGTTAAAAAGGGGCCCCAGTCAGGTTGAGGACTGCACACCAGCTTAAGTCTCTGAAAAAAAATACAAAACACGTATTCAGGACGGAAATGGAATATTCACGTAATGATCATTATAAGAAATGTAATTGAATATCCAATCCAATCAACGAACCTCTATAAAGCTGCCCGGGGCCAAGTGCATCTTAATCACAAACATGATAGGGATCCATATGACAGAAGAAGCCAACATTAACCATCCGAGCACCATCGACCAGGCCGGGTATTTGTAGTTTTCATACGTCATGGGTTCCCACTGATAAAAGCTGAAGCAGAGGATGAACTGGAAAAGGAAGTAAACTATTTAAACATTTTCTACATCGGCAAAACAAAACACAGGTTACTAGAGCATTTGGTACTTATCATAACACAAAGCAGCCATTCTCATTCTAATAGCTTCCTGGGAGACACCTAACTCTTCTCTCTCTCAATATCCTCCAGTCTCACAAAGAATGGGGTTTAGTCTGTTCCGCCCTGTCGCTCAAAACAACACCAATTATACTACAGAAGAAAAAGCAATAAATCGCTGTTCATAGATTTAAGAACGTTCCTTAACCTATGTACCCATAAGAGAATATGAAATGCCTATTTATGTTCCTCGAGTGGAACCAACAGCACTATTTCATGTATTCACTCATTGCCTGCTCAGTTGGCATCAATAAAGGATTTTTTTATTGAAGATAAAAGTTTAAAATTTCAGATTTCCCCAATGCTCTTAATGGCCAATGAAAGATGTTTGAGCTGTGGTTATTTATAAATACTGTACAGCAGTCACTTTTCACAGAATAAGGTCCCACAAAGGGAATTGCTATCAATAGGCCTATTTATTTTGTAATGCGCTCTACTTTATATCATGCCATGATTATTTATTTCTTCTTGATGAGGTAGATGTGGTCTCAGATTTGAATCTTGTTTGATAAAGGATGCATCTCTGACAGTGAAACACTATTCTGGCGTGTCAGAGCACAGTGTGTGCTCGAAGTTCTGAAGTACAATCTCACTTTATATTAGGTTTTTTTTGTAAACAATTCCTTTGATTGCTTTGGATATCTTGTTCTTTGATGAGACTGTACAGTGTCACATCATAAAGATCATTTCCGATTAATGGTCAGTGTAATATGTTCAAGTTCAAATGTATCGTCATTCAATCATACACTTTGTTTAGGATGAGGGGGGTCCTTCCATTGAAAAAAAAGTTATGTGATGTAAATTATATTGAGTAACAGCTGGCTGGACTACATTCCTGAATGTGCTATGATCATTGCTTTTATTATATTTTGGACACATTGGGGTTTTGCTTCAATAATTCTTGATATCGTCGAGAACCTTTTTTGATGATATTTTTACCTTAAGAATATATAAGCTCAAGTTCGCTTATCACAATGTAGCCCTAGAGCCTTTGAATTCTCGTATCTCTGTCTCTTTCTCCTCCTTTGGGACATTATTTAAAATGTACCTCATTGGTACATTTTGGATGGTGGGTTGGAGATACATCTCTACCAAAGGAGGTGTAAGGCGCTCCTTCCCTTCACCAGCCTGCAGGTCATCCTTCGAAAAGGTGTACAACCTGCTTACATCCCTCCCCCCCAAATCAGGGTCATGTGAAGCAGTAGGAGCAGGTGGTGGATGGTCGTAGGAGCAGCAAGTGTGTGTCTCAAGTCCTGGTTATGCGACCACTGACACCAGGCAAGCAATCTCTGAAGAGTATTGATAATGGCTGGGAGTCACCCATCTTGTAAAGACACTACCCAGAAGCAGGCAATGGCAAACCGCTTCTGTAGAAAAAATTGCCAAGAACAATCATGGTCATGGATAACACCATGATTGCTCATGTCATACAATATAGCGCATAACAATGATGACCTCATTAGTCAGTGGTTTAGTCAACTGTCCTAATGTTCCCTTCTTCATCTCTTTGTCAATAATTATTTGAATATATTTCTTTGTAAATGCTTAGAGACATTTATCTATGTTTGTAGCAACATACTAATGTAGATTCTTTTGATGGAAAGAAGAGCCAGATTGAGCTGACCTGGTCTAAATCTTGCATTTGCCTCTCACAGAAATTATACATCATTTTTGTAGCCACGTAATTCCCAGTGTCCTGCAGGCTCTGCTGTCATGCGTGTCCAATCAGGCAGAAAAGCTTGCAAGCAAAATTTGAACTCCAGGCAACAGAACTTGAGATCCTGGCCCCAGACTCTCTCTAATGCTTTGGACAGCTTTTGCTGCCAAGGGGGTTTCCAACTCTGTCAATGTGCTTAATGATCCTAGATATTCAGAGACATTTGAAATATATTTCAGTCAATTTAAAAATTAAAACTATTTTACTAAAATGTAAAAATTAATATATTAGAGTCATAAAACACTATAACACAGAAACAGGCCATGCCGGACCATTATCCTGCCTAGTCCCATTGATGTGCACCTGGAGCATAGCTCTCCATATCCCTCCAATCCATGGACCTATTCAAGTTTCTCTTAAATATTGAAATCGAACACATATCCATCACTTTTACTGGAAGCTCTTTCCACACTCTCACCACCCTCTGAGAGAAGAGGTTCTACCCCATGTTCCCCTTTAACATTTCACCCTTAACTCGTGGCTTGTAGTTTTTGTCTCATTCAAGCTCAGTGGAAAAATTCTGCTGGCTTTTATCCTGTCCATAACCCCTCATAATCTTGTACACCTATTAATCCGTAAATAGATTCATGTTAATTATATTAAAAGAAAAAAGTACAAACCATTTAGTTTTCAGTACCCTTAAATGAAGGTCACTTATCCCATTGAAAATAATGGGACTGAGCTGGATAAACCAACAGGGAATAAGTTGCTACAGTCCAGTGCAGTACACAGCAATGTAATTCCGGACAAGCCGACACAGAGCCAGCAGTTCCCTACAGAAACACTGACTAGTCATCAACATAATTCAGCCTAATATATCCCCATTAAAGAGAAAATGAAGCATGATGATAGAACAGCTAATGGGAATTGATTCAGAGTATATAAGATGTAAGACCCAAAGACATAGAAGAAGAATTAGGTCATTCAGCCCATCAAGTCTTCTCTGCCATTCCATCATGGCTGATTTATTATCCCTTTCAATGCCATTCTCCTACCTTCTCCCTGTAGCCTTTGACACACTTACTAATCAAGAACCTATCAACATCTGCTTAAAATGAAATACCGATTACTTGGCCTCCACAGCTATCTGTGGCAATGCATTCCACTGATTCACCACCCTCTGGCTAAAGAAATTCCTCCTCATCTCCATTCTGAAGGGAGGTCCTTCTATTTGGAGGCTGATCTAGCTTCCCCCACTATAGCAAATATCCTCTCCATATCCACCGTATCGAGATATTTGAATATTCAATAGATATCAATGAGATCCTCCCTCATTCTTCTAAACTCCAGTGAGTATAGACACAGAGCCATCACCCACTCCTCATGCATTAATCCTTTCATTCTCAGAATCATTTTCATGAATCTCCTCTGGATCTTCGCCAATGCCAGCTCATCCTTTCTTAAATATGGAGCCCAAACCTGCTGGCTATACAGGCTCAGAGGGAAGACAGTCATCTATTGGTGCTATTTGCATTCTGTTATTCCACGACTCTTAAGAATTGAACGGTAAAACTAATTTTCCCAGCATCAAACAAGTTGTCGCTAACAGCATTCACAAGCTTGAGTGGAACAGCTGACTGTGACATTGGTTCTCAAAGCTCTCCACCGTTGGGGTTTCCATCTATTATGGCAGACCCTGCTAGTAACTAGTAAGGACTAACTACTGTGATGGATGAACAAATTATTATACAACTACATGGCTAGTAGAAAGGACATCAGACGAGCATCAATCATCCTTGTGTAGTAACTAATATGTTTCAATTTATTGGAAACTGCTATAGAGCAAAGAGTTTAATGAAATATGAATTATCTCTGAATGTACTCATATGGGATAACCAAACTTACTGGACTATTTAAAGTTAAGGTACGTACTGTAAGAATTGTAGGAGTGAAGAATGCCCAGCAAATCCTCCAGAAGTAGCTAGGCTGGAATCCAATCATCATCTCAATGTCTTCACAAAATCGTTTCAATCCTATTAGCACACAAAACAGAACATTAACTGATGTCCTTTGCAGGAGGAAGGAGATGAGAATAATTTTAAACCATTACATTTCTCTATTCTTCCACTTCTCTTGATTTTTCTTGCTGGGCAGGGAACAACATTAAATTACTCAGAAAAGAACCACAACACACCTGCAGAGAAATTCCAATGTAAATACATTAACGCTGAATAGCTACGCAGACTACTTCGATTTTCACCTTCCCAATGGGATATACATCTCTGTGTAACTGCATTCACATCAGAGCTTGGTAAGGAATTTGGTTTTTGGTTGAAGACAAGCTCTGAGAAGCAGTATCAAGTTGCATGTGCTGGGGCTAACTTCAACCTGGGTAAAAACTCATAAACCTCTAAAGTTATGCCTTAACCCATAAGACACAGAAAAAAATTAGACCATACCGTCCATTGAATCTGCTCCCCATTCGATCAGAGCTGATTTATTTTTCTCTCAACTCCATTCATCTGCCTGTTACCCATGACTTTAAATGCCATTTCTAATAAAGTACTTTGCTTTAAATATACACATTGATGTGGCCTAAACAACCGTATATGACAATAAATTCCACAGATTCACCACACTCTGGCTAAAGGAATTCCTCCCCATCTCTGTTCAAAGTTCAAATTAAATATATTATTGAAGTACATGTATGTCATTATATACAACTCTGAGATTCATTATCTTGCAAGCATACTCAATAAATCCAATAACCAAAGTAGAATCTACACCAATGGGAAAGCAACCAGTTTGCAAAAGATAACAAACTGTGCAATCACAAAAAGAACGGAAAAATGAGATAACAATAATACATAAATAAATATGCAATAAATATTGGGAAAATAAGATGAAGAGTCCTTAAAATGAGTTCACAGATTGAGGAAACATTTTAGTGATGAGGCAAGTGAAGTTGAGTGAAGTTACCCCTTCTGGTTCAAGAGCCTGATGGTTGAAGGGTAAAAACTGTTCCTGAACCTGGTGGTGTGATTCCTAAGGCTCCTGCACCTTCTTCCTGATGACAGCACTGAGAAGAGAGCATGGTGGTGGGGGTCCCGGATGATGAATGCTGTTTTCCTGTGACAATGCACCATGCAGATGTGCTCAGTGGTGGGAACGTTTTTACCACTGATGAACTGGGTTGTAGCCACTACTTTTTGAAGCATTTTCCATTCAAGAGCTTTGGTGTTTCCATACCAGACTGTAATGCAGCCAGTCAATATACTCCTCACCACACATCAACTTAAGTCTGTCGACATTTTAGACATCTTTGCAAACTTCTCAGGAGGTAGAAGCACTGCCAGGCTTTCTTCATTATTATATTTACATATTGGGCCCAGCACAAGCCCTCTGAAATGATAACACTGAGCAATTTAAAGTTACTGACCCTCTCCACCTCTGATCCCCTGATGAGGACTGGCTCATGGACCTCCATTTGCCTCCTCCTCCTGAAATCTATCATTAGCTCCTTGGTTTTGCAGACATTAAGTAAGAGGTTGTTGTTGTGGCACCTCTCAGCCAGATTTTCAATCTTCCTCCTACATGCTTATATATTTTAAAGGGATGTCCTTGTATTCTGAGGTTGAGCTCTCTTGTCCTAGACTGCCCCACTATTGGAAACATTCTCTCCATGTCCATTTTATCTAAATAAAGGAATTTATTCTCTCCTAATGGTTATTGACCACAAATGTCCAATAATGTATATTTTATTTATATTAATAAAATATTTCACTGATTGTCAAACAAAGTTCTGAAGATTCCCATAGATGCTGTCTGACCTGCTAACTTCCTCCAGCATTTTGTGTGTTTTGCCCTAAATTTCTAGCAGCTGCACAATCTCTTGTGTTTTCATTCTGAAAATGCACTTTTTATCCCCCCCCCCAAGAGCAACAAAGTCCATCACTGCTCTGACAGTGTAACGTTATCAACATGTAACTTGGTACTCCCCTTCTCAGTGACTCTGTCGGCAGGTACACGCAGCACAAATGGAACATAAGCCTGCTTTGCCTTTCTGTAATCGACTGTACTTGATTCAAAACTAGGGAAAAGCGCAAAGCCCATGATGATATCTTACTAGATTTATTTCATGAATGTCGGGGAGAGGGGGAAAATGCTTATAATCTACACTCAGTGTCTGGTATCTACACTCAGTTATCTGGTACAGCGGTGGAACACAGTATGTTCTTCTGCTGCTATACACAAACAACTTCCTAGTTCGACATGTTGTAACACTTGGTTATTTGAATTTCTGCTACCTTCCTGTCAGCTTGAACCAGCCTGGCCATTCTCTTCTGAACTCCCTTCTTGTCGAGGTGTTTTTGACCTCTCCCATTAACAACAGCTGAGCCTCTTGACCATGTCCACATGCTTATAAGCATTGAGTTGCTGCTGCATGACTGGTTGATTAGGTATTTGCATGAACATGTAGGTGTACAGCTGTAGCTAATAAAGTGGCCATTAAGTAATTGTGAATTCTTTCTCAGGGGAGATAGGAACTGACCAGTGAACTAATAACAATTGATTGAACATCTTTTTAAATGTGTGAAAAGCGAGGGTCCTGTGTTTTCATGCGCCTGACTGCTGGCCAGTCAGTGCTTTGCAAATATAATTTCAGCTTCTTGATTCAAGGTTGCAAATATGATTACTTTCCATTTCATCTTTCAGAAGATTTGCCTGAAGTTAAGCCTAAAGCTGTGCAATTTTCATTGCTTTTTTTCCTCTAAATCCAATTTTTTTAATGCTCTGAGATGTAAATGCCTTGTTCCTGGGACAATTGCATTTAACAAAAATACTCCACATTGTGAGTACAGTATCCGTACATAAATTAACTTTTACCTTTACTACAGTGAAATACCAGTAACTGGCTCACTAAATATAAATCATATGCACGTAATATGGATGAGGTTATCGCAGATTGTAAATGCCTACTTAAATATCCAAGGTGTGCTTGTAAAAGTCAGCTCATTACAGTTCCACTGTATTAGCTCATTTCTGCACGTTTTCTTTCCAGTGTATGGATATTTGCAGAAAGATCGCCACCATGTGGTAGGCAGTGGAATGACCTGCTGATTTAAAATTTTGAACAGCTCAATTCTGCAAACCCACGATAGGTGAGAGTGGTGCCGACTGTTGCTGGGAGACGGTGCCGGTATCCAGGTGGCAGAAAGAACTAGGCTAGGCTCCCGATACCACCATTTTAATTAGCCCTGGAGGGGTTGGGTCTAATTTAAATGTCAAAGTAAACGGCCTGATAATGTCATGAAGATGTGCTTACCACTTTGACAAACACCAATTAATAGCTGCATAGTCAGAAAAAGCACAGATGCTTACCACAAGAATTAACATTCAGGACAGTAGCCTTTCATCATTTTTATCAATGACCTGACATTTTAATTCTGTTGTGACTG
Organism: Hypanus sabinus; assembly: GCF_030144855.1. Taxonomy (NCBI): domain Eukaryota; kingdom Metazoa; phylum Chordata; class Chondrichthyes; order Myliobatiformes; family Dasyatidae; genus Hypanus; species Hypanus sabinus. Next base: position 163,158,695 of record NC_082712.1, read on the forward strand.
CTTGACCTGCTGAGTATTTACAGAGTTTTGTTTATATTTCAGATTCTCAGCTTCAGCAGTTTTGCATTACAGACGTCAGAATATTTTTACTATTTTGATGTGCTCTGTAAAGCAGCAGGATTGGGATGTTCTTTCTAACTTGCACAGAATTCCTTGGAGTTTATCTGACTTGTCTATGACAGGTCTTCAAACTGAAACATTATCTGTTTCTCTTTCCTCAGATGCTGCCTGGCCAACTCAGTGTTACCAATATTTTCTGTTTTTTACTTTTAAGAACAGAAAAAAATTGAACAGTAAAGCACACAACGTTGTGCCGACCTTGTAACTTATTCCAAGATCAATCTAACTCTTCTCTCCTACATTGCCCTCCATATTTTCTATTATCCAAGTGCCCACCCAAGACTTTATTAAATGTCCCTAATGTATCTGCCTCTACCACCACTCTGGGCAGCAGGTTCCATGCACCTACCACTCTGTGTAAAAAAAAGTTACTTCTGACATCCCCCCCCCCCCACCTATACTTTCCACCAATCACCTGAAGATTATCCCTCCTTATATTAAGCATTTCCACTTTGGGAAAAGGTCATTGCTGACAACTCAATCTGTGCCTCTTATCATACTGTACCCCTCTATCTCATTCTCCTTCACTCCAAAAAGAAAAGCCCTACCTCATTCAGCCTATCAGTTCTGGTCCCCTAATCTGAGGAAAGACATTCTTGCCATAGAGGGAGTACAGAGAAGGTTCACCAGATTGATTCCTGGGATGGCAGGACTTTCATATGAAGAAAGTCTGGATCGACTAGGCTTATCCTTACTGGAATTTAGAAGATTGAGGGGGGATCTTATTGAAACGTATAAAATTATAAAGGGATTGGACAGACTAGATGCAGGAAGATTGTTTCCGATGTTGGGGGAGTCCAGAATGAGGGGTCACAGTTTAAGGATAAAGGGGAAGCCTTTTAGGACCAAGATGAGGAAAAACTTCTTCACACAGAGAGTGGTGAATCTGTGGAATTCTCTGCCACAGGAAACAGTTGAGGGTGGTTCATTGGCTATATATAAGAGGAAGTTAGATATGGCCCTTGTGGCTAAAGGGATCGGGGGTATGGAGAGAAAGCAGGTACAGGGTTCAGCCGTGATCATACTGAATGGCGGTGCAGGCTCGAAAGGCCGAATGGCCTACTCCTGCACCTATTTTCTATGTTTCTATGTTTCTATCCTCATAAGACATGCTCTCTAATCCAAGAAGCATCCCGATAAATCTCCTCTCTTCTCTCATTTTGAAAGAGGATTTTTCTGTCCCTAAACATCATTCCTTTTGCTTAGCAACATTGCCAGAGATCATTTCGGTGGGCCAGGATTATTATTTCCTTGCTAAATTTAACCTCTCTGCTAGCGAGCTCCGGCTCCTACTGTGACTGCATAATCATTCTGGACAGCTCTGGGAAGAGTACAGCTTCATATATACCAGTAAGGGGCCTCATAAGCAAATGGGATGATGCCAATTCTGTACTAAGGTGAAAATATGTGAGATACTGAATAACATTGTAAAAGAGGAAGTGTTAAGTGATTGGCATCTTTGAAAATGGATAAATTGGCAGGCCACATCATGAAAATGTCATTAGACATTAAAAGAAACAAGGAATAAAACGGCAGAGGATCCAATTGCAATTTTTCTGTCTCCGTTTGTAACAGAAGTGATGGCAGAGGATGGGAGGACAGCCCATGATGTACCCTTGTATAAAATAGGAGGAAAGGATAAATCAAGAAGCTACAAGATAGATAGTGTGGACAGAAAGGATTTGTTCCCCAGGATTGAAATGCCTGATTCTAGAGAGCATGCATTGAAGGTGAGAGAGGGTAGATTCAAGGGGGACGTGAGGGTAAGTTTTTTTACTCATGGATGTCTGAGATATGCTACCAGAGGTAAATGCATTAGAGGCTTTTAAGAGATGTTTGAATAGACACATTGATGTAACGAAGATGGAGGGATGTAGACATGGTGTAGGTCGGAGGGATCAATGTTTGGGTGTTTTGATTTGCTTTTTAGCTGGTACAGCACAACATTGTGGGCTGAATGGCCTGTTCCTGTGCTGTGCTGTACTCTTCTATGTTCTAAGTTCGAGATGGGAAAATTATTAGAATCCACTCTGAAGGAGGGCAGAAGTTTTCTGTCTGACTGCCGTTGTTTAGTCAGGGGCAGATAAGTGCAAGTTGAGCCTCCCCAGCTTGTCTGAATGGGTGGCACAGTAGAGTATTTCAGATAGCCATGACTGACTTATGATCATTCCCAACACCATTCTCCTGCCTCCTGTACCCTTTTACACCCTTCCTAATCAAGAACCTATCAGCCTCCATTTTAAATACACCCAATGACCTGGCCTCCATAGCCATCAAATTCCACAGATTCGCCACACACTAACCAAAGAATCTTCTCCCCATCTCCATTCTGAAGCTGTCCCCTCTGGTCCTAAACTCCCCCACAATTGGAAGCATCCTCCCCATGTTCATTCTGTAATATAAGAAGCAAGGTTGTGGGTGATACGAAGTTCGACGCTGTGGCTGACAGTGAGGATGGAAGAGTGAGATATAGGTGGTCTCATCATTTGGGATGAGAGTGGTGAATGGAACTTAATCCAGGGACGCGTGTGCAAACACAATCGAGAAGGTGCTACTGTGCAACTGAACGCACAGAAAATGGAAGGACATTGAGGAGTACTGAGGGATAATTCTGTATCTCCTTATAGAGAGCAGATCAGGCAGTTAAGTTGGTTAAAAAAGCAAATGGGATGATTTTCTTGACTGACAGAAGCTTACCATGCAAGAACAAAGAGGTAATGCTAGAACTCTCAAAACCCTTGCAAACTACATACAGTTCTGCACACAGCTTTACAGAAAGGAAGTAACTTCCCTGGTGAAGTTACAGAAGAGATTTAAAAGGATGCCCCCAGGACTGGAAAATTGTAGCCATGAGAAAAGACTGAATAGACTGCAGTCTCTTCCCTTGCAACAGAGGAATCAAAGAGGACACACAAATAAGGTGTATAAAATTGTGTGCCGGCTATTGTTCAAGTGACAATCTCACAAATTAATTTCACCATTCTTCACTTACCGTCTCACAACAGGAATTGAAGGATGAGGAAATCTATTTTGCTGATGTTTTAATGGTTGAGTTCATTCTGCCATTAGATCTTTTGCATGCACCTTTCATCTTAAATTTTAATGCTTCGTAATACAGTGAGGCTTCAATGCTGCATTCAAGTATCAGTCTAGACTAAAAGTTAAATTAAGATGTGTGTCCATGAGTTTCTAATTCAGGATGTGGCAGTCAATTCCAGCCAACGTTCACAAAATCATTTCAACTACCGGCAGAGGATAAAGAAAGCAGTGCGATAATTCTCCACAAATGTTACATTATGCACATCATGATTCCTGCAATCAGCTGTCAAATGTCAAAACTGTTTTGTCTAAGTCAGAGGATTATGTGGAAGTGTGTGGGCTCATTTATTATAATCATTATGTTAAACAGAAAGTCAGATATTATCTGGGGCAATGTGTGGTTACCTGGTTTTTTAACATAGATTTTCTCCCCACAATATGATCAAGAGTTATCAGAGTAACTAATTACCGAGCGAGGGGAATGACACTCATGCCGGGAAAAGGAAAGACTCAGCAAACTGCTGCGCTGACTCACATTGCATTACGTTATAGTATTGTGCTCGTTAGCTCAGTTATCCTTGCCTCAACAGATCTATACAAACACTGATACGGATAGCACTAAATATTGATCCCAAATTATTAATAGCTTTTCAGGGACATTAGTAACTGCAGAGAGCAATTGATTAAACAGAGTGGTCTTACCATATATGTATGAAACTCCAACTAGTTCAAATATTGCAATGATGACGAGGGAGTAGGAAGCTGCATAGGTGTCCACCAGCTGCAACATGTAGATTCCACTCTAATAACACAAAACCAAACAGAATCATGAGTACTCCCATAGAAAGATCTAGCACTCGAATAATCTGAGGAAAATTGGTACTTATTTAGAGATACGGCACGGTAACAGGCCATTCTGCCCAGTGACTCCCCCATGACCAATTAACCTACTAACCCGTATGTCTTTGGGATGTGAGGGAAACCGGAGTACCCAGAGGATACCAATGGAATCACGGGGAGAATGTACAACCTCCTCGTAAACAATGGCGGAATTGAACCCAGGTTGTTGGTGCTATAATATCATTGGGCTAACCACTATGCTACATGGCGGTCCCCCATACATGGCAAATCTGTAAACCAATTCTTTTTCTGTGTGTAAGTGTGACACAAAAGACTGCAGATCCTGGAACCTAGAGCACTACACAAAGTGCTGGAGGATCTTAAGGGGTCAAGCAGCATCTATGGAGGGCAATGGACAGTCAACGTTTCAGCTCGAGATCCTTCTTCCAGACTGAAAGACAGTGGGGAGACAGCCAGTATAAGAAGTTGGAGGAAGGGGTAGAACAAGAGCTGGAAAGTCAGGGATGAGGGATGAGGAGATGAAGATATTTAGACTTCTACCCTCGCGTGATAAAACACCGGCATTTGTGGGGTGGACAGGAGAGCAATATGAAACCAATCCATTCTGTTCGTACTCAATCTTCTTCACAGACCAATAATTCCACTGACACTGACAATTTGTTGTTAGTCCACTAAAGAAAATCTTGTCTATAAATTGGATTTTACTCACTTCTGATGCTCTAAGCATGAGCTGATTATAGTGTTAATGCCCATGCACAAAAGGTGTGATGAAATTTGGCAAAATAAAAACCCTTTAAAAGCACCACAGTGGCATTTTTCACAAAGAATTGTGTGCCAAGTGGGACTGTTCAATCAGGAATTGCATACACAGTACTCTACAAAAGTTTTAGGCAAATATATATAGCTAAGACTTTTGGACAATACTGTAGTAATTTTCTATATTGCACTGTACTCGTGGCGCACACAAAAAAAAAATAAATTTCATGACATATCAAACCTGATGCTAAATCTGATTCCGATATGGGTCTCTATTGGGGGCTGAGAGTGGGAAGGGGGCAGGGAGAGGGGAATCACAGTTGGGAAAAATAGAAGGGAGAGGGAAGGGAGCAGAAAGCACCAGAGAGACATTCTGTAATGATCAATAAACCATTTGTTTAGAATCAAATGACCTTGCCTGGTGTCTCAGAGCAGGGTGTGCCTGCACCTGCACTACCACCAGCCTCTGGCACTCCTTCTCTGCCACCCTTCCCATGATGCTCCACCCTCACCACTCCCAACATCCTTTGCTCCTGCTAGATTTACAAACTCACTCTGTGCTCCACGTTAACAAACACAGTACTATGCAAACACGAGGAGATCTGCAGATGCTGGAAATTCAAGCAACACACACAAAATGCTGGTGGAGCGCAGCAGACCAAGCAGCATCCATAGGGAGAAGCACTGTTGACATTTTGGGCCGAGATGTCAACAGTGCTTCTCCCTGTAGATGCTACCTGGTCTGCTGCATTCCACCAGCATTTTGTGTGTGTTACAGTACTATGCAAAAGACTTTGGCACCCTAGCTATACACATGTGCCTAAGACTTTAGCACAGCGCTGTAGATCGTAGACTCTTGAACTGAGTGCTGAAGAGATTTGAAGAGCTCTGTCTGTGGCAGCTATGACAGCACAGTGGCAGAAAGGAGTGCCAAGGAAGGAGGAGAAAACATGGGTGAAAGGGTTATGGTGCTCTCTTGGGTGCCTGCATCCCAAGAGAGTCTGGTCCACTTTACTCACATGCTATGGATGGCCCTAAGTCACTGTGTGGGCATTGACAAAGGTGCGGAGGAGGTTTACAAGGATGATTCCGGGAATAAAAGGGTTAACATATGAGGAGCAATTGGTGGCTGTGGACCTGTACTCGCTGGAATTCAGGAGAATGAGGGGCGTTACACTGAGTGAATGTGGGAGGATGTTTCTAATGGAGAGTCTAGAAATAGTAAGCACAGATTCAGAATAGAAAGACGTCCTTCTCGAAAAGAGCTGAAGAGGAATTTCTTTAGCCAGAGGGTGTTGAAGCCGTGGAATTCATTGCCACAGATGGCTGCGGAGGCCAGTCTTGGGGTATATTTAAAGCAGAGGTTCACAGGTTCTTGATTAGTAAGGACAAGAAAGGTTACAGGGAGAAGACAGAAAAATGGGGTTGAGAGGGAAAATAAATCATCCGTGATGGAATGGTAGAGCAGACGCAATGGACTGAATAGTCTGATTGTGCTCCAGTGACTTGTGGTTTTATGGTACAGATTGAACAAGGGGTAACAAGCTTTGATTGCATCTCACAACTGAATTGAACAATAAAGTTTGCGATCAATGAAGATGCCAGTGTTGATTTGTTTTGCACGGTGCTGACCATCAGAAAATGAGGATGGAAGATAGTGCAAAACATCAACATGATAGCGAAGATTGTTTAGTACTTCATTGAAGATCCCTGATAAATGCACTCTTAGTTTCTCTGTGAGTGAACAGTGAAAATTGCAGCCCAACCCAAAAGGGATTATTTTAATTTGGCACAAGAGGTTCTGCAAATCCCAGGTAACACACACAAACACTGAAGGAACTCAGCAGGTCAGGCAGCGTTCACGGAGAAGAATAAAGAGTCCATGTTTCAGTCCAAGATCCTTCAGCAGAGTGTCTCGGCCCAGAACATTGACTCTTTATTCCTCTCCACAGATGCTGCCTAGCCTGCTGAGTTCCTCCAGCATGCGTGTGTGTTACTTTAGTTTAATTTGGCATCATGCTTGGCACAGACAATGTGGGTCACAGCCTGTCAACTGTGCCGTACAGCTCCATGTCCTTCTGACAATGGAGCAAACACTTGCTCGGTAATCTTTGACATCGTTCGGTTCATAAGGATGCCAGGCAAACATCAACTCTTCCGAGGTGATTTGCATATATAAAAAGAATTCAATTAAACAGTAAAAAAATGTGAATTGAATAAATCTATTTCAAAGTGTTTCTGATGTTGCCTGTTTTTAGTATCATTGCTCACATGGAATAGTGCTGTGAAACGTGTTGAAGAAAATACATGTTTTACTCTGTATTAAAATTACTTAATATCAAGAAGCAAAACATCAAAAAAATAACGCTAAATGCAAAGACAGTGCTGAACCAGAATTACGTTTAAAGCCTGATGTAGATTGGGGGACCACTTCGTCAAGTCCCTTTGCTCCACCTGTCACAACAGGCAGGATTTCCCAATGACCACCTACTTAAATTCGACTTCCTATTCCAACATGTCGGTCCATGGCCTCTCTCAGATTGGAGGAGCAACACCTCATATTCAGTCCCAGTAACCTCCGACCTGACAGCATGAGCATTGGTTTCTCTAACATCCAGTTACGTCCCCCACCCCTCCCGTTGCTCTCTTTTCTATTCCCTATTCTGGCTCCCTTCTTACCCCTTCCTTTCTCCTCGTCTGCCCATCATCTCGCTCTGGTGCCCCTCCACCTTCACTTTCTCCCACGGCCCACTATCCTCTCCTATCAGATTCATTCGTCTCCATCCTTGTACCTTTTCCACCTATCACTTTCCAGCTTCTTACTTCATCCCTCCCCTCCTCCACCCGCCTGGCTTCAACTATCACCTTCGAGCTTGTCCTCCTTCCCCAAACCCACCCCACCTTCTTATTCTGGCTTCTTCCCACTTCCTTTGCAGTCCCAGTGAAGGCTCTTGGCCCCTAATGTCAACCGTTTATTCATTTCCATAGATGCTGCCCGGCTGGGTGTGGGTGTTGGTGTTGGTGTTGGTCTGGATTTCCAGCAACTGCAGACTCTCTTGTTTTTATAATTGAACAGAAAATGTTTGTTCTTTATCTTGGTGCCAAAGCAAGGGCATGCCAAAACATGTTTTGGGTACCATGGTAGAGTAGCAGTTAGCGCTGAGCTTTTACAGCTCAGGGTGTCGGACTTCAATTCTGACGTCATCTGTAAGGAGTCTGTTCGTCCTCCGTATGGAAAGCATGGGCTTTCTCCGGCTGCTCTGGTTTTTCCCCCACAGTCCAAAGACATCTGGTTAGTAGGTTAATTGGTCATTGTAAATTGTCCTGTGATTAAGCTGGGCTGCTGGGCAGTGTGGCTTGTCGGGCCAAACTGTTTCTCCAAATACATAAATACTTCCACAAGTAAGATACTGCTCTGTGTAACCATGCCAACCATTGGCTGTCCTAGCTCAGTTCTGTTCCTGCAGGCCAAAGGTTATGGTGTATAGGACTCTAATGTGATTGGTTAAGAGCAATGGACCAATTGCACTGAAGTTTAGTGGGCTGAACTGTCAGGCGAATTGGTCAAAAATAGTTCTCAGTGTACCTGTTGAAATGAAACAGAGTAGCTGAAGCCAGCACCAAGGGTCAAATCGACACTCAAAGTGCTAGAGCAACTCAAGAGGGTCAGGCAAAATCTATGAGAGAAATGGACAGCCAATGTTTCTCTCACAGTTGCCTCCTGACCTGCTGGACTCCTTCAGCACCTGATGTTTCACTCCAGATTCCAGCATCTGCAGTCACTTGTCACTCATCTAGATTCTCCTTAATGGGCTCAGTCATGGAACGCATCTCTAAACTGTAAAACAATAAGAGAGGACATGCACATTGTAATGATGGATCATTGTTACTGTGGTGACACCACAGAACAGATGTGTTTCATGCTCCTGCAACAACTGCTATCTTCCTTTAATACCAGCTTCACATATACAGCTGCGGGAGATGCTTGACTTTACTTCATCACCCTTACCTCCCCTCATCTTACTAAGTAGTTTTACTTCTGTACTCAATAGCAACTGATGAAGGAATTGCTAGCTGCCAGGCATTAGTGTAAATGTTATTTGTTTAAACTGGGAATCATATCTTACCTGAGTTACCATAGGGATGCCCATAAAGAAGAAAATCACACAACAGACTAAAGTAAACAACGGTTTCTTGGGCCGGAGATATCCAGGGAATTCATCCACAACCGAAGTCACAATGGTCTCAATTGTTGCAAACTTAGATTTAATCAGAAAACACATGTAAATTATACACATGAAGAAATACTGGCAACAGAGGTCATCACTTTACAACAATGACCTTTTCTGATATTCAGTCTTGGAATTATTTAAATATGTCAGTACTACTTCTACTGACTACATATTTTAAACAACGCTCATTAAAACCATTACATGGTAAGTTAAGTCCTTAGAGGTGATCGATTCATCATTAGCACAATATGATAGTGTCAATATCATTGTTTCTCCATCTCCAAATTTCAGCTGCATTGATTTCAATTGAAATAAATTTCAAAGGCAGAATGCAACATTGGCACCACTACTTAACAGGGCATGTTTATTGTTTGAAGTAGAAGTGGATAATAATGTGAAGCAGCCAATTTGCATTCATATTTATGTCACAATGAAAATTTATTCTTGGCTTTTTGTCATCCAAATTCCTACAGAGCTACTTTGCCTACACTTCTGAACTAATTCAATGGCCACAAAATGGCTTGGGTCATGTTCTAGAAACCCATAACTTCTCTCTCCTCTTGTCCTTAACATATGCTGTTCAAAGCCTACTTTTGTGGAAAGGATAAGGCAGAGAAATAGAAGATGAAAGTTCAGAAAGGAAGCACTTGAACAGATCAGGCGGCCAGATCAGACAGATCCTCAAAAGGAAACTCCTCCTGCATTGAAATTTATCCTTGGTTTGGAAAATAAAAGCAACCAAATGTTGGATTTTTTTTTTTCTGATGATATCAAATTTAGAACAGCAGCTTGGTATTTTGTCTCTTGTGCTCTAAAACAAGAGTTGTCTCCTTTTGTGCCTAGTACCCAAACAAAGAGACTTTACTGATTAATGGCAGCATACTGACAAACAAGCTGCTGAATATTTCTGGGGTAATAACATTCAAGTTGCTTTTAGAGAGGTACCTGATTATGCGGGGAATAGAGAGATACGAGTCATATGCAGGTAGAATGGATTAATTTAATTTGGCATTATGTTTAGCAAAGATGTTGTGGGCCATATAGTCTGCTCCAGTGTTCTACTGTCTTATGTTCTATGAATTGTAGATCATGGATCAATTGTTGTTATTGTTTGATTCTTCTTTCCAAAGCCTTTACATGACCATAAAAGTTATCGGGGTGGGGGAATGTGGACAATTTTAACCAAACACAGCAGTCTAACTGGCTTTGGGTTGGAAACACATTTTACATCCTGTTCGGTTAATCACATCATTGACTTTAGTAAGAATTTAAAATTGGATTATCAGCTTGAAATTGCTTCAACTTCTGTTGGCTGTGGGTGTGGGAAGGGCATCAAATTTTCCCTTTCTGTCTCCTACAAAATTTTGCCTCTGGCCTTGCAACAACCCATTGGTCACAGTATTCCTGTGGAACATCATTTCTTTTGATTGGCTGTCAACTCATGTCTGATTATACTTCAAAGAGGTGCCATGAGGTCATATGCATCATTAAATATATTAGCCAAACACGAGTTATGGAACCAAAAGTTTCATTTTGTTGACATTTATAAAATAATTAGCCCTTTCCTCTAGCAATTAACAGAACATTGATTTCTCCAACTTTTGGTTATTTCTAGCCCCTCCCCTTACTCTCCTTTTCCATTCCCTATTCTGGAGCCTTCTTCCCTTTTTCTTCATCTCAGCTGCCGTTGGTGCCCCTCCTTCCCTTTCTCCTCTCTCCTCGCGTCAGCTTCCTTCTTCTTCAGCCTCTTATCTTTTCTACCCACTACCTCCCACTACCCACTTCATTCCCTCCCCCACCCACCTACTTACCCACACACCTTTACTTTATTGTTACCAAACAATTAATACTAGAGCGTACAATCATCACAGTGATATTTGATTCTGCGCTTCGCGCTCCCTGAAGTACAAATCGAAGTAAATTTAATAAAAATTTAAATTATAAATCATAATTAGAAAATAGAAAAGGGAAAGTAAGGTAGTGCAAGTCAGGTCCGGATATTTGGAAGGTACGGCCCAGATCCGGGTCAGGATCTGTTCAGCAGTCTTATCACAGTTGGAAAGAAGCTGTTCCCAAATCTGGCCGTACGAATCTTCAAGCTCCTGAACCTTCTCCCGGAGGGAAGAGGGACAAAAAGTGTGTTGGCTGGGTGGGTCGTGTCCTTGATTATCCTGGCAACACTGCTCTGTAAAGTGAGTCCAAGGATGGAAGATTGGTTTGTATGATGTGCTGGGCTGTGTTCACGATCTTCTGCAGTTTCTTCCAGTTTTGGACAGGACAACTTCTACACCAGGTTGTGATGCACCCTAGAAGAATGCTTTCTACGGTGCATCTATAAAAATTAGTGAGGGTTTTAGGGGACAGGCCAAATTTCTTCAGCTTTCTCAGGAAGTAAAGGCGCTGGTGGGCCTTCTTGGCAGTGGACTCTACTTGGTTAGACCAAGTCAGGTCATTTGTGATATTCACCCCGAGGAAATTACAGCCTTTGTCCTGTTCCACCTGCGCACCACCGACGTAGATGGGGTTGTGCAGTCCACTACTCCTTCTGAAGTCAACAACCAATTCCTTCGTCTTGCTGACGTTGAGGTATAGGTTATTGTCTTCGCACCACGCCACCAGGTTCTTAATTTCCTCTCTGTACTCAGACTCATCATACCTGTACCTGCCTTCACCTATCACCTTCCAGCTTGTATCCCTTCCCCTCCTCCCCCCCCCCCCACCTTTTTATTCCCACCTTTCTTCCCACTTCCTTTCCAGTTCTGATGAACGGTTTCGGATCTTTGTTCCTCTCCTGACCTGCTTGGTTCCTCCAGCATTTTGGGTGTGTTGCTCTGGATTTCCAGCAGCTGCAGACTCTCTTACGTGAGTGTAATCTCTTCTCACTGCATTATATATAATTTCTGTGCTGTGTTAATTACCCACACTGATTACATTATGCTATTTGTTTCAGCTCCACATCATCACAACCTGCAAAGCAGTAGATCAGAAGAGTGGACCTTCATCTCTGTGAATGTACTTAGACACAGCTCTGAAAACTGATTTTAAATTGGTAAATTTACTGTTCCTGCACTTGCAGCAGGGTGCTATGTTTGAAAGGAGTTTAGGTCAGAGAATCTCCATTTCATATTCCCTTCAAGCAAGACTCCTAGCTGAGACTGTGGCACAGGTGAATTTATATTAAAGTATATTATGTGCAAACAACCTCAAATCAAAATAGCTTGAGCAATCATAGTGACAATGTGCCGAGAACTTGGTGTTCATTGGAAATTTCATTAAAAAGCCTACAAAATTATTGTGACCAAAATAGAAACACAACACGAATGTGCTACAGGGTTAACGTGCCCCTCATTGTGATTCATGAAAGCATATAAAATAGGAATCACTTCAAAACTTGGAAATTAATCATGAAAGTAGAATAATTATGATAATAACCTGTCTAAGTGGTGCTTAGAGAGGAGGGTGGTGGTGAAATTCATATGTCTTATGTTTCCACCGAATGTCAGACCCTAATCAGAGAAAGCATAAAGCAACAATTCATGCAGTAACTAAGTAAATGGAATTACTGTAAGTGTTTCATCATTTACCATTGTGTCCAGTCCAAGCGTTAGGAGCATGAGAAAGAAAATTATAGCCCAGAATGGAGATAAAGGAAGCCTCGTTAAAGCCTCTGGATACACCACAAATGCAATACCTGGACCTGCAAAGCACAAAGAATTGCATGTATAAAACAAGTGTTTAACTACAGTTTCACCATCTTGCACTGATGGCTGCACCCCCACTTTCTATTGTGATGCCCCTCTGGGCTTTGTTACATTTCTGTTCTTGAGTCCTTAGATCGTGGAAAGAAGATCTTAAGTTTCCAACCAGTCCACAATTAAAAGAGCTGATTTATTCAACAAAAGCCATGATCTGATCCAGCAAATTAGAATTGAAAGAAGAAGAGTGAATTCTGTTTAAATATTTTCCGAGCAGTCAGTGGGAGCACAAGCTGCTGCAGGCTGCCCCCTTGTGGCATCTTGTAGACAGTGCCAAATCTGACCCAAATGCTAAACTCTCAAAGATGGCAAATGCTTTCATGGTAGAATCTTTCTGTGGCTGTTCCACGCACTTGCACACACACCCACCCACACACAATTTTTGTGTGACAATTGTTGCTGGTGCATTTCCACTATCTATTCAACCCACTGTTTCGAAGTATACCTCTCCCCTCCCTGTACAGACCATAAATTTGGCTTGAGATTCCCAACAGTGATATTTGAGCACTGTCTTCAATGTTTTGACTGTGATTTGTGTAGATTATAGTGTATAGAGATGAAATAACAAACTGTGTTAGCCACAGTATATGTGAAAAGATGTGAATTGTGTGTGAGAGAGCTGGTGGTCTTTCTGGATAAGATGGGCTTGGGCCTTTGTTTAGGTGCCTTGCATTGAGTTAGGTACTTTAACTTGATGTTATTTTTGGATGTATGTGTATGTGTGTGTGTACTGTTTGTGTGCATGTCTGTGTCCAGAGTGGATATTGTGTAAGTTGAGATTAGATTCAACTACAATGTCCGTATGTTGCCATAATCATAGGCAAGAACCTCAGATCAATGATGTCATCGGTCTGGAGTTTGTCTCATTTCTGTCGGACTTTTACGTCACCAGTCAAATGAATATTTTGGGGAAATAGCAGATACTAATGCGCTAAAATATATGGAGCTAAGCAAGTAATCGCAGAGTTTCTGTTTAACATTACCTTCATCTGCAACTTCAGTGATGGGTACTTTAAGTTCTTTTGCCATGAATCCAATGACGGAGAAGATAACGAAGCCCGCAAAGACGCTTGTGGCACTGTTGGCGCACGTCACCAGCAGAGTGTCCCTGGGGGGCGGGGTGCAGAGGCAGGCAGTGTAAAAGGAAAGGCATCAGTCACAGGCAGAATCACAATCCACACCACCCATACCCCCAGCCCTAAAGCAAGTGCAGATGACAAAGGTCCTCTCGCATACCTGTATATGTTGTTATGGAATTTATTGTAAGAAGAGAGCGTTATCAATCCTCCCCATGCAGCAGAGAGTGAGAAGAAAATCTGAGTAGCAGCATCCTTCCACACCTTTTCAGCAGAATGAGAAGAAATATGATTTTAAAAAGGAGGGCAACTTTCATTTAACAACAACCAGCCGCATTCAGATAACCTCCTTCAATTGTCAAAAGCTCCCAGTAGACTGAGTACTACAGGAGACAACCAGCTCCATTGGCAGGTTTTAGGTTATATTTTAATAAGCTTATAGTCTGAACATCAGTCCAATATGGTGAATTCAACATCAAATCAATCACAGAAAGCAAAACAAATATAGGAAATCGAGAGGAATAAATAACAAAATAAAAAACTATTTTCCTTAAGAACTTCAATAGGAAACACTAAGGTCTGGTGCCGGAAGAGGTTGCTTGGCAACAACAAAGAAACTGGAATATCTATAAAGGCTGCTATAGAATAGACAAGCACAACTTTCTTCTGGCAAGTTCATAAAAATCAGTCAGTACAAGGGTAACAAACACAAAATGCCGGAGGAACTCAGAAGGTCAGGCAGCAACTATGGAGGGGAACAAATAGTCGACTTATATAAAATTTAATTAGAGTTGCTTGTTGTGGAATGAGTGACATGATTACTTCTGTCTACCATGCACACGCTCACAGAAGGTCTGCTTATCACCTGAGGGCAGCGTTAAGACACAAGATGCTCTCAAAGTAATCACCCTGGACAGCAAAGGATCATCACTCAGACAATGGAAAGGAAGACTTCTGGGTGGTGAATCTGTGGAATTCGTTGTCTTAGATGGCTGTGAAGGCCAAGTCAGTGGGTATATTTACAGTGGAGTTTGATGGACTATTGATTAGTAAGGTTATAGGGAGAAGGCAGGAGAATAGGATTGAGAAGGGAAATAAATCAGCCATGATCGAATGGCAGAGTGGTCTCAATTCTGCTTCTAGGCCGTATGTTTTTAATGGACGTTTCAGACTGAGACGCTTCATCAGCTATATTCCGCTTCACAAATGCTGCTGAGTTCCTTCAGTTTTTTGCGTGTGTGTTGCCCAAGATGTTCAGCATCTGCAGTATCTCTTGAGGGTCTGTACAGGAATGTTACACTGTTAGATATACTTTACTGGTGAAGCATTCAATATCTTGTAGTTTTCAGAGTGAGAAGCACCTTGGACAACAACTTCCTGATGTCCACATTTTATTACACGTGTGGTTGGTGTACACTCTCAGTACTGTTGACATCATTGTTATTTTCACCACATAATCTGTCCCAATTGGACAGGTTGGAGAGTTTAAAACAGCATCTAGTTAGCCAAGAGATGGAGAGATGGATAAATTTATGTCATGATTTTGAAACTGAGGAGCTTGGCTATTAAATGAACAGTAGGATGAACAAAATTAAGAAAATAAATTATTCTCCACACAGTAGTGCATTTGGATATGAGTTATTAATAAGCATTTTATTACAGCATTTACATTCACTGGCCAGTTTATTAGATACACCTGTACACCTTCTCATTAATGCAAATATCTAATTAGCCAATTATGTTGCAGCAACTCAGTGCATAAAAACATGCAGATATGGTCAAGAGGTTCAGTTGTTGTTCAGACCAAACATCAGGATGGGGGAAGAAATGTGATCTAAGTGACATTGGCTGTGTTATAATTGTTGGTGCCAGATGAGGTAGTTTGAGTATCTTAGAATCTGCTGATCGGCTAGGACTTTTGCACACAACAGGCTCTAGAGTTTACAAAGGATGACAAAAAAAAAGAAATAAAAATCTAGTAAGTGCAGCTCTGTGCATGAAAACACCTAGTTAATGAGAGAGATCAAAAGAAAATGATTAGACTGGTAGCTAACAGGAAGGCAAGAGCAACTCCAATAACCACACACTACAACAGTGGTGTGTAGAAGAGCATTTCTGAATGCACAACATGTCAAACCTTGAAGTGGATGGACCACAGGAGCAAAAGACCACAAACGTACACTCAGTGGCCACTTCATTAGATACAATAGAATAGCCACTGAATGTATTTCACCATCGGAAGCAGGATTTGCAGTGTATGAAAGAAATCTTTCGGAAATATATACATCATTGTTCCTTTAACCAATGAAATGAAAATCAAAACATATCTTAAAATACTAGCTAGTCTGTGGCTATCAACAAATTTACCGAGCAGTGGATCAGGTTGACACTGTGACAATATGTGGAACGTCAGGAGGAGGACGCATTGTCCCTGCTGTCCCTAACCAATAGTAAAAGGTTGCTTAGCTGTAATTGAGAGCAATCAATTAACATTTTAGGCTGCTTTACAGGAAGAATAGTTGGCTAACTCTTTGAATCGATCAGTAATTTCCAAAGTGGGAAAGGGTGCTTCGCTGTGGGAATATGGAACCATTGACATCTTCTTCAGAATTTCAGTTGTTAAGAGTGTTCTTCATTAATCCGGATATTCCTGCCTATTCCATTGAGCTATGATGACAAACGCCACCATTTCCAGCCCAATAACAACCATAATATTCAGCCTTCTAAGTTTCATGTACAAACACAACCTGATTCGTTTAAGTAATAAACACAAGGAATTCTGCAGATGCTAGAAATAGACAATAGATGCAGGAGTAGACCATTTGGACCTTCGAGCCAGCACCACCATTCAATGTGATCATAGCTGATCATCCACAATCAGTACCCCGTTCCTGCCCTCTCCCCATATCCCCTGACTCCGCTATCTTTAAGAGCTCTATCTAACTTTTTCTTGAAAGCATCCAGAGAATTGGCCTCCACTGCCTTGAGGCAGAGCATTCCATAGATCCACAACTCTCTGGGTGAAAAAGTTTTTCCGGAACTCCATTCTAAATGGCCTACCCCTTATTCTTAAACTGTGGCCTTTGGTTCTGGACTCCCCCAACATCGGGAACATGTTTCCTGCCTCTAGCGTGTCCAATCCCTTAATAATCTTGTATGTTTCAATCAGATCCCCTCTCATCTTCTAAATTCCAGTGTATACAAGCCCAGTCGCTCCAATCTTTCAACATATACAGTCCCGCCATTCCGGGAATTAACCTTGTAAACCTACGCTGCACTCCCTCAATAGCAAGAATGTCTTTCCTCAAACTTGGAGACCAAAACTGAATACAATACTCCAGGTGTGGTCTCACCAGGGCCCTGTACAACTGCAGAAGGACCTTTTTGATCCTATACTCAACTCCCCTTGTGATGAAGGCCAACATGCCATTAGCTTTCTTCACTTCCTGCTGTACCTGCATGCTTACTTTCAGTGACTGATGAACAAGGAGACCTAGATCTCGTTGTACTTCCCCTTTTCCTAACTTGACACTATTCAGATAGTAATCTGCTTCCTGTTCTTGCCAGTGGATAACCTCACATTTATCTACATTAAACTGCATCTGCCATGCATCTGCCACTCACCCAACCTGTCCAAGTCATCCTGCATTCTCCTAACATCCTCCAGATATTTCACACTGCCACCCAGCTTTGTGCCATCTGCAAATTTGCTAATGTTACTTTTAATCCCTTCATCTAAATCATTAATGTATATTGTAAATAGCTGCGGTCCCAGCACCGAGCCTTGCGGTACCCCACTGGTCACTGCCTGCCATTCCGAAAAGGACCCGTTAATCTTTGTTTCCTGTCTGCCAACTAAATTTTCTATCCATGTTAGTACCCTACCCCCAACACCATGTGCTCTAATTTTTCCCACTAGTCTCCTATGTGGGACCTTATCAAAGGCTTTCTGAAAGTCCAGGTACATTACATTCACTGGCTCTCCCCTATCCATTTTCATAGTTACATCCTCAAAAAAATTCCAGAAAATTAGTCAAGCATAAATCATAAATTCATAAATCCATGCTGACCAGGACCGATCCTGTTACTGCTATCCAAATGTGCCACTATTTCATCTTTTATAATTGACTCCAACATCTTCCCCACCTCTGATGTCAGGCTAACTGATATATAATTCCCTGTTTTCTCTCTCCCACCTTTCTTAAAAAGTGGGATAACATTAGCGCTCCTCCAATCCTCAGGAACTGATCCTGAATCTACAGAACATTGGAAAATGATTACCAATACATCCACGATTTTTAGAGTCACCTTCTTAAGTACCCTGGGATGCAGACCGTCAGGCCCTGGGTATTTATCAGCCTTCAGTCCCATCAGTCTACCCAACACCATTTTCTGCTTAATGTGAATTTCCTTCAGTTCCTCCGTTACCCTAGGTCCTCTGGCCACTATTACATCTGGGAGATTGTCTGTGTCTTACCTAGTGAAGACAGATCCAAAGTACCTGTTCAATTCGTCTGCAATTTCCTTGTTCCCCATAATAAATTCACCCTTCTGCCTTCAAGGGCCCAACTTTGGTCTTAACTAATTTTTTCCTCTTCACATACCTAAAGAAGTTTTTACTATCCTTTATATTCTTGGCTAGCTTACCTTCGTACCTCATCATTTCTCCCTGTATTGCCTTTTTTAGTAATCTTCTGTTGCTCTTTAAAAGTTTCCCAATCCTCTGGCTTCCCATCTCATGTTTGCTATGTTATACTTCTCTTTTATTTTTATACTGTCCTTGACTTTCCTTGTCAGCCACTGTCACCCCCTACTCCCCTTAGAATCTTTCTTCCTCTTTGGAATGAACTGATCCTGCACCTTCTCTATTATTCCCAGAAATACCTGCCATTGATGTTCCACTGTCATCGCTGCTAGGGTATCCTTCCAGTCAACTTTGGCTAGTTCCTCCCTCATGGCTCCATAGTCCCCTTTGTTCAAACTGACACTTCCAATTTTCCCTTCTTCCTCTCAAGTTATAGATTAAACCTTATCATATTATGGTCACTACCTCCTAATGGCTCCTTTACCTCGAGGTCCCTGATCAAATCCAGTTCATTGCACAACACTAGATCTAGAATTGCCTTCTCCCTGGTAGGCTCCAGTACAAACTGTGCTAAGAATCCATCTCGGAGGCACTCCACAAACTCCCTTTCTTGGGAGTCCAGTACCAACCTGATTTTCCCAGTCTACCTGCATGTTGAAATCCCCCATTACAACTGTAGCATTACCTTTGCGACATGCTAATTTTAGCTCTTGATTCAACTTGTACCCTATATCCAGGCTACTATTTGGGGGCCTGTAGGTAACTTCCATTAGGGTCTTTTTGCCCTTACAATTTCTCAGTTCTATCCATACTGACCCTACATCTCCTGATTCTATGTCACCCCTTGCAAGGGACTGAATTTCATTCCTCACCAGCAGAGCCACCCCACCCCCTCTGCCCACCCGTCTATCTTTTCAATAGGACGTTTATCCTTGAATATTCATTTCCTAGCCCTGGTCCTCTTGCAGCCATGTCTCTGTTATTCCTATAACATCATACTTGCCAATTTTCAATTTCCAAAATCTTAAGTAACACACACAAAATGGTGCAGGAACTCAGTAGGTCAAATGTTGACTGTTTATTTCACCTCCATAGATGCTAGCCGACCTTCTGAGCTCCTCCAGCACTTTGTGTCTGATTTCTTCAAATTATATTTACTAGTTTCTCACAATGATCTGTTTTTCTATTCTTCCTATCAAAACAAATTACCTCCCACGTCTCCATATTACACCACCTGTACTACTTCCTCCTTCATTCACTTAACTATTTTAACTTTTCTTCTGAGGCAGGAGATCAGAATCGAATCAAATGTACTATGATGGTCTTATGTGATGTGAAATCTGTTTTGCAGCAGCAGTACAGTGCAAAGACATAAAATTATGAAACATTACAAATTAAATAAATAGTGCAAAAACAGAAAGGAATGGTGCCCCATTCTGGAGGAATCTATACAATAAATCTAGGCTGATGCTCCAATACAGCACAGGAAGGTCACTGCACAAGTCAGTGATGCTGGCTTCTGGATGAGTCATTGCACCAATGTCCCTTCTGCTTTCTCAAATGGACAGAATAATCTCAGCGAAGGGCTACAGAGAAGAACAGGTATCAGGAGTCTTAACGGGAGTGTCTTTATGACTCAGTCAAATCACTTTAACAAAATATCAGGCCATTTTCACTTTTCTGTTCCATGATACCTTGTTGGTTGCTGTGTTTCCTGTATCATTGCAGCAAGCACTTTTTTTTAAAAAAAAACCTTCATTGCCTGTAAAATGTTCTAAAGCTGTGAAATGTACTACATAAAAGTCTTCATTTATTTCAAATGTTACAACACACACTATAAATTTGAAATTATTTAGTACATTTACAATGAACTGTTCTTTCTGGTCTAATGCCCACTAATGCTCAATAGCAGGGAAAAGCACTGATTAGTGGAAGTCTTTTCTAAATGGAAACAGATGTTATAAGACTCAAATATCATTTATTCATGAAACATCCTATGAATTTTCTTTCATTACTATGGTTCTATTTTCTCAAGGAGGTTTCAATTATTTCAATCATTCATTCTGAAAAAGAAAAAAAAATTGATTTATGGAACAGAATCTATTAGTGTGAAAACGAAAGAAGGAAATTGAGTTTAATTCAGAATTGCAATTTACTGGGCTCAGCAACGACTAGGCTGCTTTAGACTGCCCTCATGTGGTAACATACTCAAAGCTGTAGTTTCATTTGGACGTCAGCACTAGTACATTGTAACCACAGTAGTGTAGCGGTTAGCGTGAAGCTATCACAGCTCAGAGCATCAGACTATTAATTTCAGCGACTTCTGTAAGCAGGTTGTACATTTTCCCTGCGACCACATGGGTTTCCACCGGGTGCTCTGGTTTCTTCCCACAGTCCGTAGACAAATCAGTTGGTAGGTTATTTGGTCATTGTAAATTGTCTTATGACTAGGCTAGTGTTATGTAGGTAGGTTGCTAAGTGGTACAGTTCATTAGGACAGAAGGGCCCGTTCCTGCTGTATCTCTAAATAAAATAAATAAAATTTTTAAAATTTGGTCCCAAGTTATTATACAATGTAAAGGGGAAAAAAGGAAGCCACATTGTGAAGGGAGCTGCCCATTTAAAATGGAGCGTTCTCAGATTAACCTGTACTATCGATGCTTTTGTATAATCTTGCCTGCAATGTCATTGTCAATCATCCAATCAAAACATCAATAAGACCATAAGATATAGGAGCAGAAGTAGGCCTTTCAGCCCATCGAGTCTGCTCTGCCATTCAATCATGGGCTGATCCATTTCTTCCAGTCCTCCCCACTCCCCTGCCTTCTCCCCCTACCCTTTGATGCCCTGGCTAATCAAGAACCTATCTATCTCTACCTTAAATACACCCAGTGACTTGCTCTCCAGAGCTGCTCGTGGCAACAAATTCCACAGGTTTACCGCTTTCTGACCAAAGTAATTTCGCCCCATCTCTGTTCTAAATGGATGTCCTTCAATCCTAAAGTCATGCCCTCTTGTCTTAGACTCCCCTACCTTGGAAAATAACTTTGCCATGTCTAATCTATTCAGGCCCTTAAACATTCAGAATGTCTCTATGAGATCCCCAGTTATTCTCCAGGACTCCAGGGGACTACAGCCCAAGAGCTGCCAAACATTCCTCATATGGTAATCCTTTCATTCCTGAACCTTTTCTGAACCATCTCCAATGTCAGTATATCCTTTCTAAAATAAGGAGCCCAAAACTGCGCACAATACTCCAAGTGTGGTCTCACGAGTGCCTTATAGAGCATCAACATCACATCCCTGTTCTTATATTGTATACATCTAGAAATAAATACTAACATTGTATTCGCCTTCTTCACCACCGACTCAACCTGGAGGTTAACCTTTAGGGTATCCTGCACAAGGACCCCCAAGTCCCTTTGCATCTCTGCATTTTGAATTCTCTCCCAACCTAAATAATAGTCTGCCCGTTTATTTCTTCCACCAAAGTGCATGAGCATACTCTTTCCAACATTGTATTTCATTTGCCACTTTTTTACCCAGTCCCCTAAACTATCTAAATCTCTCTGCAGGCTCTTTGTTTCCTCAACACTACCCGCTCCTCCACCTATCTTTGTATCATTGGCAAATTTAGTCATAAATCCATTAAACCCATAGTCCAAATCATTGACATACATCGTAAAAAGCAGCGGTCCCGGCACCAACCCCTGTGGAATTCTACTGGTAACCAGCAGCACAGCCAGAATAGGATCCCTTTATTCCTACTGTCGGTTTTCTGCCAATCAGCCAATGCTCCACCCATGCTGATAACTCCCCTGTAATTCCATGGGCTCTTATCTTGCTAAGCAGCCTCATGTGTGGCACCTTGTCAAAGGCCTTCTGAAAATCCAAGTACACCACATCTGCTGCATCTCCTTTGTCTACCCTGCTTGTAATTTCCTCAAAAAATTGCAGTCAGTTAGTGAGGCAGGATTTTCCTTTCAGGAAACCATGCTGGCTTTCGCCTATCTTGTCATGTGCCTGCAGGTACTCAGTAATCTCATCCCCAACAATTGATTCCAACAACTTCCCAACCACTGATGCCAGGCTAACGGGTCTATAGCTTCCTTTCTGCTGCCTCCCACCCTTCTTAAATAGCTGAGTAACATTTGCAATTTTCCAGTCATCCAGTACAATGCCAGAATTTATTGATTCTTGAAAGATCATTGTTAATACCTCCGCAATCTCTCCAGCTGCTTCCTTCAAAACCTGAGGGTGCATTCCATCAGGAGCAGGAGATTTATCCACCCTCAGACTATTAAGCTTCCTGAGCACCTTCTCAGTCGTAATTTTCACTGCACAAACTTCACTTCCCTGACACTCTTGAATGTCCGGTATACCACAGTGAGAGTGGGAAGGGGACAGGAAGAGGGGAATCATGTTCGGAAAAAGGGGGAAGGGAGATGGGAGGGAACTGAAAGCACCAGAGAGACAATCCGTAATGCATAAACCAATAAACCAATTGTTGGGAATCAAATTACCTTGCTTGATGTCTCAGGGCTGGATGTATGGTGATGTATGGAATGTTATGTGAGGATGATGTGCAAATCAAACACTTCAGTTAGTCCTGACGAAGGGTCTCGGCCTGAAACGTCGACTGTGTTTCTTCCTATAGACGCTGCCTGGCCTGCTGCGTTCCACCAGCATGTTTGAATGTGTTGCTTGAATTTCCAGCATCTGCAGATTTCCTCATGTTTGCATTTTCAAATTAAATGGCAGAGCAGGTTTGAAGAGTCAAGTGTCTTTTGGCTGCCACAAGTTTATATGATCATACATACCATGGGTATGAAGAGATTATATCACATGTAGTAAGAGTTCATGGAGGGAAATACATTAAAGGAGTGGGAACTAGAGGAAGTCCTGGCAATGGCAAAGTTTTAGAAGTAGCCCAATGGGGTTTTTCAAGATGATAAGAAATGAGTGAATTGGTCCCAGTCTTGAGATCTGCAAAATCTCTTGCCTCTGGTATCTGTGTAGATGCTGCCTGACCTGCTGTTCCTCCAGCATTTTGTGTGTGTTATGCTGGATTTCCAGCATCTACGGAAGCTTTTGTGTCCCTCGTGTCTCCAAATGCTTTTCATTAAGTGGAAAGCAGAGCCATGCACAGTAAAGTACTGCACTGTATGTGCTTCCAAACAAGGTTTGATAGGTTTAGTATAACTTCCCTGCTTTTCAAATATATCTGGTGTCTGTGTTCCATACATTAAATAGAATTATTATTGACTGATGTCACTGTTTTAAATCTTAGTGGACAAATTCAGATACTTACTTTCTAAGAGTATGAGCATTTTTATTATTTTGATCAATTTGAAATCATCCACTGATACACTACTCAAGAGGGTAAATGTACACAGAGCAAAAGAACAAAGATGTTGGTCTGAATTTGTTCCCATAATCACTTCTAAGAATTAAACGTTAGTTAAAGCATGCATTGCTATCTTCCATGTGCTTTAGAACTCACCAATAGCTATTGAATAGTCTTGATTAACTTGCCTACCTTAGCATCCTTCAGCTTATCCCAGTTAGGTGTAATGAAGTACCAGATCCCATCTCCAGCTCCAGGCAGAGTAATCCCACGGACCAGGAGGATGACAAGGACAACATAAGGGAAGGTGGCTGTGAAGTAGACAACCTGTAGATAGAAGGCGGAAAACGCAATAAAAGGATTGCCAACCATTTCTTGAGAATCACAGGATCAGTAAATGAAAGAATTCCGTAACCCACCTTTCCCGATGATTTTATGCCTTTTGCCAGGGATAAGTAAACGATTACCCAGGCCAAGAAAAGAGTCATTGCCAATTCCCACCGTATCTTCCCAGGGTGTTCAATCCCCGCAGAAATTTGTAACACAAAATACCTGTCGGAAACATTAGCAATCATGAAAGTGTTGCAGAGTTTGAAAAAGAGACTCTACACTCAATGGCCTCTTTATTAAGTACGATAGTGGAATGCAGTGTGGCTTCTGCTGCCTCAGCCCATCCACTTCAAGGTTTGAAGGTTTGTACATTCAGAGATGCTTTTATGCACACTATTGTTGTAACACAATAACATTAGAGTCACTGTCACCTTCTTGTCAGCTTGAACCAATCTCCTCTGACCTCTGTCATTTCACCCACAGAATTGCCCACAATGGATTTTTTTTTGTTTGTTTTTTGTACTTCTCTGTAAATTCAAGAAGAGACTGTTGTGCGTGAAAACCCCAGGAGATCAGCAGCTTCTGGGGTTTGCAAACCACTCCATCAGGTACCAGCCATCATTCCACGGCCAAAGTCACTTAGATCACATTTCTTCCCCATTCTGATGTTTGGTCTGAACAACAACTGAGCCTCTTGATGATGTCGGCATGGTTTTATGTTTTGAGCTCCTGCCACGCAATTGGCTGATTAGATATTTGCATTAACGAGTGGGTGTACAGGTGTACCTAATGAAGTGGCCACTGAGCGTATCTACCTATGTTCACTGTTGGTAAGAGGGGCAAATGGGAGAATACAAGTCATTTGTATTTTGCTTCACACCCATTTGTTTTCATTTATATTGAATGGAAAATAAAACAATGAAGTAATCAAATAAGTTGCCGACTGTCACCATCTCCATCTTCAAAGAGGCCCTTCTCCAGAGGGATCGCTCCCCCCATGATTCCCTTGTCCATTCATTCCTTCCCACTAATCTCCCTCTGACTTTTACCCTAAGTGCTACACCTGCTTCCTCACCTCCTTTCAGGGCCCCAAATGGTCCTACCAGGTGAGGCAAAATTTCATCTGCAAATCTGCTGGGGTTGTCTGTTGTGTCCAGTGCTCCTTATGTGGCCTTCACTACGTTGGTGAGACTCATCATAAATTCGGGGACTGGTTCGCCGAGCAAATCGACACCATCTGCCACAATGATTCCCATTCCCAAACCAGCATGTTGATCCTTTGCTTCTTCTTGTACCAAGAAGAGGCTACCCTCAGGGTGCAGGAACAATACCTTATATTCCATCTGGGTACCCTCCAACCTGATGGTGTGAATATCAATTTCTTCTTTGGGTGCTGCCCCCACCCCCCTCTTTACCTCTATTTCCCACTCTGACTTTTTGCTTCTTCTCACCTACCTATTACTTCCCCCTGGATCCTCTCCTTCTTTCTTTTCTTTCTATCACCAATTCTCCTCTCCTGTCAGATTCTTTCTTCTCCAGCCTCAGTCAGACCTTTCCCACCCTCCTGGTTCACTCATCACTTTCCAGCTCACCTCTTTCCCCTCCCCTACTTTTTAATTCAGGCATCCCTCTTGGTCCTGAAGAAGGATCTTGGCGAGAAGCATCAACGATTTATTCTTCTCTATAGATGCTGCCTGAGCTAATGAGTTCCTCCAGCAATTTTGTTGCTTTAGACTTCCAACATCCACAGATTTTCTCGTGTTTGCAACTACCACCCACTTTGCAAGATCATGCAAAGTCAGGATCAATTCTCTAGAATTTTTACTTTGCCGATAGAGTTAAGATTTGATTGTGTTACTTTACGGCTTTAAATATAACCGCTTAGTTTTCTGAATATACTGGTCTGCATTGATTTAAAGTAATTACACATATAATTGAATAATTGAGAATCAATTTGCTACCAGGGTGTTCACAGGTTATGAGCTCAGTGTGGAAATCAAATCCTTTTAAGATTTTCATTATTGCTTTCATAATTTGTTATGAGAAGCTCTGTAGTTGCAAACAAGTTCACCATGCTGTCATTATTTGTGGAGGAATGTTGCATTTCCAACAATTTAGACTTTTTGAGAAGAGAGAAAAAGCATTTGAGATTGATGAAAGCTTATTTGCAGACTCAAGAGATTTGGAGCAATACCTACAAAATGCTGCAGGAACTCAGCAGGTCAGGCAGCATCTCTGGAGGGAATTAAATAGTCTAACAATCGAACAACACCTCATTTTCTGACTTGGGCTTGAACCTGACAGCATACAGTACAGTTTCTCTAACTTCTAGTAAACACACCCCTCTGTTCCCCACCCCCACATACACTTCTGATTTCCTTTATTCCTCTGGCCCCTTCACTCCTTCTCTTTCCCCTTCATGACCTCATGACCTTCCTCCCTCTTGTACTCTTTATCCTGTGGCCTACTGTCCTCTCCTTTTATGCTTGTTTCTCGTGAGACCACGGATTTGCGCCTTGGAAGGTTTCCAGGGCGTAGGCCTGGGCATGATTGCCCAAGCTGCAAGCCTTCCCCTCTCCACACCACCAATGTTGTCCAAGGGAAGGGCACTAGGACCCAAGCAGCTTGGCACTGGTGTCCTCGAAGAGCAATGTGTTGTTAAGTGCCTCACTCAAGGACACAATGCACTGCCTCAGCTGAGACTCGAACCAGTGACGTTCAGATCACTAGACCAATGCCCTATCCACTAGGCCACGTGCCAACACTATCCTCTACTATGAGGTTCTATTTGGGTCAGCCCTTTGCCTCTTCCACCCTCTCGCACTATTCCCGATTCAATTCCCTCTCTCACCTGGATCCATCTATCACCTACCAGCTTGTGCTCCTCCCTCTCATCCACTCCATACTCTTTTATTCTGCCTTTGTCCTCTTTCTTTCAAATCCTGATGAAGGCTCTTAGCCCGAAACGTCGAGCGTTCATTTTCCTCCGTAGATCCCACTTGCCATGCTAAGTTCTTCCATCATTTTGTGTGTATGTTTTCCATTTTGCTGTTTACTCTTCACTGTTCATTTTTTTCCCATTAAGTTCTTGTGCTACACCTCATTCTTATAGCAGCATATTCTCAAATTTCTGGACTATATAGACTTGTGGTAGTGACTTAAGTGAAAAGTCCTTCGGTTTTCCTCTCTCATGGTCTTGCCTTCATCTATTAATCCTGATTATATTTTGTAATTTCAATGCTAACAACCCTTTCTGAATTAAATTTCTCACTTACTTGAAGTATTCTTCACTCCCACTGACAAAGGTTTTGTTTATGGGTCTGCTGTAGTTCACCATGGTGAGGTTGGGAAAAGCAGAAATGCAAAATGATGTATTTTTAATCTGCACACTGTTGGTATCTTCAATCATGCAAGAATCTGTTGGAACAAGAAAATCTTATTAATACATCGTTATTTTTACTTCTGCTACTGAGTCTCTGAACTATTGACAAACATTTGATTTATTCTCTCAAGCCTTCAATGTCACGATAGTGAAGGCACAAAATACTTGTAATAATTTACTACTTAAAGAACTTCCTTTACCTCAGGACACTGAAAAATAATTTATTATACCTGCTCATTTCGGGGATCTTCTGTGAACTTTCTTGCACCTGCGATTTTGCAAAGGAGAATTGGCTCATCCCCTTTTCCCATTAAACATCCCAGAGTTTAAAAGATCAAGAATACTGAATGGAATAAATAAATCCAACAGATCATGTAAACATCCCAAAGTATCTGCAAGTTAGGTGTTCTTACACTGGATATTATTCTGGGTATCTTCTTGAATACCTTGGTATTCAAGGTCCATGGGTTGGAAACTCACTGAATGAAATTGTTTATTCTCCTATTTCTGCCTTCATTGTGATGTGCTGGATGTTCACATCAAGGAAGAGCTTGGGATTATAATGCTTTCTAAACAAACAAATTTACCATTTCTGATACTAATTGCATCGTGCTGTTAATATTATCCACACTGTCCACTGTTTTAACAGTCTTGATCATTGAGAGTATGCCCCTAAATGCTCTCAGTTATATTATCATGCAAACATATTAATTGCCCTACATACACTTTTCCAACTTTAAATTCCTATCCAAGGGAAAGTTTTGGAAGTTAGCTGGAGCACCACTTTTTCAAAGCCATAGTTAGAAGAAAGAAAGATTTTTTTCTTTGTTCACATTTCTCCCATCTAAATCTTGATACCAATTAAACAATTAGGCTTATATGCCTCATTGCCATGCACGTAGGTTTCTTCAAATAACACGTTCCAAGGAATATTGCAGAAGGCTTCCTCTTACATTACAATACTCAGCGTGGATTGGGCCTAAGAAAATGTTAATCCGGCAAGAGGGATAAATCTGAAGTAACTACAGATTAGTCAATTTATTGGTTCTTTTATGGCTCTTTGGATGGGAGGCTGGTGTTCACACTTGACAATGAGCAAGCCCAGCCTACATCAACATATTGGCGGCTAGAGTAATTGGAAACCCTCTTACCTAAATTCTTCCAAAACTTACTGTATTTGAAGTTCATTAAATAAACGATGAGAAGCTCTGAGTCACGGGATGAGGGCTTTTGGAAGCATTACCTCAAGGCCACACATGTAAATATGTTCCTAGGGTTAAATACCTACCTTTAAGCTGCTCAAAAACCAGCGTTTGCTGCTGAGGTCCCAAAGAGTGGAGTCATGTTTCTGCTGGCATGCTGTGGGGAGGAAAATGGTGCCAATTTGCATTTTACTGTGGACTTTGTTGATGACTGTACTCTGCCGGAACAGTTCCTGGAATCAGCTTTTCAACCATCATCTGAAGCCTGAAGTATCAATGTATCTTCTTGTGAGGAACAGGGAAGGAAGTGGAGTAAATTGAGTTCATCCCTACTAATGTGAGGTTGGAATCCATTTAAATAGCTATGTCTGGCCCAGCAAACCAACATCTGGGTCATGCAGGTTAGTACACCATATAGAAAGGTGGTTGACCAATCAGACTAATTCACTGGTGTGCTAAACCTTATTAGTGACTCGGCATTCTTTTACATTTAGGATTATAACCTTGTAATCCAATATCCTAACAGGATGTGAGGCAGTAATAATTTGTGGTGGTTAAGAGGGTGCAAGTTTAGCCAGCTAAAGACCCGCACCATCCTGTCAACTCTTGAACTGTCCTAAACTTTACGATAGCCAATTTACGGAAGATTTTTTCAGGCTTAAATAAGAAATTGCGTCTCAAAGGATTAAAATGTCAAAGTCACAAGGAAGAAACCTGAATGGATTTTTTTTCCCAGTTTGATTTGTAAATTCTCAAATTTGGAGAGGCTTTCCATTTATGTCAACATAAATTTATGTCAACAACTAAAATGCACAATGCTGTCTACATTATGAAATGCTTAGAATATGCAATGTATTACAGTGTGTTGTACTTCATCTAATATGGTATATGGTCAAAACATTGTGTTGCGTTTCCTGAAAGGCTGTAATCACTCATGACAAAGTCCACAGCACTGTGTGCTTTGCCCCACATAGCGTACGAGCAAAGGAAGTTAACAGGGAATATGATTAAAAGGAATGAAATTATGATAAGGGTATAGATAAGGGTAGACTGCAGGCAATTTTTTAATGTATTAGAAGTTGATAAAACGAGAGGACATTGATTTAGGATAAGCGGTAAGAAATATAGAGCAGGTCTGAGGGGGGAGTTTTTTCACCCAGAGGACAGTGAGTAAAGTTCAGGATAGTTCAGGACTGGTGGAAAGAGTAGTGGAAGCAATGTCATCGAATGTCTCGGAACAATATGCTGGAAGATGAGATTAGTAGGGATGGGTGACCTCTAGTCAGTGTGGATGTGGGGAGCCAAGTGACCTTCTTCCATGTTGTATGACTCCTAACACTATGACAATGATATAAAATGATGTACCACTGGGGTTATGTATTATGTCACACAGTGATGCAGGTACATGTAACATTGTAGAATGAAATCTGTTGTAAAACCTGTAAGGTTGAATGATGCATACGTACCATATACAATGATAGTGTAGAATAGACTTTGCTGTTCATTATGCAATTATTGTGCAGAAGTATATAGAATATTTTGTTAAATACATGTAATAGGATGGAGTATATCATGCAACTTTTTTGTGCACAATGTGGAGCAAATACCACATTATAGATTGTAGCAATTACCACACATCAATATCACACTGCATGTGGTTGTAAGTACCACACCTCAACATGCTTATGTATGATTTCTTATAGTGCAAATCCAGTGTGTTATACAGTACCTACCACATGATGTCACGCCACATAACCATGTGGACTGTATTATATGGAGCAACATCTACATATGATTCAACACCATGTGATATGTATTATGTCACATGATGTGGTGTACACAGTGTAGAAACATATTTACATTGTATATCACAGTGTGGTATTATGATGTATATAATGTAACACAATGTAAAACAGTGTGTTCGGTATTGTGCCACACTGTGCAGCAAATACTATGTTATGTTCTGTGCATATTTCTTTTTTCCCAAACAAAAGAAAATCTGCAGACACTGCAACTTCAAAGCAACACACACAAAATGCTGGAGGAACTCGGCAGTCCAGTCCTGATGAAGGGTCTTGGCCCAAAACGTTGTCTGTTTGCACTTTTCCTTAAATGCTGCCTGGCCTGCTGAGTTCCTCCAGCATTTTGTGTGTGTTTCTTTTACTTCACCAATTTTCTCAAATTTGAAGTAAAATCAACTGTGCATAGTAAACTCCAGCAATGTGTTGCCTGTAAGCTTAATACTTGCTTCTATATGCTTTAATAGAATTTTTTTGCCCATTTAAGCTTATATTTGGAGAGAGGAAATTGATAATAGCCTGCAATTGGATTGAAAAATAACGCTACTATATTAATTCCTCAGTTTAGATTGAGGGAAAAAATAATCTCAGGATGTTTTATAATTTGAAACTTTAAAAATATGATTCCTTTCAAAGTGCAGTGTCAGTATATGCATAATGTCTTACAATCTGTGAGGAAAAAAATTTAATCTGGATATCACTTCCACATTCCCAATAGAATGTGAAAATGATTTCCATGCTGTGTAAGTATAAAGGATGTTCACTTGAAGGTACTTTTGCTTTTCTATAACATCTTCCATGACCACGGGACATCCCAAAAGAATTTCATACATAATGTGCATTAAAATGTCATCATTGTTACAACACATGATATCTGGCAGCCATTATGCACACACAGCAAGAACCCACAAAAAAGAAACAACAATATAATCTCTATTAGTGACAAAAGTGTTGGTTCAAATGTCAGGGAGAACTCGCAAGCTTTTCTTTGGGAGTCCATCTATCTGAGAGGGTAGATGGATCCCATGGTAGACACAGCAGCATTCTCTCAGCAATGGGAAATGTCAGGCTTGATTTTGTGCTCGTCTTTGGAATGAGATTTCAATCAACAGTATATCCATGAGCCACAACTATCAAGTCTTGTATTAATAGCATTAAATTGTGGTGCAGCCTTTCTCAAATCAGAAGTGTAATCATGAAAAAAGGGATTTTGTGCAATTGAATGTGTTAGTATGTAAAAAGACAAGGCAGAGCGTGATACATGCATTGAACATATATGTATTATACAAAGCATTGCATTTCTTTATAATCAAATATGCTTTAAAATCAATACCAAAGGCATTATGCATTACCTTTGAACTTCAAGCATGTTTTGGAGATGGGTGAAAAACTTGGAATGCATTACTGTCTGCTGTTATCTCCCAGCTGTTATCTTTAACCCACATTAGATTTATATTACACTGTGATTTTCCAAAGTTAGCAGCCTTCATTTTCCTACGGTTTAAGATTTTGTTTCTGTGAATAGATTAATGAGATGCATCATTAAGATTTCAGTAAGGCTAGGACAAACTACAGGAACTCTAAATGAAGTCTTTTATGGAACATGTATGTAATTAATTACAGTGACATCCAGTTCAAGAGCAAATGTTCTCCAATCAGTTTGGCATAGGTCAGCTGGAGGGTCAATTTTCCAGGATTGTTCTCAAACAATGCACTTTAATTCAATTTTATAAAGTCACGCCCTGCTGAATCAGTGGAAAAATTCCACCTCTCATTTCTGCTATTTCCAGCTTTCAGCAAAATTGTATCATATTCGGGTCAGAATTTGTGCTACAGATCCAAAATCAAGAGGAGATGAGCTTACATAAAGTAGCTTCACTTCAAATCTCACAGCCCTGCAGCAATAGAAGATACTCATCTTGACTGGATTCAAATTCACATCCCAAAGGTGAAGCAATTTTATTCTAACTTACTTTATCTAAAGAAGCACTTAGAATTCATTCACTTTCGTAACCAAAATATAACTTTGACAGAGTGTTAAATCTGTGACCCACACTTCCTCCGAGCACTGCTTCCCTGCTGGGAGTATGTGAATTTACCCCAAGAATGGATGACAACTTTGACATGGAAGTTTTGTGGAAATCATTACTGCAAAGACTGATGTAATGTCTATTTTCTACATTGCTGACACTTTGGCAATCAAGTGCACTAACCCCAACACAAGCTACAATTCTAAACATGCCAAAAGCACAGATTGTTATAGAATGGAGACAGAGGCAGGGTAATTCAGTGTCCGAATGTTGCCGTAAACCAGAAAAATAATGTTTATACATTTGTTTAATAATATGTAAGCTAAGTTTACATATCTTATAATCTTCTTTATAATGCAAATTGCAGTTTAGACTTGTTGGTTTTGATTAGTCAGG
Source organism: Hypanus sabinus (assembly GCF_030144855.1). Lineage (NCBI taxonomy): Eukaryota > Metazoa > Chordata > Chondrichthyes > Myliobatiformes > Dasyatidae > Hypanus > Hypanus sabinus. Next base: position 163,191,605 of record NC_082712.1, read on the forward strand.
GTGTCAAAGGTCACAGAATGAATGGGCAGGAGATTGGGATTGAGAGAGATAATAAATCAGCTATGATAGAATGGCTGAGCAAAGTCGGATGGGCTAAATGGCCGAATTCTGCACCTATGTCTTATGGTTGTTCTTAATATAACTATATAATTTAAATCATTTATACTGTTCAATGGCATCGTGGCTCTAGGGTTGTTATGAACTAATGTACAGTATAGTAGGTTAAATGTAAGTACAAACCTTTGTACTTCGCACTGAATTCTTATCTGAAACTCAAAGCTTTTTTCAAATTAAAGTTGCTTGAATCCTAGGCTGCTTGGTTATCCACCAACGTTCAGGTGGAAACTAATTTGGTTTTCTGGAATCTCATTGAACTTATTTGCTTAATTGTATCTTCAGAGACATTAGATGTTGGTCCAATGATACTAGAACCTTAATGGTACATCTCAGTTATATGGTAAATACCCTGGAGATGTTTCAACAGATGTAGATTTTCAACAAAAGGTCTGATTTTATGCTAAAGATTTCTATTTGCTTATGGCCTTATGGGAAAACACATGTGCATAAACTTACTGGTCTATAGCTAGAAACAACGAGGAGGAAAAATTAATCCAACCCTGCTCCTAATCACTGTGCAGGACATTGTGAGAAGATTTGACAGAAATGAAATGTCTCTCTTTGGTGAGAGACAGTTTCACAGTACCTTTGGGTCATTGTGACTAGAACAAGACTTATTGTTGTTTTATGAAAAAAAAATCCATGATCTTAATACCAGGTTGTGATGCAGGGAACCTTAATTCAAGAAGGAAAAAAAGATAATTATACTTATAAAAATGTTTTAAAACTTTAAGTGGACTATATTCAAATGTGGACATTACATATCTGAAGTATTAATATTGAGAGGGGTTATTCTTTGGCCCTTTGCCCTCAATCTTGTGCAAACACTGCAAGACTGTATCTTTTATTGCTTACATTATAATCACATGACAATAACAATCACTGAGCACTATAGAGAAATATGAAACATTCGACATTCGAAGCATTCTTTAAAGTGATCTGGTGTGACCATGGTTTTTTGACATGTCTAGATTAAGTATCTGTCCATTTATAGCCAATAGTTCCAAAAGTGGAGCAGCCAATTTCTGACTGAAACTGAGACATAAACCATGCACCACATCTCTGTCATATGGACCAAGCCATAGAATATAAGAGCAGGGAGATAATGCTGGCACTGTAAATAAAACTAGTTAAACTACAACTGGAATAGTGCATACAGTATCCATCTCAATGTTACAGGGAAGATATGATTGTACTGGAGAGAGTACAAAAGAGGTCCGTGAAAATATCTGGAATAGCAAATCAGAACAACGAGGAAAGACTGGAAAGACTAGAGTTGCTTCCTTTGGAATAGATTGGAGACTTAATTTGTTTGTGTAAAACTTTGAGGAGTCAGGATAGGAATGAAGGACCTACTTTGCTTTCCAGAGCGATCAAAACCTGGGGAGTAGAGGTGTTGGGAATAGGGGGAGAAGTGTGGTTGTAGATTTAAAGTACCTTGTAAACGGGTGGAAACTCCAACGTGGACAGCCGCAAGCCTGGCTGCAAAAGGAGGAGGGCTAGATGTGGAGCTAGCAACCCCATCCCATAAAAAAAAACCCAGAGCTACAGAAACACCAGAAGAAGCTCTGAAGATCTCATCCCTGGGAGAGGAAAGATCTTCGCCTAGAAGATGTATGAAGATGTGTAATGAAAGCCTCATGTCCACGGAAGCTACAAAACCGATCAACCTTCTAAGAGGGCTGGCCAAAGAAGACCTGGCAACACGACCTTGAAGCTGACACCAAGAAGATGGGCAGAACGCAGGAACAACTTGCAAGACAAGCCCTGGACAGAGGACCCTGGTGAGCTGCTGTTGACAGCCTCTGCCCCAGTAGGGGTGATAGACATAAATTAGGGGAGTAAGTGGATGGAGGAGTTCATGAGGAAACTTATTTTTATCCAGAGGATGGAAAAGATCTTGAACTCACTGGCTGAAATGATGGTGGAAGCATAAACATTCTTCATGTTTAAATAGTACTTGGATCTATACAAGAGATCCTGTGGATGCTGGGAATCTGGAGTAACACACACAAAATGCTGGAATAACTCAACAGGTCAGGCTGCGTTCAGCAGCTGAAATGAACCAATCAGCAGCAGCTGATTCATTAGGTCCTGATGAAGCATCTCAGCGTGAAACATCGAATGTTTATTCTCCTCCAAAGATGCTGACTGACCTGCTAAGTTCCTCCAGCATTTTGTGTGTGTACTTGATGGCTCTTGGCCTGTTGGGCAACAGCTTGGTAGCTAGAAATGGAATTGGGCAAGTTCTTTTCTCACCAATACAGACACAGCAGGCCAAATGGCCTGACTTAGTGTGTTACGTTTTCTACAATTTAATGACCAAACCAAGTGACACAGAATGAGCAACCTCCCTTGCCTGTCATCACCAATTAAATTCTAATGTTTTCAAGATGGTACAGAGGGCAGAGCATCAGAATAGAAGGATATCCATTTAGAACAGAGATGAAGAGGAATTTTTTTAGGTGAGGATGGTGAATCTGTGGAATTGATTGCCACAGGTGGCTGTGGAGGCCAAGTCATTGAGTGTACTTAAAGAAGAATTTGATAGGTTCTTGATTAGTAAGGGTGTCAGAGGTTATGGGGGAAGGCAGAAGAATGGGATTGAGGCGTATAACAAATCGGTCATGATGGAATAGTAGAGCAGATTCGATGGACCGAATGTCCTAATTCTGTTCCTGTGTCTTATGGTCTTAAAATACTTATGTCGATATAAATTAAAATTCTTGGTATCAGATTTTGAAGTTAATTTTTGAAGGTGAATATTTTTAATGCCATTTAATACATTGCTCTCTTCAGCTGTTGTCAGGTTCAATACAAATAGAAGAGTGTCAAGGGAAAGTGGAGAAGATTAGAACACATTATGTAGTTTAGGTTTATTAGGACTAGGAATGGCCTTCCAGAATAATAGCAGAATTATAAACTACAACAGCTTCCAGAAGTGATTTGAATCACTATTTGGAATGAAAACTGCTCAGAAAACTATGGGCAAGGTCAGTTCAGCGGACAACTCTCTCAAGTAACTAATAAGGAGTAGATGCCAAATAATACCCGGTTCGACCCCCACCACTGCCTATAAGGAGTCTATACGTTCTCCCCATGACAATGTTTGTTTCCTCTGGTGCTCCAATTTCCTCCCACAGTCTAAAGACATAGGGGTGTGTAGGTTAATCGGTCACGTGCGTGTAATTGGGCAATATGGGCCAGAAGCACCTGTTACCATACTGCATCTCTGAAAAATCTATCTCCATGCTATAAAATTCTATGATTCTGCAAAGCTACAGTCTAACATCTCATCATTTATATAATTAGTAAATAATTAATGAACACCCAATGATTCACTCATAAGTTACATCATCTGATGGTCACTGTAATAAATTGATTAAATTGAACCTCTTATTAGGTTACATGGACCTACTCAAATGAAGGCAACTATGTATTAAAATGACACTCTATCCAAATTACCATAACAGCAGAAGTAAAATGACTAGCAGTAACCTCTTTCCCAATTCCCACTAGCCAACAAAAATGGATGAAGGTTAAAAATGAATAAAAGCAAATAAGGCTCGTGATGTTGGAAGATGCTGTGATCCCTGCTGGAATTTGAGAGGATTGGTTGTCGTTTTAAGGCAAGTTATGTTCACAAGTATCCACGTCGACCCCTGTAAAACTAGTGCGTGTCTTGCAATATGTTAAAACCTCCTCCAAATGGGTCGGAAGATTGGATCTGTCCAAAGAATAGGTTCTGCAGTGGTTACCCAATAGCAGCTTGTTCTTGTCTCTACAATTTTCAGTGTTCCAACTGTTTTCACAAGATGCCCAGGGAAGTACAGGTATACATGAGGCAAAAAGGTAGAAAAGGGTGTAACATATTATGATGTTGTAGTAGACTGCAATCAGAACCGAGATGATCAACATAGCGATTCCACATCCTGCAGACAGAATGAAAAACAAAACAATGAGTCGTGCTTATTTTTAGACAAAAGAACTTGATATCAGAAAGTGACTTTGGATGTGAATATTTACCTTGCAAAGCAGGAATAGCTTTCCACACAGATATTGGTCCCTGACTGGCAAATTGGCCAAGTGCTGTTTCAAGGAGGAAAATGGGGACTCCAGCAAATGCCAGCATCATCAGGTATGGGATCAAAAATGCACCTGAAGGGAAAATCAGTGAAGAAAGGCAAGATTCAATATTTATTGATCTAATTAAAGAAATTAAGATGACTTCAAATAGAGTTTGAATGATTTAAGGCACAACTTATATTTAGTTTACAGTTATAAAATTCAGAAGTTAATTAGAAATCCCAAGCTGATGTCAGTACAAAATAAGTGTGCAAGAGAAACAATCTGTGTCAGGCAGATATTATATACAGTGTGTAATGCTAAGGCCGGACAGCAGGGGGTGCCAGAGACTGTGCAATCAAAACTGATGGCGCTGAAAATCACAATACCAAGTTTAAAACAAAAGGCATATCATTTCAATTGTTAAGGAAAAAACTGTCCACTAGAATTTGGTGTAAGTTGATAATCACAGTATTGAATCAATAAAAATTAAATACTGCTCCCAGACTCAGTGTATAATAACAATCTCAAACCCTCCTTAAGATACTGGGAGATAATTGGTCAATGATATTAACAGAGCATTTTATTACTAAAATTCGTGCAGGCAATTAGTCACATAACACAATCCTCAAAGGGTTCCAACAAAATCACATATATTACATGTAATATATTTGAATAATGAAATTATTTAATCATGAAAGAAAACAAATAATTGTCCATTTCGTATGCTTGTGAATTATAGAAAACAGACCCATCAGCCCACTGATTCCCATTTTAACACTAATTGTACCTTAATCTATTTTATTCTACCAAAATTTCTACCACCTCGCCCCGCATTACCAGATTCTCCACACTAGCCTACACACTAGGGCCAATGAACAATAACAAATTAACCTATCAACCTGCTCATTTTCTTGTAAATGCAATCATGAAATCATGAAGAAAGCATGGCAGTGCCTCTACTTCCTTAGACGTTTGTGAATATTGGGCTTGGCAATCTAGAACTTCTATAAATGTGTAGTGGAGAGTATATTGACTGGCTGCATCACAGCCTGGTATAGACGTACCAATGCCCTTGAACTGAAAACCCTACAAAAGGTAGTGGATATGGCCCAGTCCATAATGGGTAAACCACTGAGCACATCTACATGGAGTGCTGTCGCAAGAAAGCAGCATCTATCATCAAGGACCCTCACCATCTGGGCCATGCTCTCTTCTCACTACTGCCATCAGGTAGAAGATACAGGATCCTCAGGACACACGCTACCAGGTTCAGGAACAGTTATTATGCCTCAATTATCAGGGTCTAGAACCAGCGTGGATAACTTCATTCAACTTCAGTTATCCCATCGCTGAATTATTCCCGCAACCTATGGACTCACTTTCAAGGACTCTTCATCTGATTTTCTCAATATTTATTGCTTAATTCTTTTTTTTTGTATTTGCACAGTTTGTTGTCTTTTGCACATTGGTTGTTTGTCCATCCTGTTGGGTGCAGTCTTTCATTGATTCTGTTTTGTTTCTTGGATTTACTGAGTATGCCCACAAAGAAATGAATCTCAGGGTTGTATATGGTGACATACATGTACTTTGATACTAAATTTACTTTCAACTTCTAGCACTTCGAACGTTTGGTGTGGGAAATGGGAGGTGACGGGAGTGTTCCCAGGAAGCCCATTTGATCACTGAGAGAATAGACTGTACAGCCTGTGCCTGAGGTTCAGGATTGAAACCAGTTACAAGAATTGTGAGACAGCAGCTCTACAAACTGCATGTCCTCTGAATCCAATCTCAGGAGGATGTTGTTCTACCGACAACAGTTGCTGAGCTATCATAGACCTCCATTTTTTTCCAACCAGTTTCCAAAAGCAAACCTTTTTTGGTGTGATAGCTGCTAGCCTGCAGACTGGGATGTCTTGCTCTCCCATAACGATATCTGATCTGGGACGTACTGGGTGTTGAGTCCAAGGCTGACATCGGTCTTACATAGCTTTCATCTCCACTGGGTCTCTAAATATTACTAAGAGGCAGGTCATTGGCATCTCTTTTAAAACAACATACCAGGATACTGTGGAAAATGATGTCCGGTGATGAAACTACATCTGCTGGATAAACTCAGCAGGTTAGACAGCATCTCAGGAGGAAAATAAACTGTTGAGCTTTTGGACTGAGATGTTCCTCAAGATTTCCAGCATCTAGAGAATCTCTTGTGTCTCTGGTGATTGTACTGTCTGTCTTTTGAGATCCTTAGAAATTTGCCAGCTCTATCTTAATGATCAGGACCTCAAAAATACTCTGTCCTTCAAATGCATGAATTTGAAAATCAAACTATTTTCTGTCACCAGATTAGTTTTCCCACTGTGGTGTAGCAGACCAAGGGCTGTCTAGGACAATGAGAATGAGCCTTTCCTTTGGTTGCATCCTTTCTAGAGATGAGCACATAGTGTCATCCATGGTCATTAGATAATCTGCAAGAAAATACGTCTACTGGGCAGGGATGAAGTGAAGGTTCAAACTTGGAGCTAAAAGTTGAATGGCATTGGCTCTGGGATTGAACCTTCACTTCAAACAGTTTGATACATCTATCAAAGGATGTTCCTCTGATTCTCAAGGAGCATTTGGGGTGTCCCAGTCGCTGGAAGTGTGAAGATAATTATTTCCAAGCCAAGACGGTACAGCATGATAAACTACAGGAACATCCTTCGAAAGATGTATCAAGCTGCTTCCACTCATAGAGTCACAGAGTCATACAACACACAAACAGGCCCTTCGGCCCAACTCATCCATGCTAACCATTGTGTCTATCTGAGCTAGTCTCAAATACCTGCGTTTAACTCCTATACCTCAAGGCCTTTTCTATCCATGAATGTATCCAAAAGTCTGTTAAACATTATAATTTCACCTGCCTCTTCAGCTTCCTCTATTGTCAAAATTAATCCAAACTCAGGTTGGAGGAACAACACCTTATATACCGGCTGGGTAGCCTCCAACCTGATGGCATGAACATTGACTTCTCTAACTTCCGTTAATGCCCCTCCTCCCCTTCTTACCCCATCCCTGACATATTTAGTTGTTGGCCTGTTCTCCATCTCCCTCTGGTGCTCCCCCCCTCTTTCTTTCTCCTGAGGCCTCCCGTCCCATGATCCTTTCCCTTCTCCAGCTCTGTATCACTTTCGCCAATCACCTTTCCAGCTCTTAGCTTCATCCCACCCCCTCCGGTCTACTCCTATCATATTGCATTTCCCCCTCTCCCCTCTACTTTCAAATCTCTTACTATCTTTCCTTTCGGTTAGTCCTGACAAAGGTTCTTGGCCCGAAACGTCGACAGTGCTTCTCCCTATAGACGCTGCCTGGCCTGCTGCGTTCCACCAGCATTTTGTGTGTGTTGTTTGAATTTCCAGCATCTGCAGATTTCCTCGTGTTTCCGCTGGCAATTCTTTCCATATACCCACCACACACTGCGTGAAAAAGTTGCCCCTCAGATCTCTTTTAACTATTTTCCCCTTTCCCCTTAAATATATGCCCCCTGGTTTTATAGTTCTCTAACTTGGGAAAGAGGTCATGACCATCCACCTAGGCTTTGCCCGCCATGATCACATAGAACTCTAAAAGGTCACTCCTCAGCCTCCAATACTTCAAAGAAAAAAGACCCAGCCTATCTCACCTCTCCCTATAACTGAAGCTGTCCAGGCTGGTGATGTCCTTGTGAATCCTCTCTGCATATTCCCCGGGTATAGCTAGTCCACCAGAACTGCACATAATATTAGTGTGGTCTCACCATTGATTTTGATGGCTCTAGGCCTGTACTCACAGGTGTTTAGAAGAATGAGGTGGGGACTCATTGAAAACCCCAGACAGAGTGGATGTGGAGAGAATGTTTTCAATAGAGGGGTTTTCTGGTACAATAGGGCACAGCCTCAGAATACTAGGACATCCCATTAGAACAGAGATAAGGAAAAATTTCTTCAGATACATGGTGGCGGATCTGTGGAATTCATTATCACAAATGGCTGTGGAAGCCAAGTCATTGGATATATTTAAAGTAAAAGTTGATAAGTTCTTGATTAGTAAGGGCGTGAAAGGTTACGGCCATTAGTAAGTATGTCAAAGGTTACGGGAAGAAGGCAGGTGAAGGGGATTGAGAGGGAAAATAAATCCGCCATGGTGGAATTGTGAGGTAGACTCAATAGGCCAAATGGCTCAACTCTGTTCCTATGTCTCATGATTGAATGGTACAGTTATAAAGAGATATCTCATCTCCCGTGCTCAATGCCCTGATGCAGGCTAGGACTAAATAGTGTTTTGCCTTCTGTTCTGAAAATGACATGTGCATAATCATCTGCAAGTTATCTGGCTGATGTAATTGTATGTACTGAAGCAATTTTCATGATTGCAGGATCCTCATCAGTCTCATTAGCTGTACTGGACCATTTCCAGATCTTTCTGGGCTTACCATGATGAAATCCACATCATAGCTCTCAATCTTTTGGTTCACTACTTTCAGATTTCTACCGTAGATTTACCACACTAACCCATGTGTTTTAACCACCTCTCTTTAATTGGTTAACTTCATTCAGGAGGACATTGCATATTGCTTCTGAATCAAGTAGACACCCTACTGCACATCTCATTGGCACTTCTCCCACAAATTGATCTCATTTGACTTGAGGTACATTTTGTTCCCCGGACTTGATAAGATAATACTTATCGTGAACTCTGTTGAACTGTTTTCATCCACTCCATGTACACTTAACATCCTCTTCATTGGGCATTGTTTGTGATAATGATTTTCTTGTCTACACCATGCACATTCTTTTCCTTCAAAGAGTATTTCTTTGCCAGCCACATGTTGTTGTCCATCATAATGCAACACTGCAACCATCTCTTCTGTTGTTTCTGTCAGACTACACGGCATGCTGCTGCTCATCCAATGTTTCTAGCCTAACTTTGGACAGCTCCATAGCTTCGCCTCATTGCATACACTTTACTGGAGATGATTCTGTTCCTTCCACTATCCATTCCCTCATATTGGACACTTCTGTTCTGGGGGAAAAGTGTTTTATTATCCATCTATGCCCCTCGGTTAGTTCCCCACTCAGTCTTCTCCACACCAAAGGACATAGACACAGCCAGGAATTAGCAGAGCAAAGGAAGTTGATCATATACTACAGACCTTATAAGGGTACCACCCAGTAACTAAACTATTTTGGCTTCAGTCCATTTGAAGTCATCAATGTAACCCAGGACAATTATGATCACTGAACCCAATAGATTCCCTTAAATTAAAGAGTGCATATGAAATTTTAAAAATATGTATTAACTATAAAGTATAGTAACATAAGAAAGTGATAAAGCACCAAACAGAAAAGATTCTTTTAACTTCCATAGAAGACTTTGACGTTTAACTTCCTAAAGAAAACAATGCATGAAGTAAAACACAAAGTTTCCATGTCACCACACATTCTAACCTCCTTTGTATAAAATTTCCAACTTCCACACCATCCCTAGGTATTCCAGAACCTTTAATTATTTTCTGAAACTTTATCATATTTCCCTCAGTGCTTTCTCTCAGTAGAAGTAATTCTGGCTTTGACCATTCATAAAAGTCAAGTGGGATTAATTCAGCTACCACCTACAATTTCTACTTCAGTTGATGATAAAAATTAACAGAGGTGTACATCCATTAACTGAATCACTATCGCCAATTTAATAATTTCACCCAAACTCAAATAATACTACTTTTATCTAAAATGAACAATTTAAAGTCTCAATGTTACATAATAAGCAATCACTGTATAAAAGCAACAATGACACAACGAAAGGTCCAGACTTACACTTAAAATCGTTTGCTTAACACAGTAAAATCACAACGTAGTTAGAGAGGTGAAATCCATACACAACAGTTGCACAAATTAACATTAATAAAAAAATGTGTAGAATGTGTAACATGTTGCCAATTTCAGTCCATTTTAAAATGCCACTGTGGTCAACTGTCAGTCCCAAGACCAATTAGCATTCTATTCAACAGGTATTGAGCCACCATTACAGAAACTATCTGTTCACTCCAAATGGATTTAATTTCTTCTGTTTAAATGACCTAGCTGCCATTATGGTATTCAAGCGAAGTCTGGATCAGTAGTCTGGATTACTAGTCCTGTAACATAACTACTCAGCAACCATGTCCAACAACTTCCAATAGTTTGATTTACAAGTAACTTTGGTTAAGTGTAACTGTAAAGATATCGACAGTTGTTGTCATAACTTGAACAGTAAAGCATCTATATTTTTTCAAATAAAACCAATGCAATTTTTGATCCATTTCACCACTACGCTACATAAAAGCGGGCAGATGCAGTCAGCTGCAGAGTAACAAGCATAATGAAACTGTAGTAAAGTGACAGGTAATTTTCTCAGAGTACCATTGCAGAAGTATTATCTGGGAGATATTAATTATATTGCGACAAGTATATTGCACAGAAGTCAGTGATAGGTGCATCTGCTTATCCATACTTCAAAACATTACAAGAAAGTTACTAACATGGTTAGAACATTGGCTGATCGGTAGGAGTGAATGGGAATAAAAAGATTCTTTTCTGGTTGGCTGCCAGTGACTAGTGGTGTTCCATAGGGGTTGGTGTTGGGACTAATACTCTTTATGCTTATATAAATTATTTAGATGATGGAATAGATGGCTTTGTTGCCAAGTTTGCAGATGATACAAAGATTGGTTGAAAGGCAGGAAGTGTTGAGGAAACAGGTAACATGCAGAAGGATTTAGACAGATTAGGAGAATGGACAAAAAAGTGGCAAATAAAATACAATGTTGGAAAATGCATGGTCATGCAGTTTGGTAGTAGAAATAAATGTGTGGACTATTTTCTAAACAGGAAGAAAATCCAAAAATCGGAGATACAACGGGACTTGGGAGCCCTTGTGCAGAACACCCTAAAAGTTCACTTGCAGGTTGAGCCAGTGGTGAGAAAGGCAAGTGCCATGTTAGCATTCATTTCAAGAAGTCTAGAATACAAGAGCAGGGATGTGATGCTGAGGCTTTATCACCTTGTGAAGAGTTTTGGGCTCCTCATCTTAGAAAAAGTTGTGCTGGCATTGGAGAGATTCCAGAGGAGGTTCACAAGGATGATTCCAGCAATGAAAGGGCTATCATATGAGGAACGTTTGATGGCTCTGGGTCTGTACTCACTGGAATTCAGAAGGATGAAAGTGGATCTCATTGAAACCTTTCAAATGTTAAAAGGCCTAAACAGAAGAGAACTGGCAAGCATGTTTCCCATGGTGGGAGAGCCTAGGACAAGAGGGAACAGCCTCAGGATAGAAGGGCGCCTTTCAATGCAGATAAATGCGGGGATGCAGAGAAATTTCTTTAGCCAGGGGTGGTGAATTTGTGGAATTTGTTGCCACGTGAAGCTGTGGAGGCCAGGTCGCTGGGTGTATTTAAGGCAGAGATTAATAGGTTCTCGATTGGACTTGGCATCAAAGGTTACAGGGAGAAGCCCAGGAACTGGGGTTGAAGAGAAGAAGAAAAAAGGATCTGCCATGATTGATTGGCAGAGCAGACTCGATAGGCCGGATGGCCTCATTCTGCTCCCATGTCTTATGGTCTTATATGGTCTTAAAATGCACAAAATCTACAGCCCAATCAGCTCATTTATTTTGAGAACAAAATAGGAGAGAATTGTCTTTCCATGAGCAATACAAGAATACTGCATTTTGTATTATGTCTTGACAGGAATCCTACAGGTTTTCAGGGACTAAGATTCAGGAAAATCCATAACCAGCTTTTCAGGGCAGAGTTAATATATTGAGTGTTCATAATATTTTGCATGGCTTATTCAAAGTTCAAAGTAACATTGTTATCAAAGTAAATACTGTTTATGTCACCATATACAAACCTGAGATTCAGTTTTTGTGGGCATACTCAGTAAATCCAAGAAGCTTTATAGAATCAATGAAAGACCATACCAACAGGGGGACAAATAATCAATGTGCAAAAGATACAACCTGCGCAAATAAACACAAAAGAAAAAAAAATAGTAATAATAAATAATTAAGTAGTAAATATCAAGAACGTGCAGTGAAGAGTCCTTGAAAGTGAGTCCACAGGTTATGAGAATAGTTCACTGATGGGACAAGTGAAGTTGAGTGAAGTTATATAAAAGCAGGCAGATGCATCAACTACAAGCATAATGAAACTGTAGTGAAGTAACAGGTAATCTGGTTTTATGGTTGAGGGAAAATAGCTGTTCCTGAACCTGGTGATGTATGTCCTAAGGCTCCTCTACCTTCTTCCTGATGGCAGCAGCGAGAAGAGAGCATGACCTGGGTGATTGGGGTCCCTGACGATGAATGCTGCTTTCCTGCAACAGCATCCTGTGGAGATGTGTTTAATGGTGAGGAGGACTGTACCTGTGATGGCCTGGGCTGTATCACTACTTTGTGTGGGATTTTACATTCAGGACATCGGTGTTTCCATAACAGTCTGTGATGCAACCAGTCAGTATACTCTCCAACGTATATCTAGAGAAGTTTGTCAAAGTTTTAGATGCCATGCTGAATCTTCGCACATTTCTAAAGCAGAAGAGCTACCATGCTTTCTCATAATTGCACTTACATGCAGGGCCTGGAACAGGTCCTCTAAAGTGATAACACCAGGGATATTAAGTTGCTGACTCCTGCCACCTCTGATCCCCTGATGAGGACTGGCTCATAGACCTTTGGTTTCTTCCTCCTGAAGTCACCAACCAGCTCCTTGGTCTTGCTCACATTGAGAAAGAGGTCGTTGTTGTGGCACCACTCAGCCAGACTTCCAACCTCCCTGTATGATGATTCATCACTGCACTTGATATGGCCAACTACTGTGGTGACATCAGCAAACTTAAAGCAAACTTGCGCTCATATAAAGCAAGTAGAGCAGGTAGCTAAGCAAACTGACTTCAGGTGCACCTGGGCTGATGGAGACTGTGGAGGAGACATTGTTGCCAATCTGAATATCCATTACAAGATGGCACTGGTGAGCCACAGTGATGTTCTGCAGGCTACATACAATACTTCTAAATATACCTCTTGTGAATTACTCTCACTGCAATCTGCAGCTCGTAATTTCCCCTTAAGTAACATACTTTTAAATCGACTTAATGAACTACATTTAGTTCATTAAGTCATGGGAACATTTAAAGCAGAAATTGGTAGATTCCAGACTGGTTGTGGCATCAAGGGATATGGTGAGAAGGCAAGTGTATGGGATTGAATGAGATCTGGGATCAGCCATGATGAAATGGTGGAGTGAACTCAATGAGCTGAATGGCCTAATTCTGCTCCTATGTCTCATGATCGTATTGGTCTAAAAACTATAGATTTTATGATCTTCTGAAGGACTCAGCGGACTTAACTCTCAAGCAAACAGATATGGTACCTTTAAGCAGATGAAAGTTCATAGTCATGACTGGAAGCAAGGCGGGGGGGTATGGATTTCAAGACAGGCTGAAACACGAAGGACTGAGACTCCCTCTATCCAACATCTTCTTAGTAAATGTGCAGATGCTGGAGAACAAAACTGAGGACCTGAGGGCAAGATTGCTGTATTGGAAAGAAATTAGAGATTGTTGTTCTATGTGTAATCAAGACATGGCTTACATCCAGCATGCCAGATACAGTAACCACATCCAAAGCCTTTTCGATTCACAGAAATGGACTGAACCACTGATTCAGAAAAGGCGAAGGGAGAAGGTGTGTATTTCATGATAAATTCTCAGTGGTTCTCCAATGTGGCAGTTTTGTCGAACTCGTGTTCCACTGACCTTGAAAACCTAACAGTCAAGTACTGTCCATTCTATTTACCTATGGAGTTCTCCTCCATAATCCTGACTCAGTTTACATACCACTTGCGGCTGACTATTACCAAGCTCTTTGAGGTACTGCATAACGTAATTTCCAAACAAGAAATAGTCCATCCTGATGCATTTCAAATCACAGTTGGTGACTTTGCCCAGGCTTGTTTGAAGGAAACCCTACCCAATTACCATCAGCATATAGCACATGGCACCAGAGGTCCCAACACACAAGACCACTGTATACTAAAATAAGGAATGCTTACTGTTCCATGTCCAGTCTGCATTTCAGTAAATCTGATCACTTGGCTGTCCTTCTCCTACCTGCATATAGGCAGAGGCTAAAGAGCAAAGCTCCAGAGTTTAGTAGATCTAAGAAGTGCTGAGGGCCAGGACAGAGGCATTCAAGTCCAGTGATCAAGGACGTTACAAGACGTCCTGGTTCAATCTCCGGAAAGCCACTTCACGGGTGAAGAGGCAGTTATGGACTAATCTTGAATCACAGAAGGATGCTTAACAGTTGTGGCAGGGCTTGAATGCTGTCACCTCTTACGAGGTAAAATTCAGTGACAAAGCCGACAACAGGGCTTAGCTTCCAGTTGAGCTTACTGACTCTTGTGCTTGCTTTGACTGCCAAAGCATGGAGGAACCATCATGAACTCCCGCAGCCCCAGATGATCCTGTGACTTCTCTGAGGCCGATATGCAAGTAACCTTCAGGAGAGTGAACCCATTAAAAGCATCCAGCCTAGACGGGCTACCTGGCCAAGTACTAAAGTCCTGTGCTGACCAACTGGCTGGATTGTTCACTGAGATCTTTAACCTCTCAATTTGGCAGTCTGAGGTACCCACTGCTTTAAGCAGTCTTCACATATACCGGTGCCTAAGGAGAATGTGGTAACCTGCTTCAATGACTATCATCCAGTAGCGCTTACATCCACAGTGATGAAGGGTTTTGAGAAGTTGTTGATGAAACACATCAACTCTTGCCTGAGAAGTGACTTGGATCTGCTCCAATTTACCTACCAGAGTAAAAGGTCCTGAGCAGAAGTCATCTCATAGCCTCTTCACTCAACCCCAGAACACCTGGACAGCAAAGACGCTTACTTCAGGATGCTCTTAATCAACTATAGCTCGGCTGTAGTTTTCGTACTGGGGTCTGTATGAATACCATCATCCTCGCAAAACTAATCAATAAGCTTCAAAACCTTGGCCTCTATACATCCTCATGCAATTGGATTCTCAGCTTCCTCACTGCAGGCCCCCGTCAGTTTGGATTGGCAACAAAATCACCTCCACAATTTCCATCAGCGCAGGTGGACCACAAGTCTCTTTGCTTCGTCCCATGCTCTACTCACTTTACATTTATGAAAGTGTGCTTAAGCACAGAGCCAATACCACATTCAAATTTGTTAATGACACTATTGTTGTAGACCGAATCAAAGGTGGTGACAAGTCAGCATATAGAAGGGAGATTGAAAATCTGTCTGCGTGGTGCCACAGAAACAGCCTCTTACTCAATGTCAGCATGACCAAGGAGCTGATTATTGATATCTGGAGGACAAAACTAGAGGTCCATGAACTAGTCCTCATCGAAGTATCAGAGGTTGAGAGGGATAACAACTTTGAAGTTCTTGGTTATATTATTTCACTTGCCTGGTCCTGGGCTGAGTGTGTAAGTGCAATTACAAAGAATGCACTGCGGCACCTCTACTTCCTTAGGAATTTACAAAGATTTGGCAAGACAGCTAAAAATCTGTCAAACTTCTATAGGTGCCATGTACAGAAAATCCTACAAAAATTAATGGATATGGTCCAGCCCATCACTTGTAAACCCCTCCCACCATTGTGTACATCTACTTAAAGTGTTGTCACAGAAAAGTAACATCCATCTTCAGGGACCCATCCAAGTCATGCTCTCTTCTTGCTGCTGCTACCAGGAAGAAGGTACAGGAGCCTTAGGATTCATACAAGCAGGTTTAAGAATAGTTATTACCCCTCAACTAATAGGCTTTTGAACTAAAGGAGATAACTTCATTCATCTTCATTTGCCCCAATATTGGAAAGTGTCAACAATCTATGAACTCACTTTCCAAGGATTCTTCACCTCATGTGCTCAATATTTATTTTTTTATTATTATTTATTTTCTCTTTTGCATTTGCACTGTTTGTTGTCTTTTGCACATTGTTTGAATGCCCACATTTGCAGGCTGTTTCATTGATTTATTATGGTCATTATTCTATTATGGTTTTTTTAATTATGCCCATAAGTAAAAAGGATCTCAGGGTTGTATATGGTGACATTTATGTACTTTGATAATACATTTACTTTGAACTTTAATAAGGGCTCCTGATGCAGTTAATATGGCAAAACCATTTTCACCAGCAAATTTGGAGCATTAGAGCACAGATTTAAGATAACTTGGAAGATGATATGAAATTGTTGCTATGAACTAAGACCATAAAACATGGCAGCTGATTACGATATTTGCTCAACTGAGTCTGCTTCACTATTCAATCATGGTCAATTTATCATCCCTCTCAGCCCCATTCTCATCTGAATGCATTAGTTGAAAGAATGGTGGAAACAAGTTTAAAAGTCTTTTTAAAATATACCGGTTATCAGATATCTGAAGAGAAAAATGCAGTTTCTTTGGGGAAATAATGCATATATGAATTAAACAATAATACTTTTATAATAACCTCATTTGTTCTTGATGACTCCATTGGAAAAATAACACAACCTTCTTTTAAAATAGTAACCTGACTCTTGAGCTATTCTGCCTTTTTTTGTGCACAGTGGAAAATGTCTGCTCTTACTGCTTACACGGGATGTCTTTTTGAGCACAGAATTGTCCTTGGATGCAGTATCAATTAAACTTGTCTTCAAACTAAAAATTGCTTCTTTAACATGCAAAATAAGATGTTTAAAAGTCTCAGGAAGCCTGAGATATTGAATTAATTTAATATTAATTTATTTACTATGGGCATCACCTTCAAAGCTAGCAGTTACCATTCATTTACAGGTGCCTTTGAATGGAGAGACTTGCCAAACCATTAGTCAGCACGTAGCTGTGAGTCTGGAGGGTGGTTCCGTCAATCCTGAACTTGTAGGGTAGGACTGGGTCCAGGCAAGCATCCAAGGACGAGCCTGTGCAGAATAATCACGCAGTGGTGATTGTCTACACTTGGCCAAGCAATGCATAGAGTTCATCTGTCCAGCTTGACTGTGGATTAGGAAGATCCTACATTAAAGTCTCACTTGCATCCAAATAATCTATTGCCATTATTTCCCCCCATAAACTACTGTACGCAACAAAGTGCAACCCTTGTTGTTCACCACCCCACCACCCCCAAACGAGCAGTAGTCCTAGCCCTTTGAGGTCCCAACAGTTGGACGTTTACACCGTAAACACAAGATAGTCTGCAGATGCTGGAAATCTGGACTAAAATGAAACATATGAAATGCTGAAGAATTGTTCATCCAGTCAGGCAACACCAATGGAAAGAAATAAACAATTGGTGATTCCAGCTGAGATCATTCATCGGGATATTTACACCAGTTGTTCCCTTTGCTATACGGTAGAGAAATTAGCAGGAAATTTATTCCGGGGATTTCTTTTGGGTTATGCCCCACACACAAGCTTACGTTGTACATCCCAAACGATTGTAAGTCGAAGGGAAAGGCACCACTATTTCATAATTTTCACGTGATTTTCCAGGAGTAAAAGCTTTTAATTAGAATGACCCTTGGGCATTCCAAGTTCTAATTGGATTTGGATTATTTGGAGAAAACCCACAGCAGGTATGAAAAACAAAATTTAACAGATGGCCAAGAGATCTAGATGATGATAATCATTGCAATGCCCAATAAATAAAAATAGCCTCCCAAAATTAAGATTTTAAAGGAACTGCAATTGTTGCCACGTGACAAGATTGCCGAAATTAGACACACACACACACACACACGAAAATCTTGAAGGCTCATGATTTGACTCAACGAATATCATAGCAATAATGCGAATTTAGGGAATTTTTTTTAAATAGTGTGGTACACACATTACTGTCTTACATCGTAACATTCTGAAATGGCGTAAGGGATAGAACTGAAAATAGTTAGATTATTTGGTCACAAACAAGAAAAAATCTGCAGATGCTGGAAATCCGAGCAACACACACAAAATGCTAAAGGAACTCAGCAGGTCAGGCAGCATTTATGGAAAAAAGTACAGTCAACGTTCCGGACCGAAACCCGAACCCAGCCCAGCCGAATTGTTTCAGCACGAAACGTCGACTGAACTTTTTTTCCATAGATGCTGCCTTGTCTGCTAAGGTCCTCCAGCATTTACTGTGTGTTGTAAAAGATTTTGGTGATTTTTTTTTGGGGGGGGGGAATTTAGTTCTCTGAGATTCTAGTACTGTTTCACCTAAAGCGCACTGAATTTGATTCAGGTATATAAAAGTTAAACACCATGTAAACACTTCTAGGAGGGTTCATTCGAAATATAGAGAAGGCAGCCAGATGCAATTTATTTCCCTTGATATAAAGCCTAATATTATTCCACATAACTCAATAAATCTGACTTTTTCTAATTTCATGAGATTTCAATATTTACCAGTTTAGGATCAATATCAAGTGTAAACACTACTGACGTGAATTTGTTGTTCTGCGGCGCCAGTTCAGTGCAATACACAAAATATACTATAAGTTACAGCCGAATGGTTGAAGTGACTGAAACTCGAATCTCAGTACATTGGCTTTTATTGAGCCCTTGAGAGTGGTCCAAGGTCTTCCATTTCTCACAGAATCTTTCCTCCTCCCCCACACCCTTTTGCCTGTAGATCCAAATCAACATGTTTGTGCTAAAATATACACTTCTTTTCAACACCTCTCACATTTTGAGGATTTTTGAGAACGTGTATTTATCAGCATGTGGTGCTGATTTGCTGCATAGTTTAAACTTTATTAAACTATTATCGTTCTTATCGTGTTATAGACATATAACGGATCCTTCATTTTACCCATTTCCAGACAATTTCCTATTTTCTTGCCCCCACCCCAGTTTTACAGATGTAAAAGTAAATAAGTTCACTTAATATTTGTATTTGATCAAATGTCCCCAATTACGTCTTAAGGGCACTCAAGTAACATCGGATGTCATCAACAGACGCAAGAAATTCTGCACTGGGAATTTCGAGCAACACTCGTACAAAAGACTGGAGGAACTCAGCGGGTCAGGCAGCATCTATGGAGGGAAATAAAGAGTCGACGTTATCAGGCTGGATGAACTTCAGCCAGCATTTTGTATGTGTTGCTAGGCCTTCATCAAAGTGCGCTTCTGGACTGACGAAAGGACAGATTTGCAAACACTTCATCTCGATTTCTGCGCACTTTTAAGGGAGAATATTTCAATGTACCAACAGCACTTCAACCGTGACCATGGTGAGGCAATGTGGGGCAAGTATAGTATCGCAATGTAATTCAGCTGTTAGCGCTTTGTCCCGGCTGGGTTACACCGCGCAAATGCGTTGTGTATTTTAGGAACATAGCCCTTCTTAAATCAGGTGATTTATTTGTGAAAAGGAAATGAAGCACCAATGTTGCCACGATAAAACCACACCACAGATCAAGAAAACATACAAGTTGATGGATATGATGGGTAAACACGAGAGATGTTGCAGATGTCGGAAATCCAGGGTAATACTCACAAAATTCTGGAGGAAGTCAGCAAGTCAAGCAGCAGCTATGGAAAGGAATAAAACGAGACAATATTTCCAGGCCCTGGTGACTGTTCTTGACCGAAACGCCATATCTTTATTCCTTTCTATAGAAGCTGCTTGAAGTGCTGAGTTCCTCCAGTATTTCCTGTGCGCTAAACTGGATATATTAAGTTGAATTGAACCAAAAACGGTGAATTCCGCAGTATCTCCAGAGTCTAACTCCGATATCTAAAAAAAAATCCAGTGCCAACTATTAGCAGCTATTCAGTTATGACAACGAGTCGTTCTCTTCCCCGGTTCTGTATTTATTTCTATTATATGAAGGTGATAATTGAATGAAGAAAGTTTTATTCATAAATAGCTAAGTAATTGTTAATTATCAATTCTAAATGCATTCGCTTATCGAGTTACGGGAACTGAACAATTTCTCTTTATATTTCCATAGTGGTATCTACACAAACACAAGAAATAAACGTACAATGAACTGTAGGACTTAATGCAACGATGCCTCTCGATGGAATGATGACCGAAGCACTAACTTTCTAAACGCAGTATGTATCATACAGTAAATACAGCATCCATCACTTTTTCCCCAAATAGGAATGTTATCTACAGCAGTATAATTCACTGTCTTATATGTGCGATAATTTATCGTCAATCTTTACTGACAATACAACTTTTTTTTCACAAGAGTAATCTGGCACGAATGCCACGTGGGGTCTGTGGCAAATGTCTCGAACCTAATAGTGACCACTGTTACCTTTAAGAACCGAAGCAGAATATCGCAATCCGAAATGCTGATGCAGATGTGACGTTGAGCAGGAATGCTGATAATGCTGTTCGTGAGATGAGGATAACATCATGCAACTTTCTCTAGAACATTGTTTTACAGATATGGCCATCATTAAAATCCACAACAGTAACAATAAGCGATGTCAACCAAAACTGCGCATTTTCTTCGAAACTTGATTTTTAAAAAAGCTTCATAATTTAGCGGCATCGCTTAATTACAATGCATGTTACAAATATTAATCCATTCGCATTTTCCTTCATGACATCTAGACCCATTATTCGGATAGATGGTTTGGGAGAATGCCTTCCGCGAATTCTATTTAAAGACAGACTGCGCAGATTCCGGAAAATCAAATTATCTTTCTGAAAATGCAAGTGCTTTTTTGTAGCACCGCTGAATTCAACATTCTCCCAGTGTGTGCTACAGTATCGGAGTGGATCTGGTGCAGGGACACTTCTTACCCACCTAGGGGGTTGACACGTCCTTCCATGCATATTAGTAAAGCAAAAGCAAAGTAAAAGAATTTGCCCAATTTAGTTTTATTGATCTCAAATTAAACTAAGGCTTATTTTTATCGGCACCAGAAATGCTTCGTCCCGCCCCAGGGATGCGATGCATTGATAGTTAGATTGGGACTAATCCTATCAGCAAGTAAGCAATTCATTATCAAGTATTATGATGGTTTGGTTTTGGTGATAAATGTAATATAATTCGAAACATAATACAGTGCTGGTCTGGTCAGTGATAGTGCAGAGAAGGTTGGCATCTTAACTCACTGATTGCTTTTCACACAGGAATGCAAAAGGGGGAATCGAATTGACGATGCACCAGTTCGGAAATTCGACGGTTCGATTTGAACTGCCAGTGGATGCCAAAGAAATGCAAGTCGGCGTTATGAATATATTATTTGTTGGCATTATTATGAAACAGTTTAAACTGTTTCAGCTTCATTCAATTGGTTGCAATTTTTAACAATTGGGACTCAAAATACTGAATTCAATTGAAACTTCAGCACAACACATTTAAAATAATACACGTGTCAAAAGCAAACCTATTGTAAACATGCTAACACGAATTATTCACTAGTGACATCTGCTGTAATGTATGTCGCATTCAAGTGCATGAATCGTTCCACGTAGCGTAACTTAGTTCGTTTGTTAGATGCATCTGCATAATCGTCCATGCACGTACTGTATAAGGGTATGCATTTCACGTATGTACAACATAATGCAGGTTAAAATTTGTTGCAATTAAATTGTAACTGAAGATATATCCTTTTTTTTGTAAATGTACATTTTTTGTGCCTCATGCTTAAAGATCTAATACTATGCCGGGTTACATGCGAATTAGTGTATACGGAAACACATTCTTCTATTACTACAGACCTTACGACTATTCACAGCGTAATTGAGTGTTCTTTTACACTTTCTGAACTTTGACTGTATATAATTTCATACATTATTTATTTTAGAAGAAAACGCTTATATTTACATGTTTTGATACTTCCTATTGACTAGTCACCGATATTTCCGAACAGATTACCTATTATCCAAAATTAATAAACTAACATAAAAATAAACGACGTTGCCATGATTTTCTAGACTATGGACAACCATGTCGTGAAATTATCTTGGACATTGATAAAGCGTGTACCTTTTGGGCTTTTTTAACATCTGTTTGTACGATCTTCACCTAACGTTTTGTGGAATCAATGGTAATCAGTATTAATACGCAGCTGCCTCACTCGCAGTGCACACACGACCACTTGCTCACCTCAGCAGTGAGGAGGACTGCCGCAGAATGCGGAGGCAACATCCTCGAGGTTCGCGGATTCTCCCCTCCATCTTAAAACGTCCCAAATTCTGGCTTTCCTACACAAAATCACAGGTTTCCTTTCATGTTTGAGACCAATTCTATTCGAATGGTTTGCGTCAACAACGGAGAGAGATAGAGAGAAAGAACTACTTTGTTTTTTTTATTAAAAGAAGGCTTTTGTTTGCTTTTTTCTGACTGATGTGTCTATCTCTGAATCAAAGAACCTCCATTTCCGTTATAGCACTGCAAATGATTCTATTCTTTTTTTCAGTTTGCTCATAAAAAGCCAAGGATACTTGTAAACATTTTACTCCAGCTGCTGGTGCAGTCTCCTGACCTTCTGCACCCCTACTCCAAGCCCCCTATTCCGATGCTCGTGAACCTGTGCCTTCTCCTGTCTATGAGATACGACTGATGCATGTCGCAGAGTATCGCCTACACTGGGATCTTACCTCCGCCGTTTTGAAATGCGAGGTAGGGAAACCGCCAGACGTTCCCCAGTCCCACAGCATAGCCCACCATAGACAGAATAAAGTCCAGTTTATTCGACCAGTTTCCTCTGGCTTTGTTCTCATCTCCATCTTCCTAAAGAAAATAAAATGTAGCTCATTCTGCAAACCTGCAATAATGGCGACTGGTTACAATACGATTTATCATTATTTATCCCAATGTCAGATTCCTTTTTTTGTTGCAGTCTTGATTCAAAATAAATCACGAGATTTTAGATCTATGTGTGAATGTGCATTTCAAGTGAACTGCATTGAGACAAATTACTTTAAAAACAATTACCCATGAATGAAATGGAATTAGAGTAGCCTAACCTTCAAGCAGCATTTCCTCCGAGTATTCTGTCTACATATTTAAATACCGTAGAAAAGTTTCCCTTTTCAATAATTATGTGGAACTATTTTTCAAACGGAGTTATTATTGTTTCAGTTTAGTTAATTTCACTGCAGAATTAAAATCGAGAAACACTTACATTATTGGCATTACCCGGAAATACAACTGTATTACCATCTGTTCCCAGGACCACCGTACTAGGGCTTTTCGAAACCCAGCTGCTTTTGGCGTCGTTTAGCTCCGTTGTGGTTATCGCGGAGCGATTTACCTCCACCTCGGTGATCTTACAATAAGCAGAGCTTGCGTGATCATTTTTGTCAGTTGAAGTATCCTTGTGGGGTAAAATTTCGATAGAATCCAGACGAACGGCGGAGTTGGGTTGTGTGGAGGCATTCATACATATCCCAATCTTGACGGTCTCAGACTCGTTAGGTTTGGCTTCTTTGAGAGCTAAGCCGGTGGGCTGAGGAGCGAATACGGAGGCCTGCTGTCCATCTAAAGGTAGGTGTGGTTCAGTTTCCGGGCTGTTTCTGGGTACCCCAGCACCCTCAATTCTGCTGGGCATCTCTGGGGTGAAAGTATCCCCACCGCTGGCAATTTGCTTGGTCATGCCTTCCTGGTCTATGCTGTCCTGTGAAATACGAAATTCTAATTAAACCACCGCGCTTGTCAAATGTTTAAAACAATCTTATTTATTCAATTAATAGCAGGGCGGGCAGGCAAGGAGTATGCGAGTTTCATATTGGGAGTGGTGTGTAGGTATTTTGTCAATGTTTAAATGGCCCATCCGACGCAGCAGCTGAACGGTACCCTGTCAAGCACTTCTCCCCATCTGCTGCTCTTGCACAATGCTTTGGCTTTCTGCTCACGGATTGCAGGGTGCCCGGCTCTCTCTTCCACAATTACGATACGAATCTTTAATTTAACGCCCCATTTGTTTCCTGTCACTCAGAACCCGCATTGGGTTATTTTCTTGGGACTGCAGTAGGTAGCGATTACCCGATGCTAGGCAATCGCAGTCCTCTTTGCACTATTGACTATTTGAAAGCAATGATCTTTTTTGTTGTTGTTGTTTTCTAGGGCCCGTCGATTAAATATATACCAATTTTTAAAATTAGCCTTGCCTGTTCTGAGGTAGAACCCGCCTAAGGGCCAAGTGTTATAGAACAAATTTTAAATTAAAGCAAAAAAAAAAACGAGTTTTTAATTCAGACTTCCCATGTATGCCGAGTGTTGCGGGTAAGCCAACGTTACTTTAGGATGTTCCTAGATTTTCAATAGTTATAACAACATATTCGCGTTGTCGCCTACTATTTATTATCAGGTTCAGCACCACAGACAGCTCCACCGTTCTTCGGTCAGAAAACTTAGTTCACCCTGACAATCTCAGAAAACTCATTCGAATCCCGACCAGAACTATTTCCTCTCTAAGTCTACATAAATATAAATAGAATCCAGAAATAGATTTAAAAGGAGAAACAATGACACTCACCATATTTGCGAAACGGCAGATTTGAGGAGGGGGGAAGCAGTGGGAAATGCCACTTAGAATGATTTTCTCCCAGCTACGAGCAAGCGCTTTCTATACGTTCCTGTGCAGATTGGGTGTGCGTCAGTAAATACCAAGGTGCCCTTCGTCTGACATTTTCTTGATAATAAGTGTTTGATAAATCATTACCCCTGGATTCTGATTTTAAACACACAACAAAAGACGCAAATGTTAGCGAGCTGTCACTCACGTACGTATATGTCCCAAAGATTGCGCGTATGGAATGACTCACATTACCAAATTAATAAACTTGGTGGGGGGGGGGCGAGGAATACAAATTCATTACTCAAAATTAAGCCGTTAACTATTTCGTGGTGTTAAATTCCATGCTAAATCGTGCTGGCCATGAACAGTGCGTTATAACTTTACCGCAAGTCTTCAATGAAACTTCTTAAGCTATTAAATTCCATGCTAAGTACTATTGGCCACGGACAACGCTTTTTAACTTTATACCATGTCTTAAATGAAACAACTTCTGAGATCCTATACTCAGTACTAAAACATTTAATGTTGTTAATTGTTTTCCTGTTAAGTGGGGGGGGGGGGGGTTGTACTTGAATCACATAGTTCAAGACCAGAGGAAACACTTTACATCTTGCCATTTTCTTATAATCGTGGAAGACTTAAGTTTGTGGAGGAATAAGTGATTCAGGAAAGGAACTTTGGGTGCGTCCGATTTACGTCAGCTTTACCGGCCCGTTGACCAAAAGCCAAGAGTAAAAATAGATTGCTTTACTGCAGCTCTTTAAGAATAAATGTAGCTTTATATAGAAGACTGCATCCACCCACGCTCCGGCACAGGGTGGAGTTCATGCAATATATAATCAATTTTCTTAAAAAGGTCTGATGGGATGGGTTGATTTGCTCGTTTTGGCCAGAGTTAGATTTTTATAGCGGCCGTACTTTAAAACATAGTCAATGTATTCTTTGACGCAATGCACCCATCCCACCGCCACGCACAGTACGCGTCGTTTTGTATTGAAGTGAGCCGGTCAAAGCGGTTAAGTCCAAACTCTGCTGGCATAAGTTTAATATCCTGAATAAAATATTTGAATATTCGTGCTCTTCACCCCTCGCAGTAGGGATGTGAGGATGAATTTCTATTATGTGCAGACCTTAACTGAAAAACGTTTGGGGTGTGTGGAGAGAATGGGACATTGCAACGACAGAAGTTTGAGGAAGGCTTCGCGATTCTGATCATTATGCTGCAATGAACACAGGGGAAACCTTAGTTTTTAAACATGGAGTTGTAATCCTAAATTAAGAACCAGCCCAGCGGCGCATGATATTTCCACATCACTACCCCACCCTTCTCCCAACCGCTCGTGAACCACCTCGCCAACATCGCCTCCATCCCCCTCCAGTCATTCCTTCGCTTCTAAATGGGGCAGAACCGGCCTCTTATCTCCACTCGGTTAGGTCCGCTGAGCTCTAAGTTTTGCTCCCGGATACATGTCTATCGTAAACGAAATACCCAGAGTCAGTCATTTAAGCGAGTCAAAAGGAGAAATTCTTTAAAATTCGACATTCATAACACGCTTTGAAGTATCGACAGTTTAAAACGCGGCGGAAGTCTAATGTTATATGTATTCTGAATTGTTCTTTCACAACTTTGAGTGGACACCAACATCACATTAGAATGCGTTAAGATTTGGAACCTGGGTTCTACTTCAGATGTATCTCACATTCCTGGAGCTTAAATTGAAATATGCGCTCTGATTCCCACTCGCTGCACCCCGCCCTCTCCTAAAACTGCCGGATTGCTGCATTGCGTTCCATCATTAAACCAACTGCTCTCTGGCCGTATGTATTGCCGACATTCTAAAGAGGACACTCTGAAAGTCCTCGGTGTGCTGCCTCTGATTAACTATTGAGGGCTAAGGCAACAACTCCACATTGTACGTGCCAGTGGAGATATTTCAAATAATCTATTACATCAGCTTGTGTTAGTAACGTGTCTAATCGATATACAATTGGATTAATTGAGATCACTTGGATATTTGTCCCAGGAGAGGCGGCCGTTTTAAAAATTAAATTAATTAATCAAAAAAACCAAGGTAACAATCAGATAAATGATTACATAACTTTCAGTAAACTTGCACTCACCTATATTTAACTTCAGACTGTGCATGCTTTGTCGGAACCATATCTACATATTCCCACTTTAACATATTTTAATTATCCATCGCCAATATAATTTGAACTCTTCTGTTCACCTTATGGCTATGGAGCAGAACAGAGTTCAGAACTGTAGTCACCGGTAACGAACAGAAATGCTGGAAGAACTCAGCAGGTTAGGCAGCATCTATGGAGATGAACAAAGAGCCGACGTTTCGGACCAGAACAGAAGTTCTGATGAAGAAAGCTCTCGGTCCGAGACCAGGGGTTCTGATGAAGAGTCCCGACACGAAACTTCAGCTATTTATTCCTCTCCATAGATGCTACCTGACCTGCTGAGTCCCTCCAGCATTTTGTGTGTGTTACTCCGAATTTCCAACACCTCTTCAACCGTCACCCACTTAGCCGCCTGAGAGCGTATACCGCTTTTAATAACTTTGTCAAAGCTGAATAACAGTAATTGACTTTCTGCCGTGCTCTTTCAGCAGGTGACCTCACCGTGTATAGAGACCTCAAACGGGCTTTAGCACCAGAGGTTATCTGCGCAGGAATCCGGAACAAGTCGCCGATATCTCTGGGAATCTCTGACTGAGGGAAAATGCGCAATCAAACAAATTCAATGTCATTTGAAGGTGTCAGCAATACTTCACATTCCATTATCGTTAGATTGAAAGACATTTTTGTCAAACAGAAAACGGCTCGGTCATCATTTCCGAGTTAGCAAAACGTATCTAAAAGTAAGCTATCTGTCGCAACAGCGTCAAGCTCATGAGATTTTATTCAAGATGTCTTTTTTTTTGAAGAGTTTAAAGCAAAACTTCCTGCTCAGTTTTGTGTTTAGAAAACGAAATGATGCCATCGGTAAAACCAAAACTACTTCTGTGTTTACAACATTCAAAAATTTCCTTACTTTTTCGTCATCGATTGGAGCCTGCAAACACTAAGTCAAAATGTTCTCTCTCTCTCTCACTCCCCATCTCTCGCTCTCTCTCTCTCCTTCCCCCGCTCCCACTCCTTCTCCCCCTCCCTCTTCCTCCCTCCTCTCTTTATCTCTCTTGCTCTCTAGCTCTCTCTCTCCCCTCCCTTCCCCCTTAATATATGTTTGAGGGTAGGGAAGCGTCTGGTTTCTTTAAAATATTGAAATGAATAAATGCATTGAAACCAATAATTCTTTATTTAAAACGAGAGATTTTGCAGATGATGGAAATCTGGGCTAGCACATTCAAAATGCTGGAGAAGCTCATGAGTGGTCTCGGCCCGAAACGTCGACTATTTATTCCTTTCCATAGATGCTGTCTAACCTGCCGATTTTTTTTAAAGTCCAAATTTAAAAGCAGCATGTTTATTATTTAGCCAAGGTACATTTATCCTATTCCGACTACTGTCACTAAAAAGTTACACGTACTAGCATTGCAATTTAAATACCATTGAAATATTGAAGTAAAACAATGATTAAAATCATTGAATGGAAAATACATAGAGACCATTGTAGCGAAGTGAATGCTGTTTATTTCACATTCTTAACAAATAAGAGTATTTGGGTACTTGCTGTATTTAGGTATTTGGCTGTTTCATATCCACTAAAACATCCCAAAGGAAAATAGCTTGAGATTATATTTCCCATATTGTAATACGCCTAAATGAAACATTACGCAAGCAATTATAGGAATTTTATCTGCGGAAACGCAAGCTGTGATTCACCATCCGAACGTATTTTGAGGTCACTCGTGTGATTAGATTGGACAATCGCAACGCTGTTCGTTTTATAAGGCTTATAATTATTAGCGAGGTTTTAGGAAGAAACAACGTATTCAAACAAATCGTATACAAATGATCAGCGTTTGCACCAGCTTTAGGATTAGATTCTCTCAGTTATTAACAATAGCTTTGCTTAAAGCACTCGTGGCGCGTCTTCGCCCGAAATTCTTCGTAACATACTGTACATCCCCCTTAACGGGCCAGTAAACTGCCGTCTACATCTATACTAATGCAACCTTCTTGGCAACGAGTCTTCTATTTATTTAGCTTTTGTATAAATGAGAACTCATGTTCTCTGCAATATTTATTTATTGTTGTCAATATTATTTGCTTTTACCTGTATTCGCATATATGCCTTCTTTTCCATTGTTTGCTTGCCAATCTTTGCCTGTAGCTTTTCAATAATTGTAGTGTATTTCTTTGTTCTTTGTGAATGTCTGCGAGAATATGAATCTCACGGAAGTACTTTGATAATAAATTTGTTTACAACTCTGAATTTTGATATCTTAATTTAAACAAAGCTTGCGAAAGAATCCGGTTTCTTCCTGTCTATTTTATATCAATATATACTGAATGAGATTGAGTATGAAATTGAGATAGCCTAAAGGAATGTACAAGTTTGGCATGACGCCACTTCAATATAAGCACGTTATTTTTTTTTAAAAAAAGATTAGAATTGTTGTCCTCAGTACCAAGGCTTTAACAACAAAGTCCTGAAAAAAGTGGGCCATATTTACTGCTAGGCGAGTTTTAATGTGGAAATTCATATCGTATGCAAGACTAGACAACAGCGAATTAAGTTAACGACACAATCTCGTTGTTTATCTAGTTGGGTCATTGTATTGGTAAAACATATTTCCATTGGGAATAAAGTAAACTTATGTCCAGGCCGTAAGACTACTGAACTCCCTGCCACCACCTAGGTCTCATCACTCATGAAACGCTAGTAGCATTATACTGTTCAGTTTTTAACTTGTGTCTTAAGTGCTCCTTATTATTTATTAATTTAAATGTGTTGTGTGTATGGGTTATATGTACTGTGTTGTCCCAAGGAATGTTGTTTTCTTTGGCAAAAACAACATGTGTACGGTTGAATAACAATAAACTTGAGGTGGAACTTGAAGTATTGCTTTCGACTATGTCGGAAAACGTTAAATACTTTTAGACACAAAACTTATCGTTACTAAGTTTCAATGTACTGTTCAACTATAATCAAGTGAAATCAACCCAGACTTAGTTCTGATTTGTCTTGTAATGTCAGTTATTTGCAGCGGATTTTTACATTAAACATCTGGGTTTACATGTTTCATCTAGCAATTTGATTTGATTCCAACGCTCAATAATGTTAGAGGAAGTCGCAATTTCGAAATATGATAAAATGAAGCTGGAGGCAAGACAAGTTATTTCAAACATTTCAAACCTTGCCACGAGAAAGACTCAAAAACGTCACAACATGGGCACAGGGATCGTGTAATTTCCATTAATCTTTTCCAGAGGTCCAACACTATTGAGAAGGTGGCAAGAAATAAAATTTCTGTGCAAAGGTATAAAACATCAATAGTGTAAAATCTCGGCAATCAATCATTAATAAATTAACGTTATATTACTTTAATCAGAGTCCAGGTGAGTAGATGCAACTCCCCTAAACGTTTGTCTTTACAGCAATCACTCGAGTTGAGTCTGATGTCCTTCTAAAGGTTTGTCTGATGGTGGGTCCTCGGATGACCGTAGAGGCCGATCTGGGATCCACATATTCTGGTACAATGTTGACAGGAGCAAATGGTAGCTGTGGGTAGTGGTTGGGTCTTTTGGATGTTCAGTCTCGCCTTTCGTGGCTGCCGCCTGTTCTCTGTGGCACAACAGAGATCGTTCCTATGCGACACAACTTCCTCTTGAACATATTTCCTTCAGGTGTGGACGTCTTCTCAGATTTTATATGGGATGTTGAATTTCTTCTAGCTGATTTTGACGTCATCTTTGAAGCGCTTTTCGTGCCGGACGGGGGCTCGCCGGCCTTTATCGGGGAGTAAATGTTGGGTTTGGAGAGACGCGAGTTTGGCATCCGTATGACATGACCTTTCTATTGGAGCTGACATTGCTTCATCGTGGTGGCGATGCTCGTATCTACAACTTTATTGAATAATACATTTGGGGATGGAGAGATGGACATCTCCATGAATATCTGGATAGGTGATGAGAGTTAGGGGTAGGGGTGGGGGTAGGAAAACACCAGCCAATGCAGTTTTACTTCGAAACGCCTTCCCGTCCTTAGCGTTGCATAAAATCTTCAAAACAGTGCAATGACTTTCAATACTCCAGCCGTGTTTCTCAGCGGACGTTGTGGGTGAGAGTTAACTTTGCCTTTCGGTCCAATCTTTAGGAAATGTCTTGATTAAGGATTCGCCGCGTGAAGTACACACAGGCAGACAGCGAATAAACAGACCTGGTTGCTCCAGTGTGGCCCCGATAGATGACATGTTCCAATATCGCTTCATGCCTAAATGCATACTGACACTGTTTCCGATGCCAGGAACAGATGGCGCAGGATGGGAGTACCGTTTAACATAGTAAATAACAAATAATCTTTTAAGAGTGAAGTGTGCCACATAGACTGCGAGAAACAAACGTGGGAGAGTGTGGAAGCTCCTGGACTCCCGCGGCAAGAGGAAACTGCTTCCAAATCAACGAACATTGTTCATGTGCATTTTACCGTCGCTTTTGCCATATGCGTCCATCGGCTGTCAATGAAGCTCGGGCTCAGCGCGCCAGCCTGGATTGTACATGTGCCACAGCAGGAAACGGCCTGCGGGCTATGGGGAGCAGGCTGTATTCTTTGAAACAAGTGCTCCCCACTTCATCTGCGGTGTGCATGTCTGTTCACGCTCCTTTGGGGAGCGGAACCTCCGCAGCATCGGTCCTAGGTCCGAGTTGCACCTGGGTTCGAGTTTTCCGTGAGGGCAGATGCGACGTCTTCTCCTCACCCTACTGGCTCCGGGGAAACCTGGGAGAAAATTGTGAATTCACCTTGTCTGCTGAATTGGAAAGACTACTAGAGGCACCATCAACTTTGATCACACTCAGTGTCCAGATATTGCATGCATATTAGTACTGCAGCTCAGCAAGGATTGCCACAACTGCAGAATCAAAAGTAAGTTTGTTATCACTGACTCAGATGGCGTGAAATTTGTTGCTTTGCAGCAGTGGTATAGCGCAAAGAAATAAAATTACCATAAATAACAAAACTATATAAAAAAAGAGTAAACACAAAGTACACTGCAGATGCTGTGGTCAAAGCAACACGTACAAGATAGGCAGCAAAGGTGGGAATTTTCCAACTTCTGGTAATTTCCTCCGCCTCCATTCCCCATCCCAGTTTCACTCTGCCTCCTCCTCCTCCTCCAGCTGCCTATCACCTCTCTCATGATTCTGCCTTCTTGCACTACACAAAGTGCTTTCCCCTTACATTCCTTCTTCAACCTTCCTGCCCATCTCCTCCCTGCTTCCCCTCCCTCACCCCTTGATCTTTCCTCTTACTGGTTTTTCACCTGGCATCTACCAGCCTTCTCCTTCCCACCCTCCCCCCCCCCACCTTCTTTAGAGGGCCCCTGACCCTGATGAAGGGTCTCGGCCTGAAATGTTGACTGCTCCTTTCCACGGATACTGCCTGACCTGCTGAGTTCCTCCAACGTGTTGTAGGTGTTGCAAAAAAAAAGTTTTAGTTGACTGTTTAGTAATCTGATGGAAGATATAACTGAATCATTGAGTGTGGGTCTTCAGGCTCCTATAGCTTCTCCCCTGTGGTAATGAGAAGAGGTGAGGGTTCTTAGTGATGATGCCACTTTCCTGAGGCACCACCTTTTGAAGATATCCTCAATTTTGGGGTAGTTTGTGCATGTGATCAAGCTGACCGAGTCTAAAACCATTTGCAGTTACTTGTGCATTGGAGACTCCACACCAGGCTGTGATGCACCCAGTCGGAATGTTCTCCATGGTGCATCTTTAGAAATATGTAAGTGTCTTGGGTGACATGCTACACCTCTTCAAACTCTTAATGCTGGTGTACATCCTTTGTGATCGCATCAATGTGTTAGGTCCGCTGCTTTCTCCAAATCTCATTGAGTTTTGACAAAAGGTGGATACAATGCAGTCCTGTTATATAAAACTTACTGACTTTATGCTTAATAAATCTGTCTGTTTACAGCTAAGTCACAGTCCAGTGAAGGTTTTGCTGTCTGATGTTCTTAGCAGATAATATAACCAACAAGTCAAACCTGTAGCAACAGCAACAAAAGGCATAACACATGCTGAAAACCTATGGAAATAATGTACAGCCTGGAGAGTCCTGGTGAATACAGACACAGCAACTATGCAGACAGAAAGTGCATTCCTGAAAAAACAGCTTCTGTTCTCTCTGCAGGCAGTGACTAACTAACCTATTGAGTGTAAATATCAAATAACGGAGAGCATAGGTTGATGGTGAGAAGAGAACAGGTTTAAAGATTTGAGGAAGAAAACTTTTTCCCCCTTCACATTTCTACCATGTCCCTGTCACTTCTTTGAAGTGCCTGGAATACACTGCAAGGAGAGCCCGTACAAACATAGGTAGTGTTTAACTGGTATTCAGACAAACATATGTGCTGGCATGGAATAGAGGGAAATGGCCCACGTATAAGCAGATGGGACTTTTTTTTTTAAAAAAAAGCCATAGACCAATACCCCCTGGCCTGTCGGTGGTGCAGTGGCATCCGCACCGGACTTTGGGACGAGTTCTCCTGGGTTCAAATCCAGCCGACTCCTTGCACTCCTTCCATCAGAGCATCGAACTAGCAACTCGGCTTCATAGAACAGACAAAATGCTGAAGAAACAGTAAGGTTGTCGTGCGATGCGTGGGGAGGAATTCCCACCAAAAGCGAAAAGCAGACCAATAACGGCGGGTGGTATTAATGGCCACGGAGCTCAGGCTGGGAATGCCTGGCCAAGGTTTTGTTCCTGTGCTGTACAATATTCTGCATGTTCTAACTTGTTCTGATTGGACATGGAAATGCTTGTAAGATAGGAATGAGCGAAGATAACAACTGTCATGAGGTTCGAAGAGTTTCCCCTCTGTCCAATCTATCAGGTAGGTTAATTGGTCATGGTAAATTGTCCCAAGGTAAAATTCTGGCTGTGGGGTTGCTGGGACCGTGGCCTACTCCACTCTGTATCGCTAAATAATAAAAAAAACATTTCAGCATATTTGGATGTCTTTACATATACACACACATACACAGAATATATACATATAGAGCACCCAGTTAATAGTTTCATCATGGAAAATTTATCAAAATATTATGTATAAGAACATGACAGTCTTAGGTGAACATTCATTATATATTAACTAAAATTGCTTGTAATTGTGGTTCTCATTGAAATCATTTTACAATATTTGCAAGCAGTGCCCTATTGAATACTTCCCATTAAAACAGTTGACACCGAAATCTTAGGTGAAAGATTTGTATCATTATTCGGCAATGAAAAGCTTTCTTTCTAAAAGGTAATCACATGCCTCTCATTATGCCCTTTATTCTTTGATTTAAACTCAATAAATATTGTAAGTTATTTAGTTTCCTTCCACAGAGGAAAGAAACTTGGCTTGCCTACTTTTTTGCTTCCATGAAAAGAACATTATATACCCTACTTGTTGAGGATTTTCATGTTTATTAATTTTTCTGAATGGATGAATGACAGATCAAACATTTTTTTTTAAATACAACCATTTATGCCATAAGTAAATTGAACCTAGTAAAGTCCAGAAGGCAGCAACAGGTAGTGGTCTTGTTTGAGATATAAATACAGAAAAAACAAAGCTACTCACGTATTATGAAAACTCACCTGGTCCACAAAGTTGGAGATGTATTAATGCTTTTATCACCACACCAGGTGGCTTTCTCTTAACAGTTCTCTGAAGTGGCTCCAAAAGCCACTTAATTGTATTCTTCTGCAACCAAGGGGGAAAGGCAAAAATTTTGACCTTGCAGACAAAGGTGACTTTGAAAATTAATGTACTGCATTGTTAACATTGCTACCCCAATATGCAAACACAGGGAGTGAATGTTTATGATGATAGATTGGCAATTGACCTGACTGATTTGTCAGGAATATTGACGAGTTTAATGAATGTTGTTGGAGCTGCAGCCAAATTTAATTCAGGGTATTACTAGATGTAGAAAGTAAAAAGATAAACTTGGATTACTATTTTAGGAATAAAATATTCTCTCTCGTTCAATGTAGACCAACAATTCCTTTCATTCACTATCTCTACATTATGACTGGTTTGACACTAACACAGAGCACCCTGAGATATTTCTCCTTCCTTTCATAGAAACATAGAAAACCTGCAGCACCATACAGGCCCTTCAGCCCACAAAGCTGTGTCAAACATGTCCCTACCTTAGAACTACCTAGGCTTTACCCATAGCCATCTATTTTTCTATGTAGCCATCCAGGCATCTCTTAAAAGACCCTATCATTTCCACCTCCACCACTGCTGCCTTCAGCCCATTCCAGGCTCTCACCACTCTCTGCATAAAAAAAACTTAACCCTGACATCTCCTCTGTACCTACTTCTAAGCACCTTAAAACTATGCCCTCTCGTACTAGCCATTTCAGCCCTGGGAAAAAGCCTCTGACTATCCACATGATTAATACCACTCATCATCTTATTCACCTCTGTCAGGTCACCTTTCATCCTCTGTCACACCAAGGAGAAGAGGCAGAGTTCAGTCAATCCATTCTCATAAGGAATGCTTCCCAATCCAGGCAACATCCTTGTAAATCTCCTCTGCACCCTTTCTCTGGTTTCCACATCCTTCCTGTAGTGAGGCGACCAGAATTGAGCACAGTACTCCAAGTGGGATCAGACCAGGGTCCTATATAGCTGCAACATTACCTCTCGGCTCTTAATCTCAAGATTGATGAAGGCCAATGTACCATATGCCTTCTTAACCAGAGTTAACCTGCACAGCAGCTTTGAGCATCCTATGGACTCAGACCCCAAGATTCCTCTGATCCTCCACACTGTCAAGAATCTTAGCATTAATGCTATATTCTGCCATCATATTTGACCTACAAAAATTAACCACTCCACACTTATCTGGGTTGAACACCATCTGCCACTTCTCAGCCCAGTTTTGCATCCTATCAATGTCCCATTGTAATCTCTGACAGTCCTCCACACTACCCACAACACACCCAACCTTGTGCCATCAGCAAATTTACTAACCCACCCTCAATGTGTTTTGTCACATCCTCAAAAAATTCAATCAGGCTTATAAGGCACGACCTGCCTTTGACAAAGCTGTGCTGACTATTCCTAATCATATTATGCCTCTCCAAATGTCCATAAATCCTGCCTCTCAGGATCTTCTCCATCAACTTACCAGTCACTGAAATAAGACTCACTGGTCTATAATTTCCTGGGCTGTGCCTAATCCCTTTCTTGAATAAGGGAACAACATCCACAACCATCCAAAACCTCTCCCATCCTCATTGATGATGCAAAGATCATCACCAAGGCTCAGTAATCTGCTCCCTCATCTCTCACAGTAGCCTGGAGTACATCCCATTCAATCCCAGTGACTTATACAACTTGATGCTTTCCAAAAGCTCCAGCACATCCTCTTCCTTGATATCTAAGCTTTTGGAAAGCTTCCCCAGTGGTGCACAGGTCTAGTTAAGACATCTCAAGGAGATGATAATAGTATCCATTACTGTCAACTCACATATATTGCTTCAGAAATATTTTCCTCTGATCATTGATTTTTGTTGCTGGCCTTATTTTAAAATTTCCACCCTGTATTCATCCAATCTTGGACTTCTTGTCTTGCTTGAATCGCCAGGCAACTTTAGAAACACTTTGCTGCAAGGACATAGCATAGGAACAAACCCAAGTGCAGAACACAGGCATGGAGGCATTATTAACATAGCAAGCATGGAGTCAGTATCCAGGAGCAATGCTTGACCAAGAACTGGTCCTCCTAAAGACCAGGAAACAAGGCTACTCACACCACAGTCAACCAATGAACTGGCAGCTCCTTGCTGAGCTCACTGAGTTTTTATATGTACTGCGTTTGCTGAC
Organism: Hypanus sabinus; assembly: GCF_030144855.1. Classification (NCBI taxonomy): domain Eukaryota; kingdom Metazoa; phylum Chordata; class Chondrichthyes; order Myliobatiformes; family Dasyatidae; genus Hypanus; species Hypanus sabinus. Next base: position 163,228,342 of record NC_082712.1, read on the forward strand.
GGAAAGCAGGTGTTTGTAGTTAGTGGAACCTGGGAATGATTGGGAACTAAACGAGGTGATTGAGGCCCAATTCCTGAGGTAAATAGCCAGATGGGCGATTGCCAGGAGGGACCATGACACACTTTGTCTCTTCTCTTTTGATATTTGGTCACAATTCCTTGTTACTTAAATGTTCACAGGACACAAAGTATGATAAACAATGAATAACAAATATATCAACTTGAAGAAACCATCACATTAGATATTCATTAAATAGTAGTAGTAGTGCAATGAGTTGAGTATGATGTTCTCCTCAGGGGCTGTCTTTTGGTGGGTCCTCAGGAGGCTGTTGAGGCCAATCTGGGATGTTAATGGAGACTGTCTGTAATGACTTTGTTTCATGTGAGGAGGCTGATGCACAGACGGTCACACACAGTCCTTGTCTGTTAAGGGCCAGGGTCCAGTGGCATGGAATGCAAGATAACCGGGAACCCTTCATTGCTGAAGCTTTCCTCCACCTTCACTGCTGCTGTGATATGTCATCATCTTCCACCAGATCCACCACTGAGGTCTTCTTGGTTGGATCACATTTTGTCTGGAATCTCCTCTCTGATCTTACTGCCATGTGTGACCTTAGCAAGAGCTGAGCACCAGATGACAAAACTTCTGACTCTAGATCTCAGGAACTCATAAGCCTCTCCACAATGACGAGGAGTAGTGATGATTCAATATGTAGAAAGTTGCTAATTTATCAATCATTATACAGTAAGCATCTACATTGCTTGCTCATATGGTCACTTGCTCACTGATTAAATACCCAATTTAATTGAGTGCAAAATCTGATGCTACATTTTATCAGTTTATTCATCCTTATTACTTCAGTGTGACTCAGTTAGAAGCCAAGGAGTCATAAGGCTGTCATTTCATGTCCCACTGTGGTATTGATGGAGTGCTATATGCTGAGGCATTAAATGAATTACTTCTGAAGTTGTACTATTTGAAGAGGCTGACAGGTTTCTTGTGTCTCCTGCTGAATATCTATCTCTTACTCGTGAACATGTTTCTGAGAGCTGGCTGAATTATACCCTAATGATTAGATCACACCTAATTTGGCTGCAAAATGCTTTGGTATACATCAAGTTTTAGCCACTTAACCTCAGCAGGAAATTGCCCAATTTGCACTAACAGTAGCAAAACATAGAAATGGAGAGTATGTGGATGATGCGGCAATTGTCAGCAAAATGATAGAAAGTTTTGGCAACATTATTCTGAAGAAACATCCACTGCACATAAAGCACTTCAGTTTGCCTGTTTTCTCCAGTACCTGTACTCATCTTAACATTGGATAAAACGTGGCCACAAACTCGAATTTCAGAAGCAAGGCGAGAGAAGACAGCTCTTGACACCAGAGGCAATCCATACCTAAATTCAGAAAGGCCTCTTCAACACAAAGGCATTGGCTGGTAAGTGGAAAGTAACATTCTGGTCCAACATTCTGGCCAGTGGTGTAGTGTCATCAGCACTGGTCTTCAAGACCAATGGTTCAGACTTGGAATCTGCTTTGTGTCTGTGTCAGGTTGAGTGAAAAATATTGTAAAAAATAGCCAAATGCTACAGCAAAAATGCTACCTGATGTGCCATAAGGTGTGTAAAGAAACACCAAATCTACTGGCCACTGATCATTTCCAACTAGAATGGATATTAATGCCTCTTCTTGACAATCACCTTATTCTTTTTGCTAGCTTCACCAGTATAAACTCTTTCAGTACAAAACTTTCAATTCATTTACTTGCACCAGCAATAACTTACTGGGTATGTATCCTGCAGTCAGTGATTCACTATAGCTTTTCCACAAACTGCAAGACACAGGTCGACATTACGTTCACTTGCCTGAACTCATCTAAAATGCTTCAAAGACGAAACAGCATGCTTAACTGGCATTAGTACAAACATTTACTAGTACATCCACTAGTAGAAGCATTTACTAGTACATCCACTAGTACAAACATTTACTCACTTCACCATTAACACATAATCAGATACTGTAGTGTATACTTGCTACAAATGCACTGGGGTTTTTCATCAAGGCCTCTTTGAAACCACAAACCAGAAGTATCACCTCTATTGGTTGATATTCATATCAGGGTGTGGGTATTTAAAGCCTTTTGGAGCATTAAAGTGTATAAATCCCCAAGGTCAAACCAAGTGCATCCTCAGACTTTGCAGGAGTCAAGTGAGGAAATTGCAGAGTTCCTTACAGAGATATTCGCTTCATCATGAGCCAGGTGAAGTTCCTGAAGACTGGAATGCAGCTAATATTATTCTGTGGGCAGCAAGGAAGAGTCACTCAGCAGTGATGTTCTTGGAAGTGTCTCAGCCCAAAACTTTGACTGTTTATTTCCCTTCTACAGATGCTGCCTGGCTTGCTGAGTTCCTCCAGCATTTTGTGTATATTGCTTATGAGTACGAGCCTTGTTTGCTGCAAGTAGCATCACAGTTGGACAAGGAGGTGAAAAAAGGTGTATAGCACACTGGCCTTCAACATTAAGGGCATTGAAGAGATACGACATAATAACAGACCCTTCCTGCCCAATGAGCCTGCGCCACCCAGATACACCCATGTAACCGATTAACCACTAGCACATACTATATTGGAACATGGGAGGAAACCAGAGCACCCTGAAGAAACCCATGCAGTCATGGGTCAACATACAAACTCCTTACGGACAGCTGCAGGAAAGGAAGTTGGGTCACTGATGCTATAATTGCACTGTGCTAATCATGATGCTAGTGTAGAGGAAGAAGCTGGGACATTATGTTGCAGTTGTATAGCTTATTGGTGAGGCCACACCTGCAGTATTGTCTACAGTTTTGGTCACCCTGTAATAGGAAATGTGTGGTTAACTGGACAGACTTACAAGGATGTTACCAGGACTGGAGGGCCTGATTTATAGGGAGGGATTGGCAGGCTAGACCTTTACTCCTTGAAGAATGAGGAAGATCTCATAGGAACATCTAAAATTATCAAAACTTTTGATACAGAGGATGGTAGCAGAGTAGAAGAGACCAAAAATAGGAGGCATAGATTTAGGGTGAGAGGGGAAGCTGAGGAGAACTTTTCCACACAGTAGGTGGTGAGTACTGTATATGGAACAAGTTGCTAGAGGAAGTGGTTGAGGTAGGCGCAATAGTATAATTTAAGAAGTTAATAAGTGCTTGACTTGTGCATATTTGTAACTTAAGATAAGGGGTGAGGACAAAAGAATTACATGTCCAAAAGCCAACCAAATCTATTGTTCCACATTGGTCAGTTGTGCACCTGTGTATAGAATGACAGAAAGCAGTACTTTAATTGCATATTGCAGGAAACAAAATCACTGAACTTCAACACAAGAAGGTAATCATGCACCTTCTCAGACAGATACTGTATATATAGCTAAGGTCCCTAAGACTTTTGCACAGTACTGCATTTGTCAACATGGAGCAAAGAATGAGTCTGTAAATCTGGCGGGAGCAAAGGATGTTGGAAATGGCGATGGTGGAGTGCTGTGGGACAGGTGGCAGACAAGGAGTGCCAGGGGCAGGGGGTGGCATGGGTGCAGACACACCCAGCCCTGAGACACCAGGCAAGGTCATTTGATTCCAAACAATCAGTTTATTGACAGTACAGACCCATATCATATTCAGGTTTATCATTAGGCACATACGAGGGGTGATTGATAAATTCGTGGCCTAAGGCAGGAAAAAGAGTTCTGTTTTACCTCAATTATGATTTCAAGCAACATATTCACACATCTATTTTTTCTAAAAATAATACAGGGTTGTGCATCTTGATTTACTCATCACCTTTCTAAATAAAGATTACTTTATCACTGATAGTGGTTCAATAACTTCTTCAGATTGACTGACGGTTTCTTGGTTCATTCCTGTTTACATCTGGAATAGAAACTAGAAATATAGAAATCTACATTACAGGCCCTTCGGCCTACAATGTTGTGCTGATCATGTAACCTGCTCTAGAAACTGCCCAGAATTTCCCTACTGCATAGCCCTCTTATTTTTCTAAGCTCCATGTACCCATCTAAGAGACTTTTAAAAGACCCTATTATATCTGCCTCTACCACATTCACCAGCAGTGTGTTCCATGCACCCACCACTCTCTGTGTAAGAAACTTACCTTTGACGTTATAAAGACAGTATAAAGTTAACAATGCAAACATGAGGAAATCTGCAGATGCTGAAAATTCAAGCAACACACACAAAATGCTGGTGGAACGCAGCAGGCCAGGCAGTATCTATAGGAAGAAGTACAGTTGACGTTTCGGGCCGAGACCTTTCGTCAGGATTAACTTAAAGAAGAGATAGTAAGATATTTGTAAGTGGGAGGGGGAGGGGGAGATCCAAAATGATAGAAGAAGACAGGGAGGGGAGGGATGAAGCTAAGATCTGGAAAGTTGATTGGGAAAAGGGATACAGGGCTGGAGAAGGGAAAGGATCATGGGACGGGAGGCCTAGGGAGAAAGAAAGGGGGAGGGGAGCACCAGAGGGAGATGAAGAGCAGGCAAGGAGTGATTGTGAGAGGGGCAAAGAGAGAAAAAAAGGGAAAAATTATCAATCAATCAATCAATCAATCAATAAATAAATAAATAAATAAATAGGGGATGGGGTAAGAAGGGGAGGAGGGGCATTAACGGAAGTTAGAGAAATCAATGTTCTTGCCATCAGGTCAAGTTCGTTAACATAATAGAATTATTCAGCTTAAGATCAATCCTTTAATGTTTAGCATCTGATACAGTGGATTAACAGGGAAGTAGTATGACAGGTGAGGTTGCAGCAACCATTTTTTGGAATGAGGGTCTGCATAATTATCACGTGACTACACATCAGTCGATAAAGGTACATTCCTCAGAGTGCATAGACCTAGTCTGCTGAATCTCTCCTCACAGGCTAACTAACTCTAATTTTTACAGTTTCAGTCTTGAAATCTGAGAGGCTTACAATCATTGTCACAATGGCTACAGGACTAAACTTACAGTGGCTTCAGACATGCAGAACATTGTTCTCCAATTCAGAATTCAGAAATCGTAAACAGTTCATCTTGCTTGCTACTGGTGCAGTATGTGTAGAATCTGTAAACTGCATTCATGCAGATATCACATACTGGGGCAGCCTTTCATCTCCCTTTATGGAAAAGACAAGTTTTTTTTACTGAATACCGAGAAATGCCACGAGTCGAAGGTTGGTTAGCAACACCGCACACATGCAGTGAGGAAGCATCGATGCATAAGCACTGCAGCCCATTTACATTGTTCTCAGACATCCTAGAATCACACAGGACATTATCCCCACAGATGTACTGCTTATTGTACATTGTGACAACATAAAGATAATCAAGCGTTTGCAATAAATTCATGTTTACAATGTTTTTTCCTCTTCTCAATATTCCGCATTGACTTCTCCTTTTATCCAGTTGTTTCAGATATTACCTGCTCACATTGGGATATGCTGCAAGGAACAGAGTGATACTTCAGCTACACAAAAATAACTTGCTCATATGCTGATAGTAGAAAACCATAACAAAGACCAATCCATTTCTAACACAGGTTACTTCCAGCATTAGCTTCAAGACAGAATTAGGCTTTGAAAGGTGGACAACTGCAGTGTTTAAGTAGAAGTAGACAGTACACCTAAATTGTTTTAAGTACACACAGATCCATATTAAACATGACCTGGTTAACATTTATTAAGACAGAGGTGATAATGTTGAATTTCAGCATAAAACCAAAATTACATCAGACTGCTGTTCTTATCCTTTCTAAACACATTACTTTCAGCTGATGGCATCTACCAAGTGACCAGGCCAAGAGGATAATCATGCACGTAAATTCTCTCCACCATTATATTTGCTCTTTAAGGGGAACACGAGGGGTATTTCCTTCACTCAGAGGTTGGCGGGAGTCTGAAACGAACTGCCAGCACAATTGGTGGATGGGGGGTTTGACTTCAACATTTAAGAGAAATTTGGATGAGTACTTGGATGGTAGGGGCATGGAGGGCAGATTAATTGATGGGATGAGGCAGGTTAATGGTTTGGCACAGACTAGATGGGCCAAAAGGTCTGCTCATGCGCTGTAGAGGGCTCTATGAATCTGTTTTCTTTTTACCAATTTCTATTAATTTCAAAAGAATCATAACAAAAACTTGGAATGGGTATTTTGAGGGACTATTACACAGTTCTATTAGGCATCTTTCATGATCTGACAGGTTCACTGCAGGAATTCCCTATGTGACTTTTAGCACTGCGGTGGAACTTTATTAAAATGCAATGTCTTTTATAATGAAGACATTTAAAAGACTAAATTCAGCCACCATCACTCAAAAAGCTCTTGTGTAATGAGACTGCAGAGGTATTGAATACACAGACATTACAGAGTGCTCCTGTGGTGTGTTTTTCTATTATCATGAATATTTAGTTATGTTCCCGTAGCCATGCTTATATTTCAGCTAATAGCAATCCCCAATTTGTATCCAAATATCCTAACTTGTATTTGTGAAAAACCACAAAGTGGAAATGTTAAGAACTTAATGATAGACATTATTTTACAGTAACAACTTCAGTTAATACATAATTTTACTTCACATCAAAATATTTTCTAAAAGCCACATAAGTAATACATACTTACTTTTCATCCTCATAATGGCAAGGTCTGTGTTTAATGATCCGATGGTCCTTCCTCAATACTGTGACTTGGTGACCCATACTAATGCAGTACAAATGAATGGCATCCTGGCCCCCTTCAGAGGGACCGGTGAATGTGTGCTGTGGGGCCACTGTCACATGTAGACCAAGATGGGTAAGGATGTGAGAGACATCAGTGAATCCATTGTTTTTTTTACATTTCAGGCCTTTATGTTTACTATCGCAGATGCTATTTTATCTTTTAAGATTTATTTAATTCAGTAAAATTAAATCTCTCAACCGCATGGTATAGGATTGGCTTTATTTGTCACATGCACAGTGCAACATACAGTGAAATGTGTTGTTTTGCATCAGTCTCAAATCAGCGAGGATTGTGTTGCCATGCTTGCAACATGCTGACAACTCACTAACCCTAACTGTATGTCGTTGGAATGTGGGAGGAAACTGGAGCACAGGCAGAATGTACAAGCTCCGTGCAGTCAGTGGCGGGAAACAAACTCCAATCTCACTGCCAGTGCTGTGAAGCATTGCGCTAGCCACAACGCTATCCTGCCGCCCAGCGGGTGAGATTTGAGAATCTTCCCAGACCTTTGGTCTTGGCCACTGGATTACTTGTTCACTCACACTTGTCCCATCAGTGAAATGTTTCCCACAACTTTAAAGAGTCTATATCTCATTATTTATTACTATTTATTTATATTTGCATGGCACAATATGTTGATCTTTCACTGATCCTGTTATAGTTACTATTCTATATACTTGCTGAGTATGCCCACAGTAAAATGAATTTCAGGATTGTATGTGGTGATGTAGATGTACTTTGATAATAAAATTTACTTTGAACTTGAACTTTAATACTGTGCTATTATTCCCAACAATATGCAAATTCTGGCAGTGATTCACATATACTTATGTCTTAAGTGTATTTTTGAGAGGTCTGGCACAGATTTATTATGTGGCGATTTGGTTTGAAAGTGAGAAACTATTTTTCTTAGACACATATCTAGCATGCACTTTCTTTTAGCTCATATGGAGGCAAATCAGAATCCCCAGATCTCCATGGGTGACTTTGAAAGCAAATGGCCAGCTTTGCACTACTAGTCCCTGTTTCTTGAAGTTAAGATGAACAATTAACAGAACAAAAATCATTTAGCTTTACCAACAGTTCCCCTTCAAGAAAAATAAACTTGTATGTTAACTTGTATGTAAACATAGTCTTAAATTAATCCCATTTGCTAACAGATGAATGTTCAGTTTGTTAATGCCTCTGTTTACGTAACTGTTTTAAATGAAGGGGTGACTCAGATGTGATGGAGACAAAACACTGGAACTCACAGCACTATTCAACTTAAAAATAGACTTCACCAGCACATTAAAAGGCAATGTCTTTGCTAAATTGTCTAGATACACACAGAATCATTATTACATTTAATTGGTGCACACTTCCCCTGAAGTCACCTAGGCTATAAATTAGTCTGCATGTTTGAACCCAAAACTGCAAACACTCGGTGTGGCAGGCAGAATCCATGGAAAATGAGTAAATGACTGCAAAATCTCCAGAGGGAAGAAGAGGTGCTGTTCCTCAACTTTATGTTGGGCTTCATTGTAAGAGTGTATGAAGGCACTGACAGATAAGGCAGGCTGGGAGTGGGGTTGGGTAAGTAAAATTCATTCAAAATATTTTCTAACGAGTAAAATGTATTCTTAAAGCTACCTAAATAATACATATTTTTATCCTCAGGATGGCAAGGTCTGGCAGGCAACTGAAAGCTCAGTGAAAGAGTGAATGCAGCTGCTCTTCTAAGTGGTCACCCTAACCAATTCTGATGAATGCTTTTGAGACGAACCACAAGCCAAAGTCAGAATGACCTTTGGCCTAAATCACGAGTTTTTTCTCTTTCCACCGATGCTGCTTGACTTACTGAGTGTTTCCGACATTTTCCGTTTTTGTTCCACATTTCTGGCATCTACAGATCTTTGATTTTCATAACCCGTTTTGGCACTTATACGTCAGTCATACTATGATACAACTTACAAAAGGGTCTGAGGCAGAGTGCCGTGGTTGCATAGTGATTAGCACGATGCTCTGGCGCTCTAGCGATCAGAGATCAATTCTGGTGCCATCTGTAAGGTGCTTGCACATTCTCCACGTGACCACATGGGTTTCATCCAGGTGCTTCGGTTTCCTCCCACAGTCCAAAGACGTACCACTTAGTAGGTTTGTTGGTCATTGTAAATTGTCCTGTGATTAGGCTACGGTTAAATAGGTGGGTTGCTGGGCTCGATGGGCTGGAAGGGGCCGTTCAATGCTGTAGCTCTAACTAATCAAACAACTAAATAAATAAATATTTTATAAGAATGCTCACTTTATTCCGAATTTGTACAGTCTTAGATAGTAGATAGTCTCCTCCAGAAAAGGGTGATAGAGATATTCAGCCAGTAGCCAGTACAAAAAGCATTTTCCAAAATCACTCCATTCTTCATTATTGCAAAATACCTCCACATAACATTGAAGAGTTCTGTTATCATTGATAATGTAACCAACAGGACTTATATTAAGTTCATATTTATAAAATGACCCATGACTGACACACAACCTTCAAGTTATTCAATAGCTTTATTTGTGAAAAATAAATCAAAGTCATTGAATTTTCAAATTATACTTCATTTGGATATGACAAATGGACATTCAATTATCAGACATGCGGAGAGCTAAATCCGTTGAAACAAAATGAAGAGGTGGAGACAGACCTTGTGGTGCCAGCGAACAAATCTTCACTGAACACTGTACGTTTGCTTTGTACCGTTAATTAAGAGTGTTACAATTAATGATCGAGGATCCTTTCGATTCTTGCAGCAAGTAATCTTCCCATGTAAGACATCACCTAGAACCAAAAGAAACATATTATTCTATCTATACAGAAATAATGAGTAGGGAAAACTTCACTGTGCATAAACAAATCTGATTATTGGCCCTCAAAGAAAGAAAGGTTTGGAATGGTAGCTATACATACCACAGCAGTGTTGATACATGGGAGGCAGGTTAGTATAGTGTTTAGCATAATGCTTGACAGTGCCAGTGACCTGAGTTCAATCCCACTGCTCCCTGTAAGGAATTTGTACTTCGACCGCGTGTGTTTCCTCTGGATGCTTGGTTTCCTCCCACATTCCAAACACACAAGGGTTAGTTGGTTAATTGCTCACATGCATATCATTGGGTAATGCAGGCTCATTGGACTAGAAGGGCCTGTTCTAATCTGTATCTCTAAATAGATGTAAACAAATCTGTTGGATCTCCAAAGAGGAATTTCACCTGCTGAATTCATGCACATCACTCATGGAGATCTAAAGTTCCCTCTGAGTATTGTTATGCAGTGTTTGCTCAGTTGCAGGCAATCATACCATCAAACAAAGGAGCAGAATTAGATCACTCACCCCATCGAGTCTGTTCTACCATTCCATCATGGCTGATTTATTATCCCTCTCAATCCCTTTCTTCTGCCTTCTCCCTGTAACCTTTGATGCCCTTACTAATTAAATATCTATCAACCTCTGCTTTAAATATACCCAATGACTTGTCCTTCTCAAACGTCTCTGGCAATAAATTCCAAAGATCTACCACACTCTGGCTAAAGGAATTCCTCCTTGGTTCTGTTATAAATGGACCTCCTTCTTTTCTGAGGCTTTGCTCTCTGGTCCTAGACTCTCCCACTATTGGAAACATCGTTTACATGTTCACTTTATCTAAGCCGTTAATGATGCTTTGTTTTGAGACTATTATTTACCCATTTAGCAGATGTCCTGAAAAACTTGGCGAACACTAGGGCAATGAATGTTTAACAACAATTTTTGCCTTTGGAAGTGCTTCAAACCCACGTCATGCCAGAGATGTGGATTTACATTGCATCCCCATGCACCCACTATTTAGACTTTGGTGTCTATGCTCTTCATCTGCACTGACAGCCTCTGACAGTGACAATGCTGGGGTCTTTCTTTCAAACAGTTTCTATATGTCTCCATAGAGTTAGATAAAAACAACAGATTTTTAGAAACAAGAGAAGATATGTAGATGCTGGAAATCCAAGCAACGCATACAAAATGTTGGAGGAACTCAGCAAGCCAGGCATCATCTGTAGCAAAAAGTACAGTTGACATTTTGGGCCAAATAAAATCTAAAAATACAACACTGAAATACTAAGGAACTAATTAAAGTCAGTAAAATACAAGTCTCCTGGTTGCTTATCAGACTGAGAATCCTCACTGAAATTAATGGGGCTTCTGAATGTACACCAGCTCTGAATGGTTCAGGATCAGAGAGGAGAACTTTAGTGAGACATGGTTCACAGGTATCTATTATTCAATCCACACTCGATTTACAATGGGCTTTTACAATGGATCCAGCACTGATGGGAAATGGCTCAACTCTGGCAGTTCCCTTGGTACTGGCAACTAGAACCCGTGAGATCCAACTCAATAAATGTCCTACGTCCACATGACCATAAGACCTTAACATAAAGGAGCAGAATTAGGCTTTTTGGCCCATTAAGTCTGCTCCACCATTCAATCATGCCGATTTATTTTTCTCTCTAGACACCATTCTAGGACGTTCTCTGTGTAACCCTTGGAACCCTTACTAATCAAGCACCTATCACCCTTTCCTTTACGTGTTCATGATTTATGGGATTGCTTAGTCTATGTTCACTACCATATCAGTAGATCTGGATTCATATCCTATTAAAACATTGGAAATGGAAATATTAACATACAGTGGGAATGAGATCCTTTGGCCAGTTGTGGTCCATGCCAACCAATGGGCATCCATCTGCATTAATCCTATCTTCAGAATCAGATTTATTCACACTGACATACTTTATGTTGTCAAATGTGTTACTTTGTGATAGCAGTACAGTGTGAGACATAAACATCACTATAAATAAATAGCATGAAAGGAGAATTGAGAGGTAGTTTTCATGGAACTTTCAGAAATCTGAAGGCAGAGTGGAAAAAAACTGTCCCTTTAACTTTGAGCATTGCCATCAGGTTCTCCCCACTGACAGTAACAAGAGGGAATGTCCTAGATGTTGAGGGTCCGTAATCGTGGATGCCACCTTCTTGAGGATGTCCTTGATGGTTGGTAGGGCTGTGCATGTGATGGAGCTTGCAGAGTCTACAACCCTCTGCAGCCTCCTTTGATCCTGTGAATTGGAGCAACCAGTCAGAATGCTCTCCATTGTACATCTGCAGAAATTTGGTAGCGTGTTTGGTGACATGCCAAATTTCCTCAAACTCTTACTGATGTAGAAATGCTGGCCTGCCTCCTTCACAATTGCATCAATATGTTGGATTCATCAGCTGCATGGAGAGGGGGACCTGCTGCGTGGGCAACAGCTTATTCTCCATACGATAGTGCCTTGGCTTGCGAATCATGTAGATAGCTGGGATGCAACATCCATGGTTGACCTCGACCAACAGAGTGCCTCTCACAGGGCTCATGTTTCTATTGCCCCATAGAAGCAGAGAAGAAAACTGCTTTAGAAACTTCGCACCAATGGTATTGTAGATATTTAAAATGAAATGTTATTTATTAAGAGATACAGCATGGTAACAGGCCCCTCCGGTCCAATGAACCCATGCCACTTAATTACACCCATGTGAACAATTGACCTACTGACCCTTAAGCTTTGGAATGTCAGAGGAAAGCAAAGTTTCCAGTCATGGGGAGAACGTGCAAATTCCTTGCACTGAGCAGCAGAATTGAACCCAGGCCACAGGTGCTGTAATAGTGTTATGCTAACTGCTATGCCAATTAGCATTATCAAGTTCCACAGTTCTCTGACTATCAGTCTACCTACCAAAAACCACCATTATCAGCCTTAGCTAAAATTCGAAGCATGCCTTACCACCTTTCTGTTATGTGTGAAGTTAAAATTTAAGTGCAACTCCTTCAAGTAAATTATATGCACCATTACTGCTTATAAACAGATGGCCATTGGTATCATATGGGGCCAACAAAATAAATATGAGTCTACTGAAATGATTGTTTAATTATCATTGGATAATGAATCACTTTTCTTCTCCTTTTAGAGAGATTTATTTGGCTGCTTCACTTTTTTTTAAAAAAATCCTTGGTTTTATAATAAACAAGAAGAGCAAATAGTTACCAGGAATCACATGGAGGCATTGACAATTAATGACAGATAATGCACGAACAAATGTACTGTTTCTGTAATATTTTTGATACCTATCAACTACTACATTGGAAATTACTTTCACAGCAATGACACTGGTGTCAGTCACTGCCTTGTGAAGATACTTCAGATTATATGAAATAAATAAAGTCTGTTGCTAAAAAATATATTTTTACTAACATGTACATGCCTATAATTAGATTTGTGGCACAAATCTATCTATCAGTATATTGGAACACAAAGGCACAGAAATTTACTTCAGCCCACCTAATCCATGCTGAACTATTAATCTGCCCAGTCCCATCGACCACAGCCCTCCCATCTATGTACATTTATGCAAATGTCTCTTAAATGTTGAATGCAAACCCACATCCACCACTTCCACAGGCAGCTCGTTCCACACTTGCCACACCCTCTAAGTGAAGTTCCTTCTCAGGTTGCCTTTAAATATTTCATCTTTCACCTTTAACCCATGACCTCTAGTTCAACCTCAAAGGGAAGAAAAACCTGCTTGTATTTACTCAAACTACACTTCTCACAATTTTGTATCAACTCTTCCCTCATTCTCCTAGGCTCTAGGGAATAAAGTCCCAACCTATTCAACATTTCCCTATAACTCAGGTCCTCAAGTCCTGACAACATCCTTGTAAATTTTCTCTGCACTCTTTCAATCTTATTGACATCATTCCTGAAAGTAGGTGACCAAAAATGTACAAACTACTCCAAATACAGCCTCACCAAAGTCTTCTCCATCTTCAACATAACATCCCGACTCCTCTAATCGATACTTTGTTTATAAAGGCCAAAAGCTTTCTTTACAACTCTATCTACCTGTGACACCACTTTCAAGGAATTACAGATTTATATTCCCACTTGGTAGGCCGAATGGTTTAATTCTGCTCTTATGGTCTTATTTCTGTCTCGGATGATGCTGTCTGACCTGCAGAGTCTTTCCTGCCTTTACTTCAAATTTCCAGCATCTACAGTTTTTATATTATAGATTATTATTTTGCCAAGATAGTCTTTTGTTGGACAGTCTTGAATAGCCAAGGTGCAAAATGTACTTGACATCAAGAGTGTTACTGGTAGCAACACAATTATCTTGCAGAGGGTCAGCGGCTTTAAATTCCTCGGTGTTATCATTTCAGAGGATCTGTCCTGGACCCAGTCATTATGAAAAAACCATGGCAATAGTTCCCCTTAGAGGTTTGTGAAGATTCCACATGACATCTAAAACTTGCCCTCCCCCCCCCCATTGAGCGCACATACACAGAGCGCTGTTACAAGAAAGCACCGTCCACCATCAAATGCGCCCACCACTCAGGATAAGCACTTTCTCGCTGCTGCCTTCCGAAAGAATGTATGAGAGCTTCTGACCCACACCACTAGATTCAGGAATAGCTTTTATCCCTCAAACATCAGGCTCTTGAACCAGAGGGGATACTGAACTTGATTCATCATCCATTTCTGAATTGTTCCCATAACCTGTGGACTCACTTTCAAGGTCTCTGCATCTCATGTTCTCAATATTTATTGATTCTTTATTATTACTTTTCCCTTTTGTATGCGCACAGTTTGTTGTCTTTGCGTATTCATTGTTTGTCCTGTTTGTCTTATATATTTACGAGGGGTGATTGATAAGTTTGTGGCTCAAGGTAGAAGGAGTCAATTTTAGAAAACCTAATACATTTCTTTTTCAACATAGTCCCCTCCTACATTTACACACTTAATCCAGCAGTCGTGGAGCATATGGATCTTGGACCTCCAGAAAGTGTCCACAGCAGGGCTGATTGATAAGTTCGTGGCCTAAGGTAGAAGGAGGTGAGTTATACAGCTCTCATTACATGCACATGCAGGTCAACTCTTTGAGTGAGTATGCAGAAAGTTTGAAGTTAATAACTCATCAGGGGTGATTGAGAAGTTTGTGGCCAAAGGTAGAAGGCACCCCTCATATATTTATTGTAGTTTTCTTTTTATTATTGCATTCTTTATCTTATTGTGTTTTATTGCTGCCGCATTGGATAAGGAGTTACAATTATTTTATTCTTCTTTACACTTGTGCTCTGGAAATGACATTAAACATCTTGAATCTTCAGAAGCAATCCAAGTAACTTATCCATCTGATTCTGGCAACTAAGGCAGCTCAATTCTAGACAACACTTGTATAGAGTGGAGTACACTTTAAATGATGAGGAAATGAGTCTCACCACCTCATTATTCATGGGAACCATCAATAATGCAAATATGGGTTAAAGCAAATAGGGAGCAGAGTGTACACAGTCTTTTAGTCTAGCTTTGACATTCAAAGATTCAAAGGTTCATTATCAAAGCAGGTATCCATATACAACTTGAAATTTGTATTCTTTATATCTGAAGCCAATATTCTTGAGTCTTCAGTTACTGTACTTTCTTGGAACTTGTTTGCTTAATGTCAGGGATTGGAGGGCAATTTCCCACCTCTAAAATGGATCCTCTTCTGCTACATCTCCCCCTCTTAGGAGATTGGTTGGCGGAGTGGGAAATGATGAAGGAATTTTGCATTACAATTTGCACCACAACACCTTGTGAAAGGATAAATAGGACAGATGGTCTTTTCCAGTGCATCATTTGCTGATGTTCATGTGAACATTAAATCCTTTGTGATCAGTCTTCAATAGAACCTATGCCTAAATAATCAGTTTAACTGGGCTTGAGGTCTTTAAATCTTTAAATTGATTTTTAAAATTTCTCATCAGAGTGGCAGCTGGAAGCTGTACACTACAAAAAAAAACTCCATTAGAGTCAACATAAAAATCAAATATCAAAAGGAGAGATTTAATGTCGCCTGTGGTGAGAATGGATTATTCCTAAATGACAAAAATTGCCCAGTCCCATTGTTAATTTCTCACAATGGTAATCCCCTTCTCAAAACTTGCACACTTTTTTATTCTCTCGTAGCCAGCTAAATCTATTCTTGAGAAGTATACTGCTCATTAGTGATATCAAGCTTTAATGTCTCAAAATAGAAACATTCGATATTCTGTTAAATGAACCTGGGTGTCAATTACTTTTGTCTTTACCTTGTAAATTGGCATGGGGTTTTATAGACTTATCACCAAAAGTATCAATTATATTCTTGCTGTGCTATCACTGTATGTGTGGAGAACACATTGCTTTACCGAAAGATTGTTTCCCACCAGCAATTAGTGTGCAGGCTCACACAATAAAAACATACACACTGGATCAGAATTAGACCATAACTCTTCTCAAGCCTAAGCTACTATTCATAAAGACCATGACTGACTTATCACTGGACTCCACTTTCTTGCTTCTTCTCAGCCTAAGATATATTTAATAAACTGATAGAATTCTGCTCTTGCACCTAGTTTAAATTTAACAACATGCTTTACAAACAGCTGAAAGGGACACCAATGTACTTGCCCATCTCCGGGTTCACAGCTAAGGTCGTCAAGCAAAAGTTAGAAAAGATGGTGTTGCTAATTACAAACTCTAAAATTTGTAAGTGGAAGGAGTCTACCCCTCCTACACATCTTCAATGGCTATGTGATATTATGTCTTATTTAAATTTAGAGAAGATCTGCTGCTTAGTCTTAAATTTGAAACAATCTTTTTTATGATATCTGGGGACCTTTCCTAAATTACTTTTCCAACTTATAAAGTTTAACAGTGCACAGACTTTTATGTATATTTCTATCTTCTCTTCTTAAGCGAATACGTTTTTTTTCTAATTATCCATTATCATCCATCAGCTTTTTTCTTTGGTCGTTGGTAGGGGGTTGACTTTTTTCTTATACAAAAAATTTATTTTATGATGTATGACCTATCTTTAAATTTTTGATTATAGAGTGGTATACCTTTATGTGATATGCTATAACATTTTGATCAATTTTATTACAATATATGAATGTACACAAGTTATGTTGAGATGTATCTATGTGTTGCACACTGTAAATCCTGTTTTTTCTTCTGAATAAAAAGAAAGAAAAAGATAAAATAATCAGCAATGTGTTCAATGATATTAAACTCACAATGGAAACAGAAAACGAAGGGAAACTAGCATTCTAGGACGTAGAAACACAGTCGGCACTTTGGAAACTTAAGGGGAACACATACAGATCAGATCCTAAACTATCACAGCTCCCACCCAAATGCACACAAGAAGAGCTGTATCAAAACTTTGATACTGCAGCACAGCAGACCTAAAGGATAAAGAATAAAAACATCCCTTTAAAGTATACACATGAAGCAGATACCCACATAACTTCTTATAGAGATGCCTATGAGGTCAGCAACAGAAAAACCAAGAAGCAACCAAATGGGTTGTTATATCTTGGAAATGATGGCTCTCAGAACATAGAATTCCAGGAACATAGAATTCTGATCGCACATATGCTAACAGTAACATTGGGGACAGTACTTCGCAGACCAAAAGAATGAACCAAACTATAGAACAAGACTAATATGGTCTACAAAATCCATTGTGGGGACTGCAGCAAATATTACATCAGCCAAACTGGGAGAAAACTAACCACAAGGATTCATGAACATCAACTGGACATGAACTAGCATGACCAACTCTCTCTAGTCTCCACCCATGACAATTGAGAGGGGCACAACTTCGACTGGGCATCAGTGAAAGTCATGGCGCAAAAAATGTGGTATGCAAGAGAACTCCTAGATGCATGGTTTTCCACATACAGTTCTGTAAAATGACTTCAAACCTAGTTATGAGACAAAATTCCAGACCACAACGCATGAAGTTCGCCACGCAACCAATCAGCGATGAGATTTCTTCCCTACGTCACAGTTGCATTTCCGTAACAATGACCAATCAGCTGATTGACAAGTATATGAAGGTCAAGGACAGACCAGAATTAACAGCACAGTGATGATGCTTCCACGCATGGTGACAAAATATTTGCATTAAATTGCCAGGATTGGAAAACTCAAGCCAACCATCAACCACCCAAGCTACATATTTTTCAAATTATTTCCAATATATATAATTATTCAGTATCATACAGCACAGAAATAGGCCCTTCAGCCCATCTACTCCACACTGAACTGCTTTCTGCTTAATACCATCAACCCACACCTGGACAATAGCCCTACATACCCCTTAACCCTTATCCAACACTTTTGCTGGCAGCTTGTTCCACACTTTCACCACCCTCTGAGGGGAGCTCCCCCTTGACTCTCCCTTAAATATTTCCTAAGTTGCTGGGTACAGAATCCTAAAGATTTACAATCAAATTCCTCTCCCCCTCATTCTCAAATGGACATTATTTTGCTCTGCTTCTTGTTCTAATTTCCATCATCGGGGTAAGATCCTCTCACCATTTATCTTGATGACCCTCAGTGCTTCAAAATTCAAAGTAAATTTATTATCAAAATACACATATGTTACCATATACCATCGAGATTCATTTTCTTGTAGGCACTTACAGGGAAAATATAAACAAATTTACAAAAAATAACTATACATAAATAGACAAAGACTGGCAACTAGTGTGCAAAAGGCGACAAACAATACAAATAATAAATAATACTGAGAACACAAATTGTGAAGAATCCCTGAAAGCAAGCCTGTCGGTTGGAGAATCAGTCTGGAGTAGTGGTGACTGAAGCTATCCATGCCGTTTCAGAAGCCTAATAGCGGTAGGGTAATAACTGTTCACAAACCTGGTGGAGTGGAATGTAGGTTTCTGTACCTCCTGCCCAGTGGTAGTAGTGGCATGGCTTGAATGGTGGGGTCTTTGGTAATGGATGCTGCTTTCTTGTGGCAGCACTACATTTAAATGTATTCCCTGGTGGGGAGGGCTTTGCCTGTGATGCCCACCCCACTCTCAGAATCTTAAGACGTTTCAGTAAGTTCATCCCATTATTGTAAACTCCATAGAGAGCAGGCCAAGCTTACTCTTTCATTGAGAACTTCCACACGATAACTTAGCAACAAATGGCACCCAAAATGTTACTTAAGAGAAAAGGGACCAGGGAAATAAAAACTAAAGGGCAACTCTTAGCCAGCAGGAATTACGACAGAGTCCGTTTCAATTGTAACCATAGAGAATAAAAAAAAATCAGGTTTCACCAAGAAAGTTGATACAGCTTAAAAAACTAATGAAAGTTCTACTGAGGAGATTTGTTAATTGAGGCTACGTCAAGATAAAATAAAGCTTGATGGATGCAGATAACATTGAAAAACTACTTTTCAAAGCAAACAACAATTAAAAGAAAATTTAAACCGGAACCATCACATGTTGGTCAGAGAATAATTTACATCAGTTATAGTACAATGGAGATGATAAGGCACTATGCCATAAACATTTTAGATGTCTGCTGTACATAGACCATAAAGGCACAGTATGGGCCCTTCGATCCATGATGTGGTGCCGATCTGAAGAAGAGGGCATGGGAGAGGGAAGAATTACTATGAGTTGGAGAAGTCATTCTTTGTGCCATCAGGTTGGAGGTGATCAAGACAATCTGAGAGTGGCTTCACTGTGGCAAAAGAGGGCGGCCATGGACCGACATGGCATGAATATCAATTTCCCCAACTTGTGGAGATTTTTCACTTTCCCTCAACCCTCCACTTCAACCACTCCACTCTAGGCTCTTAATTTTTCTCCTCAGGGGCTATCACCTTTCACTGTACACCTCCTCCTTCCCTTTCTCCCATGGTTCACTCTCCTCTCCCATCAGATTCCTTCTTCTCCAGTCCTTTACCTTTTCCACCTATCTCCTTCCAGCCTCTCACTTCATTCCCCACACCCACCTGGCTTCACTTATCACTTTCTAGCTCGTCCTCCTCCCACACCTTATTCTGGCACCTTCCTCCTTCCTCTGTAGACCTGATAAAGGGTCTCATCCTATAATATCAACTCTTTATTCATTTCCATAGATGCTGCCTGACCTGCTGGATTTCTCCAGCATTTTGGGTGTGTTGTTCTGGATTTCCAGCATCTGCAAAATCTGTTTGTGCTTATAATTTTCAAGATTATGGCTCAAATTAAACTTATTTATTTGTAAATCTAATTACTTAGAAATGCATATTGTTAGAATTAAGATTTCTTTGATGTATACTTTCTCATCAATATTATACTAAACCGTAGCTAATTAATTTGGCTGTCTGTTGTCTGAGATTGCCTTCCTGTGGTGCAAATTTGATATGCTCCTTCGGCAGCTGCATCTGCTCCTTCCTGCAATTCACATTCCTCATCAAAAAACACTGCCAGGGTAAACAGCAATATTCAGGCAGCTTCAGGGCAGAACAGAGTGTACATGTGAGGTCAATGAGCTTTCATCAGAATGGAAAGTGAAGTAAGTTTTTCCCTCCACAGATGCTGCCTGACCTTTTGATTATTTACAATATTTTCTTCAAGTATGGTAAAACTTCGTGATCTAAATTTCTTTTGAAGACCTGCCACGTTAGCAATTTTAATTAATTACCTAAAACAGAACAGTGGTAGTAATTGTTCTGCAAAGCGACCCAGGTTCAATTCCCACTGCTGCCAGTAAGGAGCTCAGTTGTTCCGCTTCCCTCCGAAAGTGTCTCCAAAGATGTACCAGTTGGTATGCGAATTGGTCATTATAAATTGTCCTGTGATTAAGCTAGGATTAAATTGGGGCATTGGCTTGACAGTCTAAATGAACCATATCTTAATAAACAAATACATTTATTATCAGCAAGGAATTACTAAACATGACTGTAACAAAGAAGTTCATGATTTGGGACCAATTTCTTCTGAAAAGCATGAATTCAAAACCCAGAATCAGAAATTTCAACTAAGAGACCTAAGGGTCTTAGATAGGCTGAATAGTGGGAAACTTTTCACTGTAATGAACATGTCTGAAACCCGAGCCATAGGTTTAAGATGAGGAGTAAGGTGGTTGGAGGGGATCTGAAGAAAAAGAAATTTCATCCAAATGGTGACTGTGATCTGGAGCATAACACCTTCATAACATGGCAAAGCAAGTACTCTAAAAACATTTAAAACTTATCTGAATGAGCTCTTGAAACACCAAAGAATAGGAAGTTCACAGTTCAAAGTAAATTTATTATCAAAGTACATATATATGTCACCACATACAACCCCGAGATTTGTTTTCTTGTGGGCATATTCAATAAATGCAATAACAGTAACAGAATCACCTAGTAAGGCAGACAATAAACTACGCAAATACAAAAGAAAACATAAGAAATAATAACAATAAATAAGTAATAAACATCAAGAACATTAAGGTGAAGAGTGCTTGAAAGTGAGTCCATAAGTTGTGGGAACAACACAGTGATGGGGCAAGTGAAGTTAACCCTTCTGGTTCAAGAGTCTGATGGTTGAGAGCAATAACTGTTCCTGAACCAGGAGTCTTGAGGCTCCTGAACCTTCTTTCTGATGGCAGCAGCGAGAAGAGAGCATTAGCTGAGTGGTGGGGGTCTCTGATGATGGATGCTACTGTCCAGCAACAAGGATTCATGTAGATGTGCTCAGTAGTGGGAAGGGATTTACCTGTGATGGACTGGGCTGTATCCACTGTTTTTTTGTAGGATTTTCCAGTCATGGGGAATTGGTATATCCATACCAGGCTGTGATGCAGCCAGTCAATAAGCTCTCTGCCAAACTTCTATAGGATCAGAGGTGCCATGTGCTTTCTTTGTAATTGCACTTACATGCTGGACCCAGGTCAGGTTCTCTGAAATGATAACATCAAGTAATTTAAAGTTGTTAACCCTCTCCACCTCTGTTCCCTTGATAAAGACTGGCTCATGAACCTCAGGTGTCCACTGCCTGAAGTCAATAATCAGTTTCTTGGTCTTGCTGACAGCGACTAAGAATTTGTTATTGAGGCATCACTCAGCCAGATTTTCAATCTCCTTCATGTATGCTGATACACTGAGGCTACAGACCAAGAGCTAGTAAGTGTGATTAGTGTAGAACAAGGGTTTCCAAAACTTTTTATACCATAGACTAATACCATTAAGCAAGGGTTCCGTGGTCCTCAGGTGTAGAAGGATACCTGAAGATTGGCCTGATCACATCAATCAAAAGTTCCTGCATCTGTGCTGAAATTAACCGTGCCTGCCTATGGCAGGAAGTTTGAATGCAATTTACACAGCATACAGTACTTATACAAAATATGCATTATGTGTTCAAGTTCAGGTGCAAGTTGGTTATGTCCCAGTTTTCCTCAAATATTTTTGCTCCAGGTGTTTGCTCAGCAGCATTGTTGTTGCACATTGGGCACAAACATTGAAGATGGTATGTGGCCAGAGGACTGGAAGGTGGCAAATGAATTTCATGTGAGTTTAACAAATACTGTATAAGAAGTCGGCCATCTGGTTTCTTTTGTTTGCTCCAGCATTCAGCAAGATCTACTGTATCTTCCACTTCAGCATTATTTTCTTACGTCAAGTGCACATCCCTTGATTTCCTTACTATCAAAAGATCTCTTAATCAGCCTTAAATATACTTAGCAACTGGGCTTCCTTACTCTTGGTTAGAGAATTCCAAAGATTCAATATTCTCTGGGTGAAGATACGTCTTCTCATCTTTGCACTGAATAGCCATCTCCTTGTGTTGAGAACGTAGTCCTAGTTTCCAGACATCTTAGTCAGGGGAGCCCAGCAAATTCTACCCTTACAACCCCTGAAAAACGTTGTATATTTCAGTGAGGTCATCTCGCAGTCTTCTAAGCTCAGGAGGCTATAGGCCTTTCTGTTTTTTCTGTCAGAGGTCAGTGCGAGTCCGAAGATTGAAGTCCCGTGATCGCAGAGTCAGAAGGTCGAAAATAGAAGTTGGTAAGTCTGGAAGTCAAGGCCCAATGTCTTCAGTTTGCTGAATATTGTGTCATGCTATGTTGGCACTGGAATGTGTGATGAACCTTACTTCTAGCTCATCCTTAGGTTGTGTTGGTTGTTAACACAAATGACACATTTCACTGTATGTTTCAATATACATGTGATAAATAAATGAATCTGAATCTGAATAGAAGACCACAGGACAAAGGAGCAGAATTAGGCCATTTGGCCCATCATGTCTGCTCTACCACTCGATCAAGGCTGATCCCTTTTACCCCTCCTCAGCCCCACTCACTGGCTTTCTCCACGTAACATTTGATGCTGTGGCCTATCAAGAACCTATCACCTATTTCCCAATGAACTGGCCTCCACAGCTGCCTGTGGTAACAAATTCCACAAATTCATCACCCTCTGGCTACGGAAATTTCTCCGCATCTCTGTTTTAAATGGACACCTGTCTACCCTGAGGCAGTGCCCTCTTGTCCTTTAGTCCCCTACAATGGGAATCTACATCTACTCTATCTGGGCCTTTCAACATCTGAAAGGTTTCAATAAGGTCCCCCTCTCAACCTAAATTTCAAAAAGTACAGGCCCAACGCTATCAAAAGTTCCTCATGTGATAACCCTTTGATTCCCGGAATCATCCTTGTGAACCTTCTCTGAACTCTCTCCAAAACCTGCACATCTTTTCTTAGATAAGGAGCCCAAAATAGTTCACATCACTCAAGCTGAGGCCTCACCAGTGCCTTACAAAGCTTATATTCTAGACCTCTTTAAATGATTGCTAACACTGCATTTGCCTTCCTCACCACTGATTCAACCTACAAGTTAACCTTTAGGGTGTTCTGCACAAGGACTCCCAAGTCCCTATGCATCTCAGATTTTTGGATTTTCTCCATTTAGGAAATAGTCTGCACATTTATTTCTTCTATCGAAGTACATTGTATTCCAGCATCTTCTCATACAATTAAAGGGTTAGGAATACAGCTATGTTTTGGACAACAGAAGGTAAAAGTCCAAACAATTTACCTTCCATATAAGTTTCTCACTGGGATTCCTACGTCCTACTAGGAACAGGAACAAGGAATCCATCCTGTCCTTTGTAAAGTTAAATCTGTTGCTCCTATTGCTAAATTGTTTCATAACAGTATCATCTTTTTATCCTAAGTTGCATCAGTTTCCTTTATCAGTAATCACTGCACCTGAGTTCATTACTAGAAACACAAGTGATTCTGCAGATGCTGTAATCCAGAGTAACAGCAGGTCAGGCAACATTTATGGAAAGGAATAAAGAGTCGACATTTCCTTCTTTCAGTCTTCTTCCATTCCCCACTCTGGCTTCCCTGTTACTTCCTCTCTTCTCACCTGCATATCACCTCCCACCATGACCTACCTCCTTCCCTTTCTCTGAATCCATTCTCCTCTCCCATAACAGACCCTCGTCTTCAGCACTTTACCATTTTTGCCGATCACCTCCTGGCTTCTCATTTGATTTCCCCCTCCCCCAGTTATCTGGCTTCACCTGCCACCTTCTAGCTTCTTCCTCTTTCCTTTCCAGTTCTTATGAAGGGTCTTGGCCCAGAACATCGAATGTTTATTCCTTTCCACAGATGCTGCCTGACCTGCTGAAATCTCCCAGCATTTTGTGTGTGTTGCTTTGGATTTTTAGTTTTGGCAGAATTTCTCCTGTTAATAATGATCAAAGCAACACAAACAAAATGCTGGAGGAACCCAGCTGGTCAGGCTGCATTCATGGAATGGAATGAAGAGTTGACGTTTCCGGCAGAAACCCTTCATCATCAGATCGTGGAACTGAACCAAACAGCTCATTTGGAGAAATGCACCATCACAGATACGATGTACTGAATAAAGATACAGCTAAAGAAAGATAAACCACTTTTCCAAGATTCATGCATGACAGGGAATGAAAGAATGAGTAGTCACTTTTGTAATATCAGAATTGCAGTGGCTGGTTTCCAAATACTGACTTACAAAATAAACTAAAACAAAACAGAGCGATAATGACAACAACATGTTTTTGCAGAAATATGAAGTATAAATGCACTGGAGAAAACTGTCCTCTTCATTTTTTTGTGTCACATTATCTCTCTATTTGGCTTATTGAGTCGATACTGGCTCTCAGCAATCACATCAATCCTATTCCCACAGCTAGTTTCCAATTATCTTTTCTCTCTTACGTGTCCAAGGAAATCTGAGAACACATGGAGAATGTGAGGCAGCAGTACTTTCTGTACTACTGGCAGTTCCTGCTGCACCATTGTGCTGTTTCCACCTTTCCTTTTTGAATAAGGCCATTGAACCTAGAGAAATATTACCAGAGCAATCCAGGCTCCCCGTCGCCCTTCCTCTTAAATCAGGTCAGCACTACTTGACCTGGACCACTCCTGCAGTACCATGGGTAATCAATTTAGCGATTTGCTTCTACAATGAATGACATTATTATTGTACATTATTTAGCAATATTGCTGAATAATGTCTGAGCAAGTTACTGTTCTTTTCTCCAAGCTGAGAAGAGGAAAGACCTCAAGTCCAAAACAACATGATTCCGATCCAGAAACAATGGACCAAGGAGAATTTCAAAGTCCTGCATGCTCATCAGATTGACATTATCAGGTGTTACAGCATCAAGATTCCTCTGTACTATATTCTGCAGCATTTATAGCCTGCTCTATTACCCCTCCCACAAATAAATAAACAGCAAACACATCCTGTTAGATCATGAACATTGGTTGTAGTTTGATGGACTCTGGATCAATGGCTCTTTATCGCTTCTGCTATTGCTTGCATGGAGGGGGTGGAGTCTGGCGCGGATGGGGGTGGAGGCGGGGGTTGATGCTTTTTGCTGTTGCTCCTGTGAAAGAAGGCGGGAAGGTGGGGTTTCAGGACTTTAATGTTTCTATGGTGTTTCGTTTTTTCATGGATGTTTGTGAAGAGGACAAATTCCAAGTTGTTTACTAGATCCATACTCCTGATATTAAATGCACTTTGAAACTTTGAAACACAGAAATTCTGCAGATGCTGGAAATCCAGAGCACCATACACAAAATGCTGGAGGAACTCGGCATCTACGGAAATAATTAAAGAGCTGATTATTCAGGCCAAGATCCCTCATTACATTTCTGTTAAATATTGGACGTGAACAAATTAATATTCCGTGCCAAAATTTGGTCTTGGGTCCCTGGATTTGATTTCAGTCCCTATCTCTTCCAGAAAATCCCGAGCATCATTGAGTCAGCTCAATCCCCTCTGCCATCACTTTTCTGAATCACCTTGAACACCACCTCACTATCATGCCCTCCTTTTAAAATTATTCTTTCGATAACTTCTCGTAATCTTTTTTATGTATTGCACTGCATTGCTGCTGCAAAACAACACATTTCATGACATATGTCAGTGATAGTAAACCTGAATCTGATTCTAACTTAAAAACTGTCAATCCACAAAAAATGGCACACGAACATCAGTATTAACTCCAGAATTTATTCCAACAGATGGAATCATTCATATGTAATGTTTATCCCAGCTCAATGAGTATCAAGTAACAGCTTGAGGCATTCTCAACTTTGTTTGGATTCATTTCCATTTTTGCAATAGATTAGCTAACAGGGGCGATGTTCACTGACCAGATGTTTACTTTGGCCACTATCAATATACCTGGAGGTGATATTTGAAAATTAGTTAGGCAGCTTGGCTTCAAATGCTGGATCAGAGCCAACACAACAAAGTAGTCCACAGATCATTTCACTACATTAAACACAATTATTAACATTGACCTCCTTAGTATCCAATTTAGATCACAACAATTGAATTTTACATTTAGAAGCCAGACTTATCCATGTGAAAGTGTAAGATTAAAGGAAAGGCAGTAATTAAAATAGTCTTCAAACACTTTCTCATGTTTATAATTAAAATAGTCACCTGCTTCTCATAAGTGAAAAGTAAAAGAACCTAAGGGCAAAAATAAAGTCTTTGATCCTTTCTGCTGTAGCAATGGTACCTTGCACCCCATTCTCTCCTTTTCCATTCCCCAGTTTTGCTCCTGTATTACCCCTTCTTTTCTCCTCATTTGCCTATTGGCTCCTTCTGGTTTCCCTCCTCCTTCTCTTTCTCCCATGGTCCACTCTCCTCTCCTATCAGATTCCTTCTTTTTCAGCCCTCCAGCTTTTTTACCTATCACCTCCCAGCTTCTCACTTCATTCTCCCTCTCCCACCCACCTATCTTCTCCTTCAGCTGGCTTCGCCTTTCACCTGCCAGTCTGCACTCCTTCCCTCGCCTGCCTTTTCTGGCTTTTTGCCCCTTTCTTTCTAGTCCCGATGAAGTGTCTTGTCCCAAAATGGCAACTCTTTATTCGTTTGCATAGACACTGCCTGACCTGATGAGTTTCTCCAGAATTTAGTGTGTGTTACAGTGTTATATGGGGTTGTGTTTCCAGGAAAAACAAATTTTGGAGAAAAGAACAGTTACTGCTATGTTGGACTTAGAGCAACAACCCAGGGATATATCTATATCTGTAAATATTAATAATGATTATATTGATTATATTCCAGTATCACTTTAAAAGATAAAATATTATTATTTATTACTTGATGTTAAATAGCTTGTTCAATGAAATCAAAGTATGCAATGGACTGATTTTCTGGATTATTATTACAATGAACATGATTGGAGCAGAAACAGTGGTATGCAAAAGTTTGGGCACCCCTGGTCAAAATTACTGTTACTGTGAATAGTTAAGTGAGTAGAAGATGAACTGATCTCCAAAAGTCATAAAGTTAAAGATGAAACATTCTTTTCAACATTTTAAGCAAGATTAGTGTATTATTTTTGTTTTGTACAATTTTAGAGTGGAAAAAAGGGGAAGGAGCACCATGCAAAAGTTTGGGCACCCCAATAGATTTGAGCACTGAGATAACTTTCAGACCTTAATTAGCTTGTTAGGACTATGGCTTGTTCACAGTCATCACTAGGAAAGACCAGGTGATGTCAATTTCAAAGCTTCATAAATACCCTGACTCCTCAAACCTTGTCCCAACAATCAGCAGCTATGGGCTCCTCTGAGCAGCTACCTAGCACTCTGAAAATTAAAATAAATGATGCCCACAAAACAGGAAAAGGCTATAAGAAGATAGCCAAGCGTTTTCAGGTAGCAGTTTCCTCAGTTCGTAATGTAATTAAGAAATGGCAGTAAACATGACGGTGGAGGTCAAGTTGAGGTCTGGAAGACCAAGAAAACTTTCCGAGAGAACTGCTCGTAGGATTGCTAGAAAGACAAATCAAAACCCCCATTTGACAGCAAAAGACCTTCAGGAAGATTTAGCAGACTCTGGAGTGGTGGTGCACTGTTCTACTGTGCAGCGACACCTGCACAAATATGACCCTATTGGAAGAGTCATCAGAAGAAAACCTTTCCTGCATCCTCACTACAAAATTCAGCATCAGAAGTTTGCAAAGTAACATCTAAATAAGCCTGATGCATTTTTGAAACAAGTCCTGTGGACTGATGAAGTCAAAATACAACTTTTTGGCTGCAACGAGTAAAGGTATGTTTGGAGAAAAAAGGGTGCAGAATTTCATGAAAAGAACACCTCTCCAACTGTTAAGCACAGGAGTGGATCGATCATGCTTTGGGCTTGTGTTGCAGCCGGTGGCATGGGAACATTTCACTGGTAAAGGAAAGAATTAATTCAATTAAATACCAGCAAATTCTGGTAGCAAACATTACACCGTCTGTAAAAAAGCTGAAGGTGAAAAGAGGATGGCTTCTACAACAGGATAATGATCCTAAACACACCTCAAAATCCACAATGGACAAAAGGCACAAGCTGAAGGTTTTGCCATGGCTCTCACAGTCCCCCGA